>NC_091285.1:115550213-115884380 GCF_032444005.1 Ranitomeya imitator | reverse complement strand
TTTTTACAGATCAATTTGTGAAGCACCTGATGGTTTAAAGTGCTCACTAGGCATCTAAATAAGTTCCTTGGGGGGTCTAGTTTCCAAAATGGGGTCACTTGTGGGGGAGCGCCAATGTTTAGGCACACAGGAGCTATCCAAACGCGACATGGTGTCCGCTAACGATGGAAATAATTTTTCATTCAAAAAGTCAAATGGCGCTCCTTCCCTTCCGAGCCTTACCATGTGCCCAAACAGTGGTTTACCCCCACATGTGAGGTATTGGTGTACTCAGGAGAAATTGCCCAACACATTGTAGGATCCATTTTATCCTGTTGCCCATGTGAAAATGAAAAAATTGAGGCTAAAAGAATTTTTTTGTGAAAAAAAAGTACTTTTTCATTTTTACGGATCAATTTGTGAAGCACCTGGGGGTTCAAAGTGCTCACTATGCATCTAGATAAGTTCCTTGGGGCGTCTAGTTTCCAAAATGGGGTCACTTGTGGGGGAGCTCCAATTTTTAGGCACACGGTGGCTCTCCAAACGTGACATGGTGTCCGCTAAAGAGTGGAGCCAATTTTTGATTCAAAAAGTCAAATGGCGCTCCTTCCCTTCCAAGCCCTGCCGTGCGCCCAAACAGTGGTTTACCCCCACATATGAGGTATCAGCGTACTCAGGACAAATTGGACAACAACTTTCGTGGTTCAGTTTCTCCTTTTACTATTGGGAAAATAAAAAAATTGTTGCTAAAAGATAATTTTTGTGACTAAAAAGTTAAATGTTCATTTTTTCCTTCCATGTTGCTTCTGCTGCTGTGAAGCACCTGAAGGGTTAATAAACTTCTTGAATGTGGTTTTGAGTACCTTGAGGGGTGCAGTTTTTAGAATGGTGTCACTTTTGGGTATTTTCAGCCATATAGACCCCTCAAACTGACTTCAAATGTGAGGTGGTCCCTAAAAAAATGGTTTTGTAAATTTTGTTGTAAAAATGAGAAATCGCTGGTCAAATTTTAACCCTTATAACTTCCTAACAAAAAAAAAATTTGTTTCCAAAATTGTGCTGATGTAAAGTAAACATGTGGGAAATGTTATTTATTAACTATTTTGTGTCACATATCTCTCTGGTTTAACAGAATAAAAATTCAAAATGTGAAAATTGCGAAATTTACAAAATTTTCGCCAAATTTCCGTTTTTATCACAAATAAACGCAGAATTTATTGACCTAAATTTACCACTAACATGAAGCCCAATATGTCACGAAAAAACAGTCTCAGAACCGCTAGGATCCGTTGAAGCGTTCCTGAGTTATTACCTCATAAAGGGACACTGGTCAGAATTGCAAAAAACGGCAAGGTCTTTAAGGTCAAAATAGGCTGGGTCATGAAGGGGTTAAATACTATCTAGTTACGTAGACATTGTAATATCCCTTGTTGACCCGTTGAAGCGTTCAGTCACGAAACGGCCATCGTTCACTTTTCCTCCCCCTGCATGCCTCTTTGAACTGAACCTGCAGGTCCACATGTCATTTCAACACACCATGAAGGGTGTAATTAATGACTGAATAATTGCTTTCAAACTGGTGAGAGCCGCTGTTTTTCTTATTTTTCATAGATCTTATATACTTACCTTACACCTAATCAATGAAAACACTTTGTCTCCTGCAAGAAATACAGAATTAATGCCTAAACCAGCATATCCCTCACCTATCCGTCGTAATGCATAATGTCCCGCTACTATTCATAACACTTATAGAGGAGTGACATCAGCTGATGTGACTGTTCTACTTGGCAACACACTGACAGGAGCGTGTAATCACTCATTCAGTGTGTTCGCTGAGCTGCGGTGAGAAAGTTTACAGGGGCTCATCAGCCGGTGAACTCTGGTGAACTTTCTCACCACTGCTCAGTGCTACACATTGCAGGAGTGATTACACGCTCCGGTGTCAATGTATAGCCGGCTATCCTTAAGAGCAGTCACTTCAGTGACTACTCTCAAAGTCATCAGGATCGTCGTGGGACATTACAGATTATCGTTTCACTTCGAACAGATGAGGAATATTTTTATTTATTATTTTAATTCATTTACAGGAGACGTTGGGCGATGATGTGAGTATGGTTTAATTTAGATTCAATAAAGGAGTCTGTGTCATTATCTAATATATAAAGCTGAATGTGTGTATGTGTGTATGTATGTCTGGGATTGGCATCTGCACCGTCGCAGCTACAGCCACAAAATTTTGCACAGTCACACGTCTGGACCCCGAGAGCGTCATAGGCTATGTTGTGAGGTGAAATTTTAACCCCGTGCTTTCCAATTCACCAAACAATTTTGCCCCTATCTACATAATGGGGAAAATGTGAAAGGAAAAGTGTTGGAGGCGTCGCAGCTACAGCTACAAAATTTTGCACAGTCACACGTCTGGACCCTGAGAGCGTCATAGGCTATGTTGTGAGGTGAAATTTTAACACCGCGCTTTCCAATTCACCAAACAATTTTGCCCCTATCTACATAATGGGGAAAAAGTGAAAGGAAAAGTGTTGGAGGCAAATTGACAGCTGCCAGATGTGAACAAGGGGGACTTAAAGAATGAGAGCGATGGTGCCAAAGAGTATATACCGTACAGTTGCTATGGTGGGGCCCCGACATGGGCTACTCACCACACACGGGGATATGAACACACACACAAAATGCGCCACACACTACCACGTGCTTGAACACATATCACCCTCAGCACACATTTCACCACCACACATACACCAACCTCGCCACATAAAAGTCGAAACACACAAGTCGCAGCTCAAAACTCGCCACGCGCAAAACTCGCCACATGCAAAACTAGGCTCACGCAAAACTTGCATCCGCAGAAAAATTGCCACATGCACAAAAGTTGCAACACATGCAAAAGTTGCCTCAAACAAAACTTGCACATACTCAAAAGGCACCACACATAAAACTCGCCATGCACAAAACTTGCTGCACACAACTTGCTACACTAACCTGTCACATGCAACTCGACATACAAAAAGTTGCTACACGCATGTCGCCACACAAAACTAATCTCACAAAAGTCGCCACATGCATGTCGCCACACGCAACTCAACACACACAACTTGACAAACGAAACTCGCCCTAAAACACACACAAGTCTGGTATTATCCTTCAAAAATAAAAATCTGATTAATAAGCAGACAAACTACAAGAGCAACAAATGTACCATATAGGAAATACGCCAGCTGTCAGTCACATGACCTGTCTATTATGTGTATGTGTGAGCTAATATATACTGCCAGGGGGAGGGCTTCCTGTTGGCTGGGGATTTATCAGGCTGCCAATTTAGCTTACAAATACTCAGGTAAAAATACTGACCAAATAACGTGTGAACGAGGTCTAATACAGGAGGAGATGACATACAGATATATACTATGTACAGGGGAGATAACACACAGGTATATACAGGAGAGATGACACACAGGTATATACTATATAGAGGAGGAGATGACATACAGGTACATACTATATACAGGAGGAGATGACATACAAGCATATACTATATACAAGAGGAGATGACACACAGGTATATACTATATACAGGAGCAGATGAGCTACAGGTATATACTATATACAGGAGATGACATACAGGTATATGCTATATATAGGAGGAGATGACACACAGGTATATACGATATACAGGAGGAGATGACACACAGATATATACTATATAGAGGGGAGATGACACACTAGTATATACTATATACAGGAGGAGATGACATAAAGGTATATACTAGATATAGGAGGAGATGGCATACAGGTATATACTATATACAGGGGAGACAACACACAGCAGGTATATACTATATATAAGGGAGATGACAAACATGTATATACTGAGGTGAAAATGAGAGGTGTGAGGTGAAAATGAAAAGGTGTGAGTGCAAAATGAGAGGACTGAGGGAAAATAGTGGAGTGATCGGAAAATGACAGATGTTAGGTCGAAATGACAAGTGTTTGGGGGAATGAGAGGTGTGAGGGAGAAAATGAGAGATGTGAGGGGGAAAATGAAAGATGTGATGGGGAAAATGAGAGGCGTGATGGGAAAATAAGAGAAGTGAGGTGCTATAACTAAACACAGATATTTACTATGCCCAGGCAACGCCGGGCTCTTCAGCTAGTTTCAAATAAAGGACTTTATTCTGGGTGTGTTTTGGGCTTTTTTTTAAGATTATTATGGGTTTAGTATTGGGGCGTCTTACAGGCGCCTCTCCATTACTAACCTCTGAGATTGATGACACCTGATTGTGACATCAACCCCTACACTATCACCCCCACTTGCCAATGCATTAGGGCAAGTGAGAAGAGCGAGGCTAAGAGCCAGAATTGGCGTATTTTATGAATGCTTTTATGAGGCGACTAAGAGCTGATTTTTAGAGATGGGCGAACCCGAACAGTAAAGTTCGGCATCTGTACCGAACACCAACTGTTTGGGCACGAATGCAGAACACGGACTTCTCCAAGAAGTCCGTGTTACCATTCGGGTTTGCCCCCTTTCCCGAACATCAGGTGTTTGTCATGTGCATAACAGCACAGCAAAAACTGTTTCTGATTGGCGGTAAAATAATCACCGTCGGTCAGACAGCTGTGGTTTGTAAGAAAGTCCTTACTGAGAGCTGGAAGAGCCGGGAAAAATATATAGACAATTCTCTTATCAAGCTGAGAATGAAATTTATTCGGACATTTCGCAGCAGGACAGCACATGGATGGTCACTGAAATAAAACATTTGAGCACGAACCGAAGTACAGACAGACAAAGTGACACTGGGAAATCTGGCCGATGGTCTGGCCATAGCCAGGCCATGGTGTGGCACGGCGGCAGAATGGCGATGGAATGGCCCCGAACAACAGTAACAGGGGCTTTTTATAAATGATATAGACAAAGCATATTGCGGCAAATGGGCGTATACATGATAACATCATATTGCAGAAAGATACATATTCACATTCACGGACGAAATGATGGTTAAATATAATGACTTTGAGGCTCCTTTACCCAAACTCCATTAGAACTCATACATTTCCATGTTCCTCTTAGTAACTGTCATTATTCACTTAATACACTTATTTATTGCCATATGTTTACCCTTTTTCTATTCTCATTGCCCTGCAGCTGATCCAATTAACCTGTGTGTATGTCCACTAAACCTGCTAATGGCTATGAGCTCATCTTGTGTCTCCAATCTGTCTATGACTTTCAGAAGTACATCTTAGAATTAGTTGGTTTCTAACTTTGCACAAGATGGTTGCTAGAGCCAACATGGCTGTTCAGTATATTACATAGTAACATAGTTAGGCCGAAAAAGACATTTGTCCATCCCGTTCAGCCTATATTCCATCATAATAAATCCCCAGATCTACGTCCTTCTACAGAACCTAATAATTGTATGATACAATATTGTTCTGCTCCAGGAAGACATCCAGGCCTCTCTTGAACCCCTCGACTGAGTTCGCCATCACCACCTCCTCAGGCAAGCAATTCCAGATTCTCACTGCCCTAACAGTAAAGAATCCTCTTCTATGTTGGTGGAAAAACCTTCTCTCCTCCAGACGCAAAGAATGCCCCCTTGTGCCCGTCACCTTCCTTGGTATAAACAGATCCTCAGCGAGATATTTGTATTTTCCCCTTATATACTTATACATGGTTATTAGATCGCCCCTCAGTCGTCTTTTTTCTAGACTAAATAATCCTAATTTCGCTAATCTATCTCGGTATTGTAGATCTCCCATCCCCTTTATTAATTTTGTTGCCCTCCTTTGTACTCTCTCTAGTTCCATTATATCCTTCCTGAGCACTGGACACAGTACTCCATGTGCGGTCTAACTAGGATGACTGACTGACCATTCTCTTACAAGTCCCCCTCTTGTACTCTATCCAGAGTACAACATACAGTGCTTTAGTATTCATGGATGAATTATTGAAAACAAGGTTATCTACATAATGCATGGCTTTATGCACTTCTGTGTGTATGTGTAAGGGCAAAAATCCCTGAAAATAGCACAAAAACAGAATAAAAAAAATAATTCAAATATTATTCCTAAAAAAAATAAGTTGCATAATAGTTAAAGGGGTTGTCCACTACTTTCAATTAACCCCCCAATGTATCCCCCCCGGGGCCCCTAATGAATTTTGTATATACCTTTTGCCGTTTTAGCCTGTGAGCGGGGCTATACCGGCGGCTTAGTTCGGGGCACGTGGCCCTCAGACTGCCGCCGCCGTTAATTTCCGCCGATGTCACATCAATTTTCAGACTCTGGAAATTGGCGTGACGTCATCTGCAGGAATGACCCAGCTTCCACAGACAGCGGTCACTCATCAAGAGTGACTTGGCTGTGGGCGGTGCTGGGGTCTGCCGGGCTGTGCTGGGATCTGCCGGCGGACGGTCTGCTGGCTGTGTTGGGATCTACTGGCGGTGCGGGGGGTCTGCATGGTGGGTCTGCTGGCGGTGCTGGGGTCTGCGGGTGGGGCGGGGCAGTCTGCTCTGTGAGTTGGCTGGCGGTGCTGGGATCTGCGCTGCTGGGGTCTGCGGGTGGGGGAGTCTGCACGGTGGGTCTGCTGGCAGTGTTGGGATCCGCGGTGGGGGGGTCTGCGGGGCTGTGCGGTGGGTCTGCTGGCCGTGCTGGGGTCTGCTGGCTGTGCTGGGATCCGCGGGCAGTGCGGTGCTGGTGTCTGCTTTGGGCGGTGTCTGCTTTGAAGCTCATCGAGAGAATGCCAAGAGTGTGCAAAGCAGTCATCAAAGCAAAAAGTGGCTACTTTGAAGAACCTAGAATATAAGACATAATTTCAGTTGTTTCACACTTTTTTGTTAAGTATACATTTCCACCTGTGTTAATTCATAGTTTTGATGCCTTCAGTGTGAATGTACAATTTTCATAGTCATGAAAATACAGAAAAATCTTTAAATGAGGTGTGTCCAAACTTTTGTTCTGTACTGTACATACAGTGCATACAACATACATACAGTACATACAAGATACATACAGTATATACAACAAACATATAGACATACATTATTTTACCCATTATCCCATAGAATGTAAGTCCGCAAGGACAGGGTCCTCTCCCCCTGTACCAGTCTGTCACTGTAATCCTGTTTACTGTAAGCAATATCTATAACCCTGTATGTAACCCTTTCTCATATGTACAGCACCATGGAAATAATGGTGCTATATAAATAAATAATAATAACATACAGCATACATACAGTACATGCAACATACATACAGACATAACATACATACAGTACATACAACAGTACATACAACATACATATAGACATACAACATACAGTACATACATACAGTACACACATATAGACATACAGTACATACAACATAGGGTACGTACTCACCATCACCTTGTCACCTTGATCCCCAAAGCCATTGCTCACCTGTAAAAAATATTAAACTAATAAACAAACACTATACTCCCTGATCCGCAGATATTCAATTAATGCGAGTATCCCACGACGATCTCCCGTGGAAAGCAGCCACATCAGCTGATGCGACCGCTCTCCAGGGGCTCCAGGAATACAATGACAGAAGGTATCCTTCCGCACTGTATCCCTCCGCCTCTGTGAGAAAGAGTTCCTACTCTCACTTGTGGCACTGCTGTGTGGGAAAATTCCCACACAGCTGTGCCATAAAGTGAGAGCATCTGAACTCAGGTAACCTCTTCAGTGATGCATTGCAGGAGCCATCGTCTCCTGTCAGTGTGTCACTGAAGGCCCTATAGAGCAGTGACATCACCCAATGTCATTCTTCTTTACGGGAGATCGTCGTGGGACATTCGTTATTAATTGGACTACAGCAGAAAAGGAGTATATGGTTGATTTATTATTTTAAATTTTTTGCAGGCGATCGAGTATGGTGAAATTAAGAATATTAAATTACTTTTTTCTGGCTGTGTTTATTTTTTTGTTTGTTTTTTTAACTCTTTCATTACTCTAGGATTAATAATGGATAGGCGACTTATTGACGCCTCTCCATTATTAACTGGGCTTAATGTCACCTTACAATAGCAAGGTGACATTAACCCCTTATTACCCCATATCCCACCGCTACAGGGGAGTGAGAAAAGAGGGGCTTAGTGCCGGAATTGGTGCATCTTACAGATGCGCCATTTCTGGGGCTGCTGCGGGCTGGTATTTGTAGCCAGGTTGGGGTGGGCAATATCCATGGGCCCTCTCTAAGCTATGAATATCAGCCCACACTTGTCTACGTAGCCTTTCTGGCTATAAAATATAGGGGGACCACACGTCATTTTTTGGGGTCCCCTTATTTTACTAGCCAGTAAAGGCTATGCAAACAGCTGCGGGCTGATATTCATAGCCTGGTAGGGGGCCATGGGTATTACCCCCTTCCCAGGCTACAAATATTGGCCCCCGGCCGTCGGCTTTCCCCCTCTGGCGCAGAAAATTGCGCGGGAGCCGACACCATTTTTTTTCTTTTTTTTTTAGCTGAAATATATTGTTCATTAACCCTTTTCTGCCAGCTGACGGAATAGCACGTCAGCTAGCAGTATCCCCCGCTTTGAGGTGGGCTCCGGCGGTGAGCCCACTTCAAAGCCGCAACATGTCAGCTGTTTTCAATTAAAAAAAATAACCTGATCTCTAAATGGCGTAGCGAAAAAAAAATCAAAAGCCAAAATCATGTTTTTTTTGGTCGCCGCGACAAAGCATTAAAATGCAATAACGGGCGATCAAAAGAAAGTATCTGCACAAAAGTGGTATCATTAAAAATGTCAGCTCAGCACGCAAAAAATAAGCCCTCACCCAACCCCAGATCACGAAAAATGGAGACGCTACGAGTATCGGAAAATGGCACAATTAATTTATTTTTATTTTTTTAGCAAAGTTAGGATTTTTTTTCACCACTTAGATAAAAAATAACCTAGACATGTTTGGTGTTTATGAACTCGTAATGACCTGGAGAATCATAAGGAAAGGTCAGTTTTAGCATTTAGTGAACCTAGCAAAAAAGCCAAGCAAAAAACGTGTGGAATTGCACTTTTTTGCAATTTCATTGCACTTTGAATTTTTTTCCCATTTTCTGTTGCACGACATGGTAAAACCAATGGTGTCATTCATAAATACAACTTGTCCCGCAAAAAATAAGCCCTGACATGGCCATATTGACGGAAAAATTATGGCTCTGGAAAGAAGGCGAACGAAAAACGAGAAAAGCTCCAGGGGTGAAGGGGTTAAGAAACATGGATATGGACACATCTATGGAAATAGATATAGATAGATGTATAGATAGATATCTCTGTATGTATCTATCTATCCATCTCATATATCCTTCTCTATCTATCTGTGTGTAATGGAGTGTGGGTTGGACAAATGTAAAAGAGGTTGGACAGAAATGACATCACAGATCTTTTTGAATCTAGAGGAGGGAGGGGTTTGGGTGTGTTTTGGAGTGGGTGTGCTAGGTTCGGGCTTAGAGGCAATGAATCATGGAAGTTGTAGAATTAGAGCACAATAAGTCAGGAGAAAAGAAGTTGTCGATTAACCCCATGAGAGCTGGCTCCAGCACTGAGGATGTGCTGCTACAGCATGATAAAAGGTAATATTGCTAAAATAAACACAGTGAATGTTTTCAGTGGCACATAACGGCAAGATTTTAAAAAAGTTATAGTAGTGGACCAAGTAATTTTTTATTTTTCTTGTCTTTCTTTGGTTTCCGGATTTTCCCGATCTTCTCCCCCTCTTACACTATCAAAGTCCCACTGTATAGTGTGAAACATCTTCTCCCGATCATCCAAGTAGGTTCATGGTCCCAGGAGTTGAATATGAAAATCTTCAGCTGACCTGGGGAGAAGAGAAAAAAGTGGAGTATCATTCCTTACCGGAAATCTCAGTAAGATTCTTAAGAAGTGTACACTGATCAATTTGAACAATTTTAACACCTTTGTGCCTTGGTTTGTTAACCCTGCGCACTCCTAAAACTTTGGGGCCAATTTTTATCAGTAATATCAAAGATACCTTCCCAATTAGCTTCCAGGGTCCCATCGTTCTGAAATTTGTAACTATAACCTAAGCTTTAAATTAAGACCTGTAGGATTTTCAGTGGGGTCTATAAAATTAAAGATGCAAATCTCACTATGTTTTTTCTTGATTGAAGTGCACGCCCAGTAGGTGCTTCATGCACAGAATTAATCCTTTCTCCACGGACGTGAGCAACCTAGAGTAGTAGCCCAGGGCATACAGCTGACTGGATACATCGGGATTATCTTTGGGCCATTTTTGTAAAAGCTCTGAGGAAATAGATATATCACTGGTGTGAGCTTTGATGTAAAAGGGTTGGGAAGTATCAGGTTTAACCAATGCAGTGGCCGCCATAAGGGCGTGCTTCAAACCTTCTACAGCCTGCAAAGCTTCTCCCTCTACAATGACAAGGGCAAAATCATTGTCACCATCTTTTATTAAATCATACAGTGGTTTAGCCCGATCAGCAAAATCTAATATATAAAGCTGAATATGTGTGTGTGTATGTCCGGGATTGGCATCTGCACCGTCGCAGCTACAGCCACAAAATTTTGCACAGTCACACGTCTGGACCCCAAGAGCGTCATAGGCTATGTTGTGAGGCAAAATTTTAACCCCGCACATTCCAATTCACCAAACAATTTTGCCCCTATCTACATAATGGGGAAAAAGTGAAAGGAAAAGTGTTAGAGGCAAATTGACAGCCAGGAGGAGATGGCATACAGGTATATACTATATACAGGGGAGTGTTATGTTTGCTAATGACAGGTGTTATGAAGGCAATCCAGAAACACAGTGTGCTTAGCGATCAGAGCGCACACAGTGATCTGACAAATACCCAAAAATACAAGAACGAGCTCTGAGACGTGGAAACTCTGTAGACTGCACACCTGATCCTATCCTAAACACAACTAAAAGCGGCTGTGGATTGCGCCTAACAACTACCTAGGCAACTCGGCACAGCCTAAGAAACTAGCTAGCCTGAAGATAGAAAAATAGGCCTGACTTGCCCCAGAGAAATACCCCAAAGGAAAAGGCAGCCACCCACATATAATGACTGTGAGTAAGATGAAAAGACAAAACGTAGGGATGAAATAGATTCAGCAAAGTGGGGCCCGATATTCTAGGACAGAGCGAGGACAGTAAAGCGAACTTTGCAGTCTACAAAAAACCCTAAAGCAAAACCACGCAAAGGGGGCAAAAAAAACCCACCGTGCCGAACTAACGGCACGGCGGTACACCCTTTGCGTCTCAGAGCTTCCAGCAAAACAAAAGACAAGCTGGACAGAAAAAAAGCAACAAAAAAGCAAAAAGCACTTAGCTATACAGAGCAGCAGGTCACAGGAACAATCAGGAGAAGCTCAGATCCAACACTGAAACATTGACAAGGAGCAAGGATAGCAGCATCAGGCGGAGTTAAGTAATGAAGCAGTTAACGAGCTCACCAGAACACCTGAGGGAGGAAGCTCAGAAGCTGCAGTACCACTTGTGACCACAGGAGTGAATTCAGCCACAGAATTCACAACAGTACCCCCCCCCCTTGAGGAGGGGTCACCGAACCCTCACCAGAGCCCCCAGGCCGACCAGGATGAGCCGCATGAAAGGCACGAACAACATCGGAAGCATGAACATCAGAGGCAAAAACCCAGGAATTATCTTCCTGAGCATAACCCTTCCATTTAACCAGATACTGGAGTTTCCGTCTAGAAACACGAGAATCCAAAATCTTCTCCACAATATACTCCAATTCCCCCTCCACCAAAACCGGGGCAGGAGGCTCAACAGATGGAACCATAGCTGCCACGTATCTCCGCAACAACGACCTATGGAATACATTATGTATGGAAAAGGAGTCTGGGAGGGTCAAACGAAAAGACACAGGATTGAGAACCTCAGAAATCCTATACGGACCAATAAAACGAGGTTTAAATTTAGGAGAGTAAACCTTCATAGGAATATGACGAGAAGATAACCAAACCAGATCCCCAACACGAAGTCGGGGACCCATACGGCGTCTGCGATTAGCGAAAAGTTGAGCTTTCTCCTGGGACAAGATCAAATTGTCCACTACCTGAGTCCAGATCTGCTGCAACCTATCCACCACAGAATCCACACCAGGACAGTCCGAAGACTCAACCTGTCCTGAAGAGAAATGAGGATGGAACCCAGAATTGCAAAAAAATGGAGAAACCAAGGTAGCCGAGCTGGCCCGATTATTAAGGGCGAACTCAGCCAACGGCAAAAAGGACACCCAATCATCCTGGTCTGCAGAAACAAAACATCTCAGATATGTTTCCAAGGTCTGATTGGTTCGTTCGGTCTGGCCATTAGTCTGAGGATGGAAAGCCGAGGAAAAGGATAGGTCAATGCCCATCCTACCACAAAAGGCTCGCCAAAACCTTGAAACAAACTGGGAACCTCTGTCAGAAACAATATTCTCAGGAATGCCATGCAACCGAACCACATGCTGAACGAACAAAGGTACCAAATCAGAGGAGGAAGGCAATTTAGCCAAGGGCACCAGATGGACCATTTTAGAAAAGCGATCACAGACCACCCAAATGACTGACATCTTTTGAGAAACGGGAAGGTCAGAAATGATATCCATCGAAATATGTGTCCAAGGCCTCTTTGGGACCGGCAAGGGCAAAAGCAACCCACTGGCACGAGAACAGCAGGGCTTAGCCCTAGCACAAATCCCACAGGACTGCACAAAAGTACGTACATCCCGTGACAGAGATGGCCACCAGAAGGATCTAGCCACTAACTCTCTGGTACCAAAGATTCCAGGATGACCAGCCAACACCGAACAATGAAGTTCAGAGATAAGTTTATTAGTCCACCTATCAGGGACGAACAGTTTCTCTGCTGGACAACGATCAGGTTTATTCGCCTGAAATTTTTGCAGCACCCGCCGCAAATCAGGGGAGATGGCAGACACAATGACTCCTTCCTTGAGGATACCCGCTGGCTCAGATAAACCCGGAGAGTCGGGCACAAAACTCCTAGACAGAGCATCCGCCTTCACATTTTTAGAGCCCGGAAGGTACGAAATCACAAAGTCGAAGCGGGCAAAAAATAACGACCAACGGGCCTGTCTAGGATTCAAGCGCTTGGCAGACTCGAGATAAGTCAAGTTCTTATGATCAGTCAATACCACCACGCGATGCTTAGCTCCTTCAAGCCAATGACGCCACTCCTCGAATGCCCACTTCATGGCCAGCAACTCTCGATTGCCCACATCATAATTACGCTCAGCGGGCGAAAACTTCCTGGAAAAGAAAGCACATGGTTTCATCACTGAGCAATCAGAACCTCTCTGTGACAAAACCGCCCCTGCTCCAATCTCAGAAGCATCAACCTCGACCTGGAACGGAAGAGAAACATCTGGCTGACACAACACAGGGGCAGAACAAAAACGACGCTTCAACTCCTGAAAAGCTTCCACAGCAGCAGAAGACCAATTAACCAAATCAGCACCCTTCTTGGTCAAATCGGTCAATGGTTTGGCAATGCTAGAAAAATTACAGATGAAGCGACGATAAAAATTAGCAAAGCCCAGGAACTTTTGCAGACTTTTCAGAGATGTCGGCTGAATCCAATCCTGGATGGCCTGGACCTTAACTGGATCCATCTCGATAGTAGAAGGGGTAAAGATGAACCCCAAAAATGAAACTTTCTGCACACCGAAGAGACACTTTGATCCCTTCACAAACAAAGAGTTAGCACGCAGGACCTGAAAAACCATTCTGACCTGCTTCACATGAGACTCCCAATCATCTGAGAAGATCAAAATGTCATCCAAGTAAACAATCAGGAATTTATCCAGATACTCACGGAAGATGTCATGCATAAAAGACTGAAACACAGATGGAGCATTGGCAAGTCCGAACGGCATCACTAGATACTCAAAATGACCCTCGGGCGTATTGAATGCAGTTTTCCATTCATCTCCTTGCCTGATTCTCACCAGATTATACGCACCACGAAGATCTATCTTAGTGAACCAACTAGCCCCCTTAATCCGAGCAAACAAGTCAGATAACAATGGCAAGGGATACTGAAATTTAACAGTGATCTTATTAAGAAGGCGGTAATCAATTCACGGTCTCAGCGAACCATCCTTCTTGGCTACAAAGAAGAACCCTGCTCCCAGTGGTGATGACGATGGGCGAATATGTCCCTTCTCCAGGGATTCCTTCACATAACTGCGCATAGCGGCGTGTTCGGGCACGGATAAATTAAATAATCGACCTTTAGGGAATTTACTACCAGGAATCAAATTGATAGCACAATCACAATCCCTATGCGGAGGTAGAGCATCGGACTTGGGCTCTTCAAATACATCCTGATAATCAGACAAGAACTCTGGGACCTCAGAAGGGGTGGATGACGAAATCGACAAAAATGGAACATCACCATGTACCCCCTGACAACCCCAGCTGGATACCGACATGGAATTCCAATCCAATACTGGATTATGGGTTTGTAGCCATGGCAACCCCAACACGAACACATCATGCAGATTATGCAACACCAGAAAGCGAATAACTTCCTGATGTGCAGGAGCCATGCACATGGTCAGCTGGGCCCAGTATTGAGGTTTATTCTTGGCCAAAGGTGTAGCATCAATTCCTCTCAATGGAATAGGACACCGCAAAGGCTCCAAGAAAAACCCACAACGTTTAGCATAATCCAAATCCATCAGATTCAGGGCAGCGCCCGAATCCACCAACGCCATGACAGAAAACGACGACAAAGAGCATATCAAGGTAATGGACAGAAGGAATTTGGACTGTACAGTACCAATGACGGCAGACCTAGCGGACCGCTTAGTGCGCTTAGGACAATCAGAAATAGCATGAGTGGAATCACCACAGTAGAAACACAGACCATTCAGACGTCTGTATTCCTGCCGTTCAACTCTAGTCATAGTCCTATCGCACTGCATAGGCTCAGGTTTAACCTCAGGCAGTACCGCCAAATGGTGCACAGATTTACGCTCGCGCAAGCGTCGACCGATCTGAATGGCCAAAGACAAAGACTCATTCAAACCAGCAGGCATAGGAAATCCCACCATGACATCCTTAAGAGCCTCAGAGAGACCCTTTCTGAACAAAGCTGCCAGCGCAGATTCATTCCACTGAGTGAGTACTGACCATTTCCTAAATTTCTGACAATATACTTCTATATCATCCTGACCCTGGCACAAAGCCAGCAAATTTTTCTCAGCCTGATCCACTGAATTAGGCTCATCGTACAGCAATCCGAGCGCCAGGAAAAACGCATCGACACTACTCAATGCAGGGTCTCCTGGCGCAAGAGAAAATGCCCAGTCTTGAGGGTCGCCGCGCAAAAAAGAAATAATAATCAAAACCTGTTGAATAGGATTACCAGAAGAATGAGGTTTCAAGGCCAGAAATAGCTTACAATTATTTTTGAAACTTAGAAACTTAGTTCTATCTCCAAAAAACAAATCAGGAATAGGAATTCTTGGTTCTAACATAGATTTCTGATCAATAGTATCTTGAATTTTTTGTACATTTATAACGAGATTATCCATTGAAGAGCACAGACCCTGAATATCCATGTCCACACCTGTGTCCAGAATCACCCAAATGTCTAGGGGAAAAAAAAAAAAAGTGAACACAGAGCAGAAAAAAAAAAAAAAAAAAATGATGTCAGAACTTTTTCTTTCCCTCTATTGAGAATCATTAGTGGGGCTCCTTGTACTGTTATGTTTGCTAATGACAGGTGTTATGAAGGCAATCCAGAAACACAGTGTGCTTAGCGATCAGAGCGCACACAGTGATCTGACAAATACCCAAAAATACAAGAACGAGCTCTGAGACGTGGAAACTCTGTAGACTGCACACCTGATCCTATCCTAAACACAACTAAAAGCGGCTGTGGATTGCGCCTACCAACTACCTAGGCAACTCGGCACAGCCTAAGAAACTAGCTAGCCTGAAGATAGAAAAATAGGCCTGACTTGCCCCAGAGAAATACCCCAAAGGAAAAGGCAGCCACCCACATATAATGACTGTGAGTAAGATGAAAAGACAAAACGTAGGGATGAAATAGATTCAGCAAAGTGGGGCCCGATATTCTAGGACAGAGCGAGGACAGTAAAGCGAACTTTGCAGTCTACAAAAAACCCTAAAGCAAAACCACGCAAAGGGGGCAAAAAAAACCCACCGTGCCGAACTAACGGCACGGCGGTACACCCTTTGCGTCTCAGAGCTTCCAGCAAAACAAAAGACAAGCTGGACAGAAAAAAAGCAACAAAAAAGCAAAAAGCACTTAGCTATACAGAGCAGCAGGTCACAGGAACAATCAGGAGAAGCTCAGATCCAACACTGAAACATTGACAAGGAGCAAGGATAGCAGCATCAGGCGGAGTTAAGTAATGAAGCAGTTAACGAGCTCACCAGAACACCTGAGGGAGGAAGCTCAGAAGCTGCAGTACCACTTGTGACCACAGGAGTGAATTCAGCCACAGAATTCACAACAGGGGAGATGATATACAGCTATATATTATATACAGGAGGAGATGACATACAGGTATATACCATATACAGAGGAGATGACATACAGGTATATCTAATATATAAAGCTGAATGTGTGTGTATGTTCGGGATTGGCATCTGCACAGTCGCAGCTACAGCCACAAAATTTTGCACAGTCACACGTCTGGACCCCAAGAGCGTCATAGGCTATGTTGTGAGGCGAAATTTTAACCCCGCGCATTCCAATTCACCAAACAATTTTGCCCCTATCTACATAATGGGGAAAAGTGAAAGGAAAAGTGTTGGAGGAAAATTGACAGCTACCAGATGTGAACAAGGGGGACTTAAAGAGTGAGAGCGATGGCGCCAAAGAGTATATACAGTTGCTAAGGTGGGGCCCCGACATGGGATATTCACCACACACGGGGATATGAACACACACACAAAATGTGACACACACTACCACGTGCTTGAACACACATACCACCCTCAGCACACATTTCACCACACATACACCAACCTCACCACATAAAAGTCAAAACACAAAAGTCGCCGCTCAAAACGCGCCACGCGCAAAACACGCCACGTGCAAAACTCACCCCATGGAAAACTCGCCACACGTGCAAAACTCACCTCATGGAAAAGTCGCCACACATGGAAAAATTGCCACATGCACAAAAGTTGCAACACATGCAAAAGTTGCCTCACACAAAACTTGCACATACTCAAAACGCACCACACATAAAACTCGCCACGTGCAAAACTCGCCATGCGCAAAACTTGCTGCACACAACTTGCTACACTAACCTGTCACATGCAACGCGACACAAAAAGTTGCTACACGCATGTCGCCACACAAAACTCATCTCAAAAAAGTAGCTACATGCATGTCGCCACATGCAACTCAACACATACAACTTGACACATGAAACTCGCCCTAAAACACACACAAGTCTGGTATTATCCTTCAAAAATAAAAATCTGATTAATAAGCAGACAAACTACAAGAACAACAACTGTACCATATAGGAATATACGGCAGCTGTCAGTCACATTTCCTGTCTATCATGTGTATGTGTGAGCTAATATATACTGCCAGGGGGGAGGGCTTCCTGTTGGCTGGGGATTTATCAGGCTGCCAATTTAGCTTACAAATACTGAGGTAAAAATACTGAGCAAATAACGTGTGAACGGGGTCTAATACAGGAGGAGATGACACAGATATATACTATATACAGGAGATGACACACAGGAATATACTATATACAGGGGAGCTGACACACACATATACACTATATACAGGGGAGATAACACAGGTATATACTATATACAGGAGGAGATGACATACAGGTATATACTATATACAGGAGAAGATGACACACAGGTATATACTATATACAGGAGCAGATGACACACAGGTATATACTATATAAAAGAGGAGATGACACATAGGTATATAGAGAAGGAGAAGACATACAGCAGGTATATACTATATACAGGGGAGATTACATACAGGTATATACTATATACAGGAGATGACATACAGGTATATACTATATATAGGAGGAGATGACACACAGGTATATAGTATATACAGAAGAGATGACATACAGGTATATACTATATACAGGAGGAGATGACATACAGCAGGTATATACTATTTACAGAGGAGATGACATACAGGTATATACTATATACAGGAGATGACATACAGGTGTATACTATATATAGGAGGAGATGACACACAGGTATATAGTATATACAGAAGAGATGACATACAGGTATATACTATATACAGGAGGAGATGACACATAGGTATATACAATATACAGGAGGAGATGACATACAGCAGGTATATACTATTTACAGAGGAGATGACATACAGGTATATACTATATACAGGAGATGACATACAGGTGTATACTATATATAAGGGAGATGACAAACATGTATATACTGAGGATATAATGAGAGGTCTGAGTTGAAAATGAGGGGTGTGAGGTGAAAATGAAAAGGTGTGAATGCAAAATGAGAGGAGTGAGGGAAAATAGTGGAGTGATCTGAAAATGGTCGAAATGACAAGTGTTAGGGGGAATGAGAGGAGTGAGGGGGAAAATAAGGAGTGAAAGGGAAAATTAGAGGTGTAAGGGAGAAAATGAGAGATGTGAGGGGGAAAATGAGAGGCGTGATGGGAAAATAAG
The DNA here is from genome assembly GCF_032444005.1 of Ranitomeya imitator. Classification (NCBI taxonomy): domain Eukaryota; kingdom Metazoa; phylum Chordata; class Amphibia; order Anura; family Dendrobatidae; genus Ranitomeya; species Ranitomeya imitator. The sequence continues at coordinate 115,865,654 of NC_091285.1, read as the reverse complement.
ATAAGTGAGGTGCTATAACTAACCACAGATATTTACTATGCCCAGGCAACGCTAGTCTTAAATAAATTCTCTGGAAAAATTAACAAGACCCAAGAATTTTCTAAGCTCCGTAATATTAGTTGGTATGGGGACAGCTTGAATAGCTTTAACCCTATCATTCATGGTTTCTTTCCTTCTGCTGAGACAGACTCATCCAGAAATATAACCTCTGACCTCATCAATTGTACTTTATCTGTGCTCATTTTGAGTCCTGCATGTTGTAAAGCCTGACAAACATTTTCAAGGGTCTCTTTGTGTTCACATTCATTGACAGTTTGAATCAATAAATCAACATATTGTAGGACTTTGTCTCCGTAGTCAAGGGGTTCTAACACCCAAGCCAATGCCTGATGGAAATACACAAAACTGTGAAATCCCATGGGCAACAGCGAGAACAAATACTGCACATTCTCAAATGTGAATGTAAAGCGGAGGGCAGATTCAGGTGTACTGAGAAAAAGTCAATTGCAATATCCAAACAAGAAAACACTTTACTATCACTTCTCAGCTGTGACATAACTTCAGGGACAGAAGCAACAAGGTGAGCTGCTGAAGGAGTGTACTTATTTACAAGTCTCAAGTCTACAACCATTCGAAAGCTACCATCTTCGTTTTTTACAAGTAAAATGGGACTGATACATGGAGAATTACCTTTCAGAACAACACCTTGTTTTTCTAATTGACTGACCACAACCCTTATGTAGGGATTGTGCCCTCAGGAATTTGGTACTGGCACTGGAAAGGTGGCAGCTTTTCACCATTAATTTTAACTTAAGTCCTCAATCAGTTTTCTTTGAAATCCACAATTCAGGAACCTTTGCTTCAATTCATTTTTTTTTTAAACCTCATTGTCAACATTTTCATTGGTATATGATCCTACACTGGCAATAGGTAATTTGTGATTTCTCCTCTTCCTTCTCAACAGGTACAATTACCGAACAAATAGTCACTTCTTTGTTCCTCTACAGGACTTTGTTATACAAATCAACAACGATTTCCATTGCTCCCAAAACATCAGTACCCAAAATAGTGGACCGCAACTGTGGATTTACCCAAAAATCATATCGAAGACCCCTTTGCTTCGATCCCCGTGTCCTGATATCTCAGGTTTACTGGATGACTTTTTTCAGCTTGAGTACAGGAGCCCTCAAATCCTACCAAAGTGATAGTCTCAGGCAGTCCAGGAGGTGGCTGCAATTTATGTCCTGTTACTGAAACTGAGGCTCCTATATCGATGAGGATGACTTCCCACGGCAGCCCCTTTATTCTTGCTTTGACATAAGGTCTATCCTTGCCCATTGAAAGGAGGGCCATGGGAGCACCACATCAGTCAGTGTTTCCTGCGGTGAGAAGCCCAAATAAATCCTTCATCCTCATCTAGACATGGCTTTCATCCCACAGCTCTCACCTCTGCCACAATGAGATCCTCAGTAAGAGTCCAGTCCTCATGCTCCTGCAACTCCCTGATCAGAGGAGCGCAGGGACAAACAGGAGTGAACCCTCCCTGAATAGCATGGATCTCTGGTCATGAATAATTGGGAGCTACTGAAAAGGGAGCAGGAGCAGAAGGCTCCTGGGAGACTGGATTAACCATTTGAAGACAGTTATGCCGATGCAGTCTAGGGTAATTCACTGGATAATGAGGTCTAACTCTGGAAGGAAGTTTGGAGAACTTCCGGGGCTGCTGGGGATTAAATGACACCCAGGGTTCTCGGGGTTCAGTCCCTGGCACAAAATTGGGACAAAAACGTCTAAAGTGCCCAAGCTACCCACAAAAGTGACACGCAGGAGGACCCCTTGTTGGATTCCGGAGGGGGCGGGGATCTGCTGAATGGGACCTGCCCACTCTTGACAGCTGGCGTTACCCCCCAGGAATTCCTGGTCTCCTTGAATCAGTAAATGCACCCCGAGGTGAATGAATGGTACACAAAAACATTGGACTCATCACCCTTTGCCTCAGACTCCATTGTCCTAACATAGGTCAACATAGCCTCCACAACATCTTCAATAGATTCTGCATTCTGCAAAACTCCTGATTTGAAAACCATTTCCAGGGGCACTTTTTTCACAAATTGTTCCATCATAGCAAATTTATCACCCTGGTCCATAGTATCTAAGGTCTTTTCAAACACAGTTTTTTTTTACAAATTTAAGATGGACCAGCGACATTTTGCCAGGGGCTGCTCCAGGTGTAGAAGATCAAACTTAAACTCCATCTGGGATTAATCATCTCTTTACTCATCACCTGCAAAATCTTTTCTCAACTGTGTCTGCATAAGCTGGAGCTATTGGGACACTATATATTGTTTTCTTATGTACTACCTGTTAAATATGCTTATTTTGCACATTTATTTAATCAAGACTATTCACCAGGTGCATTACTCTTAAAGAAAAAATGTCATGATATTCTCATAAAAAATGTAGTGGTTTATTGAATTGTCCGCAGGAAAACCAAATTGCAGCAAAACATAAAAGTAGATTAAATAGTTACGAATATATTGTCCATGTGTAAATATCAGCGCTTGTTACTCATCTTTCCCAAAGTTCTGAATGGTAAAAGCCGTCTGTCTGTGTGAAGTATGAAGTCATCATGGTTATCAGCTGTTCCTTCCTTGTGTGACTTGTCTGATGTCCATGGAGAATGATGGTGAAGGCAGGAGGTGGCAGCTCCCACGTGACAAACCCCCACCCTCCTAAGAGACGTTATTTATATGTCCCACAGACCACGTGTTCCCTTTATATATGGTGTTGACTTATACTCTGGGCTACACAGAAATAGCTTTTGTAATGTCAGCAAGAAGCAATGTGCTCAGTACAGATTTGAGAATAATTCAATTAATAATTAATATTTAACAATTCCCCCTTTTGAGGGTGACAGACATTGATTGAAACCCTCAAATTAAACATATTAATAAGATCTTTCTTCTTTTCTTCTTCTTTGGCAAAATAATTTAATGTTCATAATAATATCAATAATAATATTGTTATACGTACTCAATAATATCATGATATGTAAATTCATGTTATGGTAAGCCGTGACTAATATTCATATAAAATATATAATTATACTTCCCTATATATTTGAAGAATCTCAGGTCTGATCATCATCTGATGTCATCTGGTCTTCATCTTAATGTCTTCTTCTTGGTTCTTTTAAAACAATCTTTATTCTATTTATTTTGAAATAGATGACAGCATGTAGATATTGTAGAGACTGTGTGTCATGTGTCAATCAAAGTCCATAAATTCAAATATTGATAAGAAAACAAAGTTCATAGATGAAATGTAGCTTTAATATCTGTGCAGTGTCACCTTTAGAAACCTGGACTTACATTGGCTCGCCTTGGATCTGGAATCCTTCCATATCATTCGCATTGGTCTTGGAACAGGTGTGACATCTTTGGTCAGCACAGCAAGGGTTACATTGACTCTTCCTTGCTAAACATAGCATCATAACCAGTCCTTAGTGCACAGGACACATGTCAGGGTTGTAGCGTCCTGAGAATTACCTGATTGTTCACCAGCTTTCATGGAATTCTTATAGGCGATAGGAAACCACTGGAACATGATACAAATGTAATAACACAGTTCATCTTAGCATTATAGGATCATCGTCCTTTCCAATTGTGGTTGTCAGTATAGATACTGCACTCATAGTTGTCAGTGATGGATGCTGTAGTTGTGAGTGGTGACATGAATTGTATTTGACACAGTATTGTTATTCAGAAATCATAGCATTATTACCTTGTGGAACTTTATTTAGTAGACCAATAATATGTATGTATAGCCATGAACCAAAATAAGAATATATATATATGAGTGAATGAATGAATGAGTGAGAGAACTGAAACATTTCTCTTATAATGAAACCTTATGATCATTATATTTAATAAAGCAATATTCTTGTATTAACACCTTCATTACCTTGGGATTTTTCGTTTTTCCGTGTTCGTTTTTCGCTCCCCTCCTTCCCAGAGCCATAACTTTTTTATTTCTCCGTCAATTTGGCCATGTGAGGGCTTATTTTTTGCGGGACGAGTTGCACTTTTAAACGACATCATTGGTTTTAGCATGTCGTGTACTAGAAAACGGGAAAAAAATTCCAAGTGCGGTGAAATTGCAAAAAAAGTGCAGTCCCACACTTGTTTTTTGTTTGGCTTTTTGCTAGGTTCACTAAATGCTAAAAATGACCTGACATTATGATTCTCCGTGTCAGTACGAGTTCATAGACGCCTAACATGCCTAGGTTATTTTTTACCTAAGTGGTGAAAAAAAATTCCAAACTTTGCTAAAAAAAAAAATAAAAAAATTGCGCCATATTCCGATACCCGTAGCGTCTCCATTTTTCATGATCTGGGGTCGGTTGAGGGCTTATTTTTTGCGTGCCGAGATGACGTTTTTAATGATAGCATTTTGGTGCAGATACGTTCTTTTGATCGCCCGTTATTGCATTTTAATGCAATGTCACGGCGACCAAAAAAACGTAATTCTGGCGTTTCGAATTTTTTTCCCGGTACGCTGTTTAGCGATCAGGTTAATGCTTTTTTTTAGTTGATAGATTGGGCGATTCTGAGCGCGGCGATACCAAATATGCGTAGATTTTATATTTTTTTTATTGATTTATTTTGATTGGGGCGAAAGGGGGGTGATTTAAACTTTTATTTTTTTTTATTTTTTTAACATTTTTTTCAACTTTTTTTTTTACTTTTGCCATGCTTCAATAGCCTCCATGGGAGGCTAGAAGCAGGCACAACTCGATCGCCTCTGCTACATAGCAGCGATCTGCTGATCGCTGCTATGTAGCAGAAATGGAGGTGTGCTGTGAGCGCCGACCACAGGGTGGCGCTCACAGCCACCGGCGATCAGTAACCATAGAGGTCTCAAGGACCTCTATGGTTACAATGGAGACGCATCGCCGACCCCGAATCATGTGACGGGGTCGGCGATGACGTCATTTCCGGCCGCCCGGCCGGAAGCTGTAGTTAAATGCCGCTGTCTGCGTTTGACAGCGGCATTTAACTAGTTAATAGGTGCGGGCAGATCGCGATTCTGCCCGCGCCTATTACGGGCACATGTCAGCTGTTCAAAACAGCTGACATGTCCCGGCTTTGATGCGGGCTCACCGCGGAGCCCTGCATCAAAGCAGGGGATCTGACCTCGGACGTACTATCCCGTCCGAGGTCAGAAAGAGGTTAAACATTACTTTATTAAAAAAAAAATTTGCTTCTTGAGATAAAAAATAGAAATTAATAAAAATTGAAGAAAAAATGAAAAATAAAAATGAGAATAAAAATAAGGCCTTTATATGTTGATGATAAATGCAGAGGTTATGTCTCAATAACATATTCCCTTAATATTTTCATCATTTTAATGTCATAACCTTGGATTACCAAAATATTGAAATTATGCAGCTTTGCATGTAATACCCTTCATTAGAATAAAAAATGACTTTTATTATACTTAATGTTATTAGACCCAATAGTACCTTATTAATATGTGATGATATAATCAGGATCAAAAACACATTTCCCCCTTAATATACAAAAATATTTTATGAAAAAATTAATTTGTAATAACCAGAATTAAAATAATTAATTTTATAACTGTCATTTCAGCCTTTTGCCATATATTTGTTTGAAGATGTGTACCCTTCTATGTATGGTACCGTATTTTTCGGACTATAAGACGCACTTGACTATAAGACTCACCCAGGTTTTAGGGGTGGAAAATAGGGAAAAAATATTTGAAGCAAAAAAGGTGGTAAAATATTTAATAACATAAACATACTATTATATGTGTTATTATATATAATATTATGTTGGAAGCTGCGGGTAGAAGTTGGAGCTGCGGGGCCAGTGTGGTGTCTGTAAAGTACTGTATGAAGATGCTAGAGGGTGAGTATAAGAATGGGTGCACAGGGCTTATATTTAAAGCACCACTCCAGCACTGAAAAATATCACTGGAGTGCTGCTTGAGATCCCATTGGGAGAACTATAACTCCCAGAATGTTCTGCAGAACCTATGGCATGCTGGAAGTTATAGTTCACCACAGAAGTGGCAGCGTGCTTTATTGTGTGTTGTAGTGACTAACCTTTTAATTGTGGCAGCCAGCCACACTGTGGTGAGGTAAAATGCTGGAGCATCCCATCCCATGACACCACAGAGCGCTCCCTCTTGTTGCCTCTCCACAGCACAGGAGTAAGCTTGCAGATTGTAGTGTGGTGTCTGCAGGACCTGTGATGACATCAGAAGAGGGAGGGCTCTGTGCTGTCATGTGATGCTCCAGCACACCCTCTTCATGATATCACACAGGTCCTTGTGCTGGAGCACTCAGCATCCAGCACAGCCCCAGCAGGCAGGTATGCAGCGATCTTGTCCCCTCTGGCCCCTGCTGTTGCCTCCTCCACCAGACACACAGATCTCCCCAGCTGCTACAGGAATCCAGTGCTGGGGAAACCATGTGTGTCCCTGTGAGGGAGTATTATTTGCTGCTCCCACTCACTGCTCAGCTGACAAGTGGGCGGGGAAGCAGCTAATGAATATTCACTGCACTTTAATGATCGAGACCATGTGGTTTCCCCAGAGCTGATTCCTGAAGCCAGGCAGGGAGATTTTTCTGCCTCCCAGTGCAATCCCACTCACTGCTGCCCCCTCCCCATGTTACATCCCTACCACAAGACGCACCCACACTTTCCTCTCAAATTTGGAGGAAAAAAGTGTGTCTTATGGTCAGAAAAATACGGTAACTATTAAAAAAAACACTGAATATCATAAAATTATAATTTGGAAAAATGTTATAAATGTAGATTTTCTTGATTAAAACATATTGATGTGTGATTGCATTTATTCACTATTAACTAAATCAAGAAATAATAATTACTAAAGAAATATAGAAATATATGTTGAGTAGATAGTATTTAAATATCTTAATATTCTAATAATTTAACTGAATCACATTATTTCCCATAAACACAAGTTTTTTTTCTTTTTTCCAACATACCATGAATCATGAGGCCTCTTTCATACTGTGCATACATTCCACATTCCACGTTATAGTCACTCTTACGTTAAGTTCACTCTTAGCAGCTGCTCTTACACTCATCTGTCACTCAGACTGTGACACACATAGACATTGAAATTACATACATCACATACAAAGTATAAGAATACATGTATATTAACCCAAAATATTGTATCCTAATTATCAATGCGCATTGTAAACTATTAAATTTAATATTTCTTTGAATATTCCCCAAATACTAACACTATGTTTTAACCTATAGATAGGACTCATAAGACCTTGAGCATTTGTTCTACAGCTATATTTGGTACAGGACCTGCAACTGAATCCATTTGACTTGTAAAGGTTGAGGGCTTCTAAAGTTTCTTCTTACAGCTCTAAATCGAAACAGGGGTGTATGGTATCCTTATTTTTAACTCACACTTGTCACATGTCATGCACCATGCAGTGAAAAAACAAATTTTAGAAAGTTACAGGAAAAAATTACAGTACACAACATTTTAGATTGTTAGTTACAGTATGTATTATTCCATTTAAGTGTTATATATATAAAATCATGCAGTTATTATAACTTCCTGTGTAAATAAAGACATAAATTCATGTAAGAGGTTTTTTGTTCAATTCCTGCTTTGAAATGAAAATTCTAAGGAAAAAGAAAAGATAAAGGTTAATTTTATATTTATTTAAAACCAAAATAATTAAAATATCTTATACACATGTATATATTTAATATATTTATTTAATGTAATTCTAAATATTATTACTGGAGTAAATTTTAATTATTTTTCACTATACATATAAAAATACAGTTATAATCTCTGCTTATACAAATATGCTACAGTATTTACTGTATACTATATTATATATATATAACTGCAGAATTATATTGTATAAAATAATTACATATTAATAAATAATAAATTGTATAACTCATTTACACATCATATAATATAATTACATTTTTAGCAAATTCCTAAACCAAAATTTATCTCTGTCGATAGTTTGTTGAAAATCTCTATTCAAAATTGCTATCTTTAGACTTATGAGCTGTGATAATGGAGTATTCAGCTCACTTCTTATGCTCAACGGTTTGTCAATTTCCGCCATCTTTACAGACAGATCTGGCCCGTCAGCTTTTAACCCTTTTAGAGCAACTTCAGTGGAGGACTCAGAGTCCTTAATCCTTTTATAAGGCTTATACCAAATATGTAATTTTCTTCGTACTTCATAGATGTGATTTTGGGTCAATTTTGGATTTGGAAATTTTGATTTTGGCTTCTGATAAGATTTAATTATGTTCATTTTAGTATAATTTGATTCCCTTTCAAAATTCTCATGTTTTCTAGAAAAATCTAGGGATTGCGCACATTCAAATAAATAATCTTTTTGTGACGCAATAACAGGAGATGCAGGATTTAGGAATCCAAATTTGTTTACAAAACAATGTATCATTGATTGTGTTTTGACATTTGTAATGACCGTTTTGTACAACCTTTTAAATATGGACATGAATGTAAATGTACATTCTTTCCGGCCAATCTTCAATTTTAGAAGAATATCAATATCTGGATAATTTTCTTTTAATCCACAGAATATCAACATTTTTAATCTTTCTACATCAGTCATTTGTTCATGGAACTCATCATTCTGCATTTTTAATGAAAACCTTCTGGAAAAAGTTACTGGAAGCCACATTTTAACCCCTTCCCGACCCATGACGCCACGTAGGCGTCATGAAAGTCGGTGCCATTCCGACCCATGACGCCTATGCGGCGTCATGGAAAGATCGCGTCCCTGCAGATCGGGTGAAAGGGTTAACTCCCATTTCACCCGATCTGCAGGGACAGGGGGAGTGGTAGTTCAGCCCAGGGGGGGTGGCTTCACCCCCTCGTGGCTACGATCGCTCTGATTGGCTGTTGAAAGTGAAACTGCCAATCAGAGCGATTTGTAATATTTCACCCACTATAACGGGTGAAATATTACAATCCAGCCATGGCCGATGCTGAAATATCATCGGCCATGGCTGGAAATACTAGTGTGCCCCCACCCCACCCCACCGATCGCCCCCCCAGCCCTCCGATCTGGCCGGTACACTGCTCCGGCTCCCCTCCGTCCAGTGCTCCGCTCCCCCCGTGCTCTTGTCTGCTCCCCCCGTGCTCCAATCACCCCTCCGTGCTCCAATCACCCCCCCCTGCACTCCGATCCACCCCCCGGTGCTCCGTTCCACCCCCCCGTGCTCCATTCCAGCCCCCCCGTGCTCCGTTCCACGCCCCCCGTGCTCCGTTCCACCCCTCCCGCACTCCGATTCCCCCCCCGTTCTCCGATCCCCCCCCCGTGCTCCGATCCCCCCCCCATGGTCCCCCCCACCCCATCATACTTACCGATCCAGCCGGGGTCCCGTCCGTCTTCTCCCTGGGCGCCGCCATCTTCCAAAATGGCGGGCGCATGCGCAGTGCGCCCGCCGAATCTGCCGGCCGGCAGATTCGTTCCAAAGTGCATTTTGTTCACTGAGATAGATTATATCTCAGTGATCAAAATAAAAAAAATAATAAATGACCCCCCCCCTTTGTCACCCCCATAGGTAGGGACAATAAAAAAATAAAGAAATTTTTTTTTTCCACTAATGTTAGAATAGGGTTAGGGTTAGGGGTAGGGTTAGGGGTAGGGTTAGGGTTAGGGCTAGGGGTAGGGTTAGGGCTAGGGTTAGGGCTAGGGTTAGGGTTTCGGTATGTGCACACGTATTCTGGTCCTCTGCGGATTTTTCCGCTGCGGATTTGATAAATCCGCAGTGCTAAACCGCTGCGGATTTATGGCGGATTTACCGCGGTTTTTCTGCGCATTTCACTGCGGTTTTACAACTGCGATTGTCTATTTGAGCAGTTGTAAAACCGCTGCGGAATCCGCACAAAGAAGTGACATGCTGCGGAATGTAAACCGCTGCGTTTCCGTGCAGTTTTTCCGCAGCATGGGCACAGCGATTTTTGTTTCCCGTAGGTTTACATTGAACTGTAAACTCATGGGAAACTGCTGCGGATCCGCAGTGTTTTCCGCAGCGTGTGCACATACCTTTAGAATTAGGCTATGTGCACACGGTGCGGATTTGGCTGCGGATCCGCACCAGTGTTCAATCAGGTTTACAGTACCATGTAAACATATGAAAAACCAAATCCGCTGTGCCCATGGTGCGGAAAATACCGCGCGGAAACGCTGCGTTGTGTTTTCCGCAGCATGTCAATTCTTTGTGCGGATTCCGCAGCGTTTTACACCTGTTCCTCAATAGGAATCCGCAGGTGAAATCCGCACAAAAAACACTGGAAATCCGCGGAAAATCCGCAGGTAAAACGCAGTGCCTTTTACCCGCGGATTTTTCAAAAATGGTGCGAAAATATCTCACACGAATCCGCAACGTGGGCACATAGCCTTAGGGTTAGGGTTGGAATTAGGGTTGTGGTTATGGTTAGGGGTGTGTTGGGGTTAGGGTTGTGGTTAGGGGTGTGTTGCGGTTAGGGTTGTGTTTAGGGTTATGGCTACAGTTGGGATTAGGGTTAGGGGTGTGTTGGGGTTAGTGTTGGAGGTAGAATTGAGGGGTTACCACTTTTTAGGCACATCAGGGGTCTCCAAACGCAACATGGCGCCACCATTGATTCCAGCCAATCTCGTATTCAAAAAGTCAAATGGTGCTCCCTCACTTCCGAGCCCTGACGTGTGCCCAAACAGTGGTTTACCCCCACATATGGAGTACCAGCATACTCAGGACAAACTGCGCAACAATTACTGGGGTCCAATTTCTCCTGTTACCCTTGTGAATCAAAAAAAATGCTTGCTAAAACATAATTTTTGAGGAAAGAAAAATGATTTTTTATTTTCACGGCTCTGCGTTGTAAACGTCTGTGAAGCACTTGGGGGTTCAAAGTGCTCACCACATATCTAGATAAGTTCCTTGGGGGGTCTAATTTCTAAAATGGGGTCACTTGTGGGGGTTTCTACTGTTTAGGCACACCAGGGGCTCTGCAAACGCAACGTGACACCCGCAGACCATTCCATCAAAGTCTGCATTTCAAAAGTCACTACTTCCCTTCTGAGCCCCGACGTGTGCCCAAACAGTGGTTTACCCCCACTCATGGGGTATCAGCGTACTCAGGAGAAACTGGACAACAACTTTTGGGGTCCAATTTCTCCTGTAACCCTTGGGAAAATAAAAAATTCTGGGCTAAATAATTATTTTTGAGGAAAGAAAACGTATTTATTATTTTCACGGCTCTGCATTATAAACTTCTATGAAGCACTTGGGGGTTCAAAGTGCTCACCACACATCTAGATAAGTTCCTTTCGGGGTCTAGTTTCCAAAATGGGGTCACTTGTGGGGGGTTTCTACTGTTTAGGCACATCAGGGGCTCTGCAAATGCAACGTGACGCCCGCAGAGCATTCCATCAAAGTCTGCATTTCAAAACGTCACTACTTCAATTCCAAGCCCCGGCATGTGCCCAAACAGTAGTTTACCCCCACATATGGGGTATCACCGTACTCAGGAGAAACTGGACAACAAATATTGGGGTCAAATTTCTCCTGTTACCCTTGGGAAAATTAAAAAATTCTGGGCTAAATAATTATTTTTGAGGAAAGAAGACGGATTTATTATTTTCACGGCTCTGCATTATAAACTTCTATGAAGCACTTGTGGGTTCAAAGTGCTCACCACACATCTAGATAAGTTCCTTTGGGGGTCTAGTTTCCAAAATGGGGTCACTTGTGGGGGGTTTCTACTGTTAAGCCACATCAGGGGCTCTGCAAACGCAACGTGACGCCCACAGAGCATTCCATCAAAGTCTGCATTTCAAAACGTCACTACTTCACTTCCGAGCCCCGGCATGTGCCCAAACAGTGATTTACCCCCACATATGGGGTATCGTCGTACTCAGGAGAAACTGGACAACAACTTTTGGGGTCAAATTTCTCCTGTTACCCTTGGGAAAATAAAAAATTGCAGGCTAAAAGATCATTTTTGAGAAAATAATTTTTTTTTTTTTTTCATGGCTCTGCGTTATAAACTTCTGTGAAGCACTTGGGGGTTCAAAGTCCTCACCACACATCTAGATTAGTTCTTTTGGGGGTCTAGTTTCCAAAATGGTGTCATTTCTGGGGGATCTCCAATGTTTAGGCACACAGGGGCTCTCCAAACGTGACATGGTGTCCGCTAATGATTGGAGCTAATTTTCCATTTAAAAAGCCAAATGGCGTGCCATCCCTTCCGAGCCCTGTCGTGCGCCCAAACAGTGGTTTACCCCCACATATTGGGTATCTGCGTACTCAGGACAAACAGGACAACAATATTTGGGGTCCAATTTCTCCTATTATCCTTGGCAAAATAGGAAATTCCAGGCTAAAAAATCATTTTTGAGGAAAGAAAAATTATTTTTTATTTTCATGGCTCTGCGTTATAAACTTCTGTGAAGCACCTGGGGGTTTAAAGTGCTCAATATGCATCTAGATAAGTTCCTTGGGGGGGTCTAGTTTCCAAAATGGGGTCACTTGTGGGGGAGCTCCAATGTTTAGGCACACAGGGGCTCTCCAAACGCGACATGGTGTCCGCTAACAATTGGAGCTAATTTTCCATTCAAAAAGTCAAATGGCGCGCCTTCCCTTCCGAGCCCTGCCGAGTGCCCAAACAGTGGTTTACCCCCACATATGAGGTATCGACGTACTCGGGAGAAATTGCCCAACAAATTTTATGATCCATTTTACCCTACTGCCCATGTGAAAATGAAAAAATTGAGGCGAAAAGAATTTTTTTGTGAAAAAAAAGTACTTTTTCATTTTTACAGACCAATTTGTGAAGCACCTGAGGGTTTAACGTGCTCACTAGGCATCTAAATAAGTTCCTTGGGGGGTCTAGTTTCCAAAATGGGGTCACTTGTGGGGGAGCGCCAATGTTTAGGCACACAGGAGCTCTCCAAACGCGACATGGTGTCCGCTAACGATGGAAATAATTTTTCATTCAAAAAGTCAAATGGGGCTCCTTCCCTTCCGAGCCTTACCATGTGCCCAAACAGTGGTTTACCCCCACATGTGAGGTATTGGTGTACTCAGGAGAAATTGCCCAACACATTTTAGGATCCATTTTATCCTGTTGCCCATGTGAAAATGAAAAAATTGAGGCTAAAAGAATTTTTTTGTGAAAAAAAGTACTTTTTCATTTTTACGGATTAATTTGTGAAGCACCTGGGGGTTCAAAGTGCTCACTATGCATCTAGATAAGTTCCTTGGGGCGTCTAGTTTCCAAAATGGGGTCACTTGTGGGGGAGCTCCAATTTTTAGGCACACGGGGGCTCTCCAAACGTGACATGGTGTCCGCTAAAGAGTGGAGCCAATTTTTGATTCAAAAAGTCAAATGGCGCTCCTTCCCTTCCAAGCCCTGCCGTGCGCCCAATCAGTGGTTTACCCCCACATATGAGGTATCAGCGTACTCAGGACAAATTGGACAACAACTTTCGTGGTTCAGTTTCTCCTTTTACCATTGGGAAAATAAAAAAATTGTTGCTAAAAGATAATTTTTGTGACTAAAAAGTTAAATGTTCATTTTTTCCTTCCATGTTGCTTCTGCTGCTGTGAAGCACCTGAAGGGTTAATAAACTTCTTGAATGTGGTTTTGAGTACCTTGAGGGGTGCAGTTTTTAGAATGGTGTCACTTTTGGGTATTTTCAGCCATATAGACCCCTCAAACTGACTTCAAATGTGAGGTGGTCCCTAAAAAAATGGTTTTGTAAATTTCGTTGTAAAAATGACAAATCGCTGGTCAAATTTTAACCCTTATAACTTCCTAACAAAAAAAAATTTTGTTTCCAAAATTGTGCTGATGTAAAGTAAACATGTGGGAAATGTTATTTATTAACTATTTTGTGTCACATATCTCTCTGGTTTAACAGAATAAAAATTCAAAATGTGAAAATTGCGAAATTTTCAAAATTTTCGCCAAATTTCCGTTTTTATCACAAATAAACGCAGAATTTATTGACCTAAATTTACCACTAACATGAAGCCCAATATGTCACGAAAAAACAATCTCAGAACCGCTAGGATCCGTTGAAGCGTTCCTGAGTTATTACCTCATAAAGGGACACTGGTCAGAATTGCAAAAAACGGCAAGGTCTTTAAGGTCAAAATAGGCTGGGTCATGAAGGGGTTAAACAACTGATTTTTCTCCTCATTAGTCAAATCAAACTTATCAGTAGAACTCTCAAATATCTCTGAATTGCTGCACACATGGATTTTGTCATCATATGCAGGAATGATTTTGCATAATTTTAACAAGATTTTTCTAGATTTAGTTTGGAGTTGTTGGGACTCCGAGTCGTCTTCTATTTTTAGTGGTCTTTGTACATCTGTCCCTCGTACATCATCTTTGTCAGTTGTCATGTCTCCTACCCTTCCTCCATCTTTTTTTTCATCATGAGACACAAGGTCACCTTGAGTGGCCATTACACACGTGTGTCACATCTTGTTGACTCTTTACATTACAGTCAATCTTGGGAACATCATTAGTATCATCTGATACTATTTTTACATGGTCATTTTTGGATTTTTCTGACACAAATTTATGAAATACGTTGACCATATGTAATATATTTTTAATTTGCTCTTTTTCTTTTTTGTAAATTAACTTAGAATCTATCTTTAGATTTGCTATCTTGCATTATGCAAATAAAGAAAGCCAAATTATTTCTAAGCTAGATTTATACAAACTTACAAATTCCATCTGACTTGATTTAGAATATGTATTAAATCCATTTTTCTTACCTTGAAATATCTCAGCTTGTAGTTCCTTTGCTGTACAACGCTGGGCTCTGATCATCAGCACGTCTGTTTTCAGCACTTCCAATGCTAGTGCTTGTCAATCCGTCTGACACCTGTTAGTCTCTGTTAGGGTATGTTCACACGTTCCTGATTTCCATCCTTTTTTTTTCAGGACTGTTTTTTAAAAAACTGCAGCTCTTGGCAGAAAACGCAGGTCCTTTTTTTGGTCCTTGTTTGTCCTTTTTTTATGCGTTTTTGATGCGTTTTTTGATCCTTTTTTTGATCCTTTTTTTATGCAGTTTTCTATGCAGAGTCTGTGTGTTTTCTAGGAAGTTTTTTAGGGTTAAAATGGCTGAAAATACCCTAACCCTACCCCTAACCCTATTCTAACCTTAGTGGGAAAAAAAAAAATTCTTAATTTTTTTTTATTGTCCCTACCTATGGGGGTGACAAAGGGGAGGGGGGGGTGTCATTTACTATTTTTTTTTATTTTGATCACTGAGATAGATTGTATCTCAGTGATCAAAATGCACTTTGGAACGAATCTGCCGGCTGGCAGATTCGGCGGGCGCACTGCGCATGCGCCCGCCATTTTGCAAGATGGCGGCGCCCAGGGAGAAGACGGCCGGACGGACACCGGGACGCCGGGTAAGTATAAGGGGGGGAGATTAGGGCACGGGGGGGAATCGGAGCACTGGGGGGGGCATCGGAGCACGGGGCGGTGGGATTGGAGCACGGGGGGCGGGATCGGAGCACGGGGGGGCAGCCACACTCCGCCCACACACTTCCGCCCGCTTCCCCGCACTTCCTGCTGCAGCGGTTCTGCACCACAAACCGCAGTAAAACCCGCAGATATTTTTTTCATCTGCGGGTTTTACTGCGGGATTGACCTCACAATGGAGGTCAATGGGTGCAGAACCGCTGCGGCTCCGAAAAAAGAAGTGACATGGTACTTCTTTTTTCCCGCAGCTATTCAGCGCGGCTTTTTTTTTTTTTTTTCCGCATTGTGGGCACAGCAGTTCCTGTTTTCCATAGGGTACAATGTAATGTACCCTGCATGGAAAACAGCTGCGGACCCGCAGCGGGAAAATCGCGGCAATTCCGCATGACAAAAAGGATCGTGTGAACATGGCCTTACTCTCTTTGTGACTTGAAGTTTTGTAGTGGAATTCCTGAAAACTTGCACAACATCTAGCGAAGTTCTTCTTTTCCCCCGTGTGCAAGGTGAAGGAAATTCACGCAAAAATAGCACAAAAAATCAAAACTGGCTGGCTTGGCCAATGTTAAATATGCTTATTTTGCACATTTATTTAATCAAGACTATTCACCAGGTGCATTACTCTTAAAGAAAAAATGTCATGATATTCTCATAAAAAATGTAGTGGTTTATTGAATTGTCCACAGGAAAACCAAATTGCAGTAAAACATAAAACTAGATGAAATAGTTACGAATAGATTGTCCATGTGTAAATATCAGCGCTTGTTATTCATCTTTCCCAAAGTTCTGAATGGTAAAAGCCATCTGTCTGTGTGAAGTCTGAAGTCATCATGGTTATCAGCTGTTCCTTCCTTGTGTGACTTGTCTGTTGTCCATGGAGAATGATGGTGAAGGCAGGAGGTGGCAGCTCCCACGTGACAAACTCCCACCCTCCTAAGAGACGTTATTTATATGTCCCACAGACCACGTGTTCCCTTTATATATGGTGTTGACTTATACTCTGGGCTACACAGAAATAGCTTTGTAATGTCAGCAAGAATCAATGTGCTCAGTACAGAATTGAGAATAATTCAATTAATAATTAATATTTAACACTACCCCACCCATTCTCCTAACTCTTCTCCAGTTTATAACTGTATCTACATCCGCACCGTGTCTCGAATATGCAGTATCTATCTGTGACATAACTGCTCTCAGCTGCTGCAGCTCTCTCCCCTCCCTTTGTGTTTCTTCTGCTTGCTTCATTGTCTCATTCAGCTTTTCTAATCTCTCCCCATATGCTACCCCTTCCCGGCTGATCATGTTAACACATT
Source organism: Ranitomeya imitator (assembly GCF_032444005.1). NCBI lineage: Eukaryota > Metazoa > Chordata > Amphibia > Anura > Dendrobatidae > Ranitomeya > Ranitomeya imitator. The sequence continues at coordinate 115,848,771 of NC_091285.1, read as the reverse complement.
GTCATGCAGGCTGCCTATCAATAGCAAAAGCTAGGACTGTCTTACACAAAGCCGCTACCCGGCTACTAGCTTTCCCTAGCTACTTTTTCTTACCTAGTTCCCTGTTTTCTTTTGTGAACCAATGCATACAATTTTACCCACGTGGTTTCAACATGAAGCCCTTCCAGCTTGGGTGTGCTTGCCTGCTTCTCTGTCTGCTTCCATTACCACTTCATACTAGAAGCCTACAAGGACGACTTTTCTCTGTCCTGGTATCTAGAAATTCAATGCAAGCAAAGTTAGATACTCACACGTCTCTGTCTGGAGAGCCCGCTGCCTGCTTGAGTCGAGCAAAAGAGGGGCTTTTCCAGCCTCACTTGCTATGCTTGCCAGGTGTCTCCCCTCGCCTTTTAAAGCCTCTTGCTACCGGGCACAAAACTTGTCATGTCTTTCTAGATAACTCTCATATATTTTTATAGTCCTTTTTTTGTAGTTTTCTTATCAAAATCAGGCAGTCTTGGAGCGCTTCATGGGAGGTTCTCCTCCTTCAGGCTGGCTTAATGTAATGGTCCTGAACAACAGTAACAGGGGCTTTTTATACATGATACAGACAAAGAAAGCATATTGCGGCAAATGGGCGTGTACATGATAACATCATATTGCAGAAAGATACATATTTACATTCACGGATGAAAAGATGGTTAAATGTAATGACTTTGAGGCTCCTTTACCCAAACTCCATAAGGACTCGTAAATTTCCACGTTCCTCTTAGTAAATGTCATTATTCACTTAATACACTTATTTATTGCCATACCCTTTTTTTTATTCTCATTGCTCTGCAGCTGATCCAATTAACCTGTGTGTATGTCCACTATACCTGCTAATGGCTATGATCTCATCTTGTGTCTCCAATCTGTCTATGACTTTCAGAAGTACATCTTATGGTACCTTCACACATAACGATTTTGTTAACGATATCGCTGCTTTTTGTGACGTAGCAACGATATCGTTAAGGAAATCGTTATGCGTGACAGCGACCAACGATCAGGCCCCTGCTGGGAAATCGTTTGTCGCTGGGGAATGATCAGGACTTTATTTTGGTCGCTGATCACCCGCTGACATCGCTGAATCGGCGTGTGTGACGCCGATCCAGCGATGTCTTCACTGGTAACCAGGGTAAACATCGGGTTACTAAGCGCAGGGCCGCGCTTAGTAACCCGATGTTTACCCTGGATACCATTGTAAAAGTTAAAAAAAAACACTACATACTTACATTCCTGTCACGTCCCCCAGCGTCAGCTTCCCTGCGTCCCCCAGTGTCAGCGCCGGCTGGCCGTAAAGCAGAGCACAGCGGTGACGTCACCGCTCTGCTTTCCGGCCGGCGCTTACACAGTGCAGGGAAGCTGACGCTGGGGGACGTGACAGGAATGTAAGTATGTAGTGTTTTTTTTTTTACTTTTACAATGGTAACCATGGTAAACATCGGGTTACTAAGCGCGGCCCTGCGCTCAGTAACTCAATGTTTACCCTGGTTACCCGGGGACTTCAGCATCGTTGGTCGCTGGAGAGCTGTCTGTGTGACAGCTCTCCAGCGACCACACAACGACTTACCAATGATCACGGCCAGGCTGGTCGTGATCGTCGGTAAATCGTTAAGTGTAACGGTACCCTTAGAATTAGTTGGTTTCTAACTTTGCACAAGATGGTTGCTAGAGCCAACATGGCTGTTCAGTATATTATGACTGACAATTCTCTTACATGGTTCCCACGCTGTCAATTGACAGTGTGAGCCCGCATCTTTGATCAGAGGTATTAAGTTTACCTCTGGTCATTGATGTTGACTGATGGGGCTACTGCTCCCATCAGCCGACGCCTGCTACCGCTAATAACTGTGAGCAGGATCGGCTGATGGGAGTAATCATCCGCTGGCGCCCGCACTGTAAATAAATAATTTAAAAAAAAAACTGCTTGGGTTTTCCTGTATTTTTGATAACCGGCCAGGCAAAACTGACAGCTGGGGACTTCAACCTTCAGCTGTCAGCTTCAGCAAGTCTGGTTAACAAGAATAGAGAAGTCTCCATACAGTTTTTTAAATTATCTAAATAAATATTTTTTTTTAAAAATGGCGTGGTGTCGCCCACAATTTTTGACAACTAGCCAAGCTAAAGCAGAAAGCTGCTGGCTGGTATTCTTAAGCTGGTAAGGGACCATGGATATTGCCCCCTCTCCCGCTGCCTAAGAATAGCAGCCCGCAGCCGCCCAGAAAAGACACATCTATTAGATGTGCCAATTCTGGCATTTTGCCCGGCTATTCCCACTTGCCCTGTTGCTGTGGCAAGTGGGGTTCATATTTTTGGGGTTGATATCGCCTTTATATTTTCAGGTGACATCAAGCCCATGGATTAGTAATGGAGAGGCGTCTGTAAAACACCTCTCCATTGCTAATCCTATAGTTATATGGTAAATAAATACACAGCCAGAATAAAGAATTTTATTTGAAATAAAACAAAATTCACTTTTACGTTTTTATTTAAAAATAACAAACACCGTTATACTCACCTAACACCTATTCCATTGAATCCATCATCTCTTGTAATAAAACAAAAATAAAAAAAACAACAATATCCCTCACCTGTCCATCATTTTATCCCACGTTGTAATCCGTGTCTGGGGAATAAACGGTTTTCAACCTGGACGGTGCCAAGATGTGACCGTCCAGGCTGAGAACCACTTGGGAATGAGCTGCTGCAAGCGCAGCATCAGTAACTAGCGGTGAGTTCATTAAGGTTACTGCTGGTCACTAAGACTGTGTTCCCAGATGAGCTAATGAAGAAAGTCTCACAGTGCAGCACTGAGCTCAGAGAGTTAGGTGAGTATAACTGTGTTTGTTATTTTTAAATAAAAAAGTGAAAACTATGTTTTATATTATTTTAAAAAAAAATACTTTATTCTGGCTGTGTCTTTACTTACCATACAACTATAGGATTTGTAATGGATAGGCGTCTTTTAGATTAACTCCATTACTAATCCGTGGGCTTGATCTCACCAGACAATACAAATGTGACCCCACAAATATGAACCCCACTTGCCACCGCTATAGGTCAAGTGGTAAGAGCCACTAATAGATGCACCTTTTCTGAGTGGCTGAGGGTGGCAATATCCATAGCCCTTTACCAGCCTGAGAATACCAGTCCCCAGCTGTCTGCTTTAACTTGGCTGTTTGTCAAAAATGAGGGGTACCGCACTCCATGTTTTTTAATTATTTATTTAAATAATTAAAAAATACTTCATAGTGACCCCTCTATTCTTCATAACTAGCCTTGCTGAAGCTGACACCTGGGGTTTGCAGCCCCATCTGTGAGTTTTGCTTGGCTGGTTTTCAAAAATACAGGGGAACCCACACCAGTTTTTTTTTAATGTAATTATTTATTTACAGCACAGGTGCCAGCTGATGATTACTCCCATCAGCTGCTCCTGCTCTCACTGTTATTAGCAGTAGCAGGCATCGGCTGATAGGAGCAGTAGCTCCAACAACAGTGACCAGAAATAAACTATATACCTCCGATCACAGCTACGTGCTCATGCTGTCTTTTGACAGATAAGCATGGGAACCGCGGCTGTCATCAGAAACGATATTTTTAGTCTGAGATTGGGCCTTTATCCATGGTCTCTTCCCAGGTTATTAATGTCAGCCTGCAGCGGTCGGCCTAGCCTTTGCTGGTTATTAAATATAGGGGGACCCTACGTCATATTCTTTTTGGGGCCCCTATTTTAACCCCTTCATGACATGCACCGTACGTGTACAGCGTATGTTGGGTCTTCCCCTTTGATGTTGGCTCCGGCACTGACTTGAACAGCTGACATGTGCCTCTAACAACCGAAGGTGGAATCGCGATCCACCCGCAGCTGTTAACCTATTAAATGCTGCTGCTAATCTCTGACAGCCACATTTAACATGATCTCGGAAGTGTCACTAATCCCACCCATCTGTGCTCGTGTCACATGACCGCAGGTCACCTTTGGGTTGGCATGACAAACAGGGGTATGGTAGAGACCTCTGTGGTTATCATTGCTGGATTGCTAAAAGCCCATCAGTCGGCGCTCATAGCATGTGAGCATTTCTGTTACATAGAGCAGGGCTGCAGAGATCGGATGGCTATTGGAAACTATTGAAGCCAGTGTAAAGTAAGAAAAAAATGAAAATATAAAAGTTTAAATCACTCCCCATTCACCCCATTCAAAATAACACAATTAAAAAATACATACCGTATATACTCACGTAAAAGCCGACCCGAGTATAAGCCGACCCCCCACCCCCCTAATTTTGCAACAAAAACTGGGAAAACTTATTGACTCGAGTATAAGCCTAGGGTGGAAAATGCAGCAGCTACCGGTAAATGTCAAAAATAAAAATAGATACCAATAAAAGTAAAATTAATTGAGACATCAGTAGGTTAAGTGTTTTTGAATATCCATATTGAATCAGGAGCCCCATATAATGCTCCATAAAATTTATGATGGGCCCCATAAGATGCTCCATATTAAAATATGCCCCATATAATGCTGCACAAATGCTGATTATGGCCCCATAAGATGCTCCATATATATATTTGGCCCATATAATGCTGCACAAAAGCTGATTATGGCCCCATAAGATGCTCCATATAAAAATGTGCCACATATAATGCTCCATACAGTTCATTATGGCCCCATATAACAATGTGCCACATATATTGTTCCATAAAGTTCATTATGGCCCCAGAGATTCTCCATATAACAATGTGCCACATATAATGCTCCATACAGTTCATTATGGCCCCATAGATGCTCCATATAACAATGTGCCACATATAATGCTCCATGCAGTTCATTATGGCCCTATAGATGCTCCATATACCATTGTGCCACATATAATGCTCCATGCAGTTCATTATGGCCCCGTAAGATGCTCCATATAACAATGTGCCACATATAATGCTCCATAAAGTTCATTATGGCCCCAGAGATTCTCCATATAACAATGTGCCACATATAATGCTCCATGCAGTTCATTATGGCCCTATAGTTACATAGTTATTAAGGTTGAAGGAAGACTATATGTCCATCTAGTTCAACCCATAGCCTAACCTAACATGTTGATCCAGAGGAAGGCAAAAAAAACCCATGTGGCAAAGAGTAAGCTCCACATTGGGGAAAAAAATTCCTTCCCGACTCCACATACGGCAATCAGACTAGTTCCCTGGATCAACGCCCTATCAAGGAATCTAGTGTATATACCCTGTAACATTATACTTTTCCAGAAAGGTATCCAGTCCCCTCTTAAATTTAAGTAATGAATCACTCATTACAACATCATACGGCAGAGAGTTCCATAGTCTCACTGCTCTTACAGTAAAGAATCCACGTCTGTTATTATGCTTAAACCTTTTTTCCTCCAAACGCAGAGGATGCCCCCTTGTCCCTGTTTCAGGTCTATGATTAAAAAGATCATCAGAAAGGTCTTTGTACTGGCCCCTCATATATTTATACATTAAAATAAGATCACCCCTTAGTCTTCGTTTTTCCAAACTAAATAGCCCCAAGTGTAATAACCTATCTTGGTATTGCAGACCCCCCAGTCCTCTAATAACCTTGGTCGCTCTTCTCTGCACCCACTCCAGTTCAGCTATGTCTTTCTTAAACACCGGAGACCAGAACTGTGCACAGTATTCTAAGTGTGGTGACTTGTATAGAGGTAAAATTATATTCTCCTCATGAGCATCTATGCCTCTTTTAATGCATCCCATTATTTTATTTGCCTTTGTAGCAGCTGCCTGACACTGGCCCCTGAATATGAGTTTGTCATCCACCCATACACCCAGGTCTTTTTCATTGACGGTTTTGCCCAGAGTTTTAGAATTAAGCACATAATTATACATCTTATTACTTCTACCCAAGTGCATGACCTTACATTTATCCCCATTAAAGCTCATTTGCCATTTATCAGCCCAAGCTTCTAGTTTACATAAATCATCCTGTAATATAAAATTGTCCTCCTCTGTATTGATTACCCTGCAGAGTTTAGTGTCATCTGCAAATATTGAAATTCTACTCTGAATGCCCCCTACAAGGTCATTAATAAATATGTTAAAAAGAAGAGGGCCCAATACTGACCCCTGTGGTACCCCACTGCTAACCGCTACCCAGTCCGAGTGTGCTCCATTAATAACCACCCTTTGTTTCCTATCCCTGAGCCAGCTCTCAACCCACTTGCACATATTTTCCCCTATCCCCATCATTCTCATTTTATGTATCAACCTTTTGTGTGGCACCGTATCAAAAGCTTTTGAGAAGTCCATATACACTACATCCACTGGGTTCCCTTGGTCCAATCCGGAACTTACCTCTTCATAGAAACTGATCAAATTAGTCTGACATGAACGGTCCCTAGTAAACCCGTGCTGATACTGGGTCATGAGGTTATTCCTCTTCAGATACTCCAGTATAGCGTCCCTTAGAATGCCCTCCAGGATTTTACCCACAGTAGAGGTTAAGCTTACTGGCCTATAATTTCCGAGTTCAGTTTTTGTTCCCTTTTTGAATATTGGCACCACATTTGCTATACGCCAGTCCTGTGGCACAGACCCTGTTATTATGGAGTCTTTAAAGATTAAAAATAATGGTCTATCAATGACTGTACTTAATTCCTGCAGTACTCGAGGGTGTATCCCATCCGGGCCCGGAGATTTGTCAATTTTAGTGATTTTTAGACGCCGCCGCACTTCCTGCTGGGTTAAGCAGGTGACATTTAATTGGGAATTTTTATCACTAGACATTTTGTCTGCCATGGGATTTTCTTGTGTAAATACTGATGAAAAAAAGTCATTTAGCATATTGGCTTTTTCCTCATCCTCATCCACCATCTCACCCAGACTATTTTTAAGGGGGCCAACACTATCATTTTTTAGTTTCTTACTATTTATGTAGTTAAAGAATATTTTAGGATTATTTTTACTCTCTCTGGCAATGAGTCTCTCTGTCTCAATCTTTGCTGCCTTGATTTGCTTTTTACAGAATTTATTTAATTTTCTGTATTTATTTAATGCCTCCTCACTACCTACTTCCTTTAATTCTCTAAATGCTTTCTTTTTGTCACTTATTGCGCCCCTTACAGCTCTATTTAGCCATATTGGTTTCCTCCTATTTCTAGTATGTTTATTCCCATACGGTATATACTGTGCACAGGTCCTATCTAGGATGCTAATAAACGTCTCCCATTTTCTTTGTGTATTTTTGTGTCTCAGGATATCGTCCCAGTTAATTGCACCAAGATCCTCTCTCATCCGTTGGAAATTTGCCCTCCTGAAGTTTAGTGTCCTTGTAACCCCTCTACTACACATCTTTTTAAAGGATACATGAAAACTTATTATTTTGTGATCGCTATTTCCCAAGTGACCCCCAACCCTTATATTTGATATGCGGTCTGGCCTGTTGGTTAATATTAGGTCTAGCAGTGCCCCCTTTCTTGTTGGGTCCTGAACCAGTTGTGAAAGGTAATTGTCTCTCATAGTTGTCAAAAACCGATTACCTTTGCTGGAACTGCAGGTTTCTGTTCCCCAATCTATTTCAGGGTAGTTGAAGTCCCCCATAATAATGACTTCTCCTTGAGTCGCAGCTTCATCTATTTGCTTTACGAGGATATTCTCCATTGCTTCCATTATTTTTGGAGATTTATAACAAACCCCTATCAGTAATTTATTATTTTTCCCCCTCCCCTTATCTCCACCCACAGGGATTCTACATTTTCATTAAATTCACCTATATTATCGCGCAGGATGGGTTTTAAGGACGATTTTACATATAGACACACCCCTCCCCCTCGCTTATCTGTACGGTCATTTCTGAACAGGCTATAGCCCTGCAAGTTAACAGCCCAGTCATGGCTCTCATCCAGCCACGTTTCAGATATCCCCACCATGTCATAATTATGCTCCAACAACATTAGTTCCAATTCGTCCATTTTGTTGGCGAGGCTTCTGGCATTAGTATACATGCACTTTATGTTCCTCTCTGTACTTCTATTTCTTAAATTATTAACTGTTCTGACCCCACCCCCCATGCCACCGCCACCCCCAACTTCCTTATTTGTGCCCAGGTCTATGTCTGCACTATCTTCCCCTCCTATAAAATGAATACCCTCCCCCCAATTCCTAGTTTAAACACTAAATAAACTAGATGCTCCATATACCATTGTGCCACATATAATGCTCCATGCAGTTCATTATGGCCCCATAGATGCTCCATATAGCAATGTGCCACATATAATGCTCCATACAGTTCATTATGGCCCCTTAGATGCTCCATATACCAATGTGCCACATATAATGCTGCTGCAATAAAAAAAAATGACATATTCACCTCTCTTGCTGCCTGCTGCTCCTCAGCGTCACATGTCTCCACACTGACTGTTCAGGCAGAGGGCAGCACGCACACTAATACGTCATCGCACCCTCTGACCCGAACAGTCACTGCAGAGGACACGGAAGACGGGGCGGCGGTGGAACGAGGAAAGGTGAATATGAAATACTCAGCTGCTCCCGCCGCAGTCCCTGGCAGCTTCTCCCGGACAGATGGTCTTTGGCGCCCACAGCTCTTCCTCTGTTCAGCGGTCACTGGTACCGCTCATTACAGTGATATGCAGCTCCACCCCAATGGGAGTGGAATCCATATTCATTACTTTAATGAGCGGTACCACGTGACCGCTGAACAGGGGAAGAAGCTGCCGGAGACCATGGGACATGCAGGGACCGCGCCAGGAGCAGGTGAGTATGTGACCGTCATCACTCACCCGCCGACCCCCCCCCCCCCTGCCGACCATGACTCGAGTATAAGCCAAGAGGGGCACTTTCAGCCCATTTTTGGGGGGCTGAAAATCTTGGCTTACAGTCATGGCCAAAAGTTTTGAGAATGAGACAAATATTAATTTTTCCAAAGTGTACTGCTTCATTTTTTCTAATGGCAATTTGCATATACTCCTGAATGTCAGAGTGATCAGCTTAACAGCAATTACTGTACTTGCAAAGTCAATATTTGTCCAGAAAATGAACTTTAACCCCCAAAACACATTTCAACATCATTGCAGTCCTGCCTTAATAGGAGCAGCTAACATCGTTTTAGTGATTGATCCATTAACACAGGTGTGGGTGTTGATGAGGACAGGGCTGGCGATCAATCAGTCATGATTAAGTAAGAATGACATCACTGGAGACTTTAAAAGGAGGCTGGTGCTTGGTATCATTGTTTCTCTTCAGTTAACCATGGTTATCTCTAAAGAAACACGTGCAGCCATCATTGCACTGCACAAAAATGGCCTAACAGGGAAGAGTATCGCAGCTACAAAGATTGCACCTCAGTCAACAATCTATCGCATCATCAAGAACTTCAAGGAGAGAGCTTCCATTGTTGTCAAAAAAGGCTCCAGTATCAAAAATTACCGCACACTTGAAGCTGGTATGATGCAAATATATAACAAGTTTATTGTGTTCACAAAACAGGTTGCCACAAAAAGGAAACAAAAAGTGCAGATAGAAACCCAACGTTTCGACCCTTCCGGGCCTTATTCATGGGGTTACTTGATGCACGCTAGGATACATATGTAGGTGGCAGGCATAGGGTAGGAGGGCAAGACCCTTGGTACATAAGCTGTCGCTTAACCTGGAACAGGCTGAGAATATGCTGTTTTGTAATGCAAAGCGATAGTGGCACACAGAGGCTGTGACATCCGTAGTGGGCCTGTGTATAGCTGGATGACCCGTGCGGGCAGCACTCCTGAGGCTTGTAGTGACGTGAATGGAGGGTGCTGGATGAGCGGCGCTCCTGCGCCCTGCTGCTGCTGCAAAACAGCATATTCTCAGCCTGTTCCAGGTTAAGCGACAGCTTATGTACCAAGGGTCTTGCCCTCCTACCCTATGCCTGCCACCTACATATGTATCCTAGCGTGCATCAAGTAACCCCATGAATAAGGCCCGGGAGGGTCGAAACGTTGGGTTTCTATCTGCACTTTTTGTTTCCTTTTTGTGGCAACCTGTTTTGTGAACACAATAAACTTGTTATATATTTGCATCATACCAGCTTCAAGTGTGCGGTAATTTTTGATTTTGGACTGTTTTGGACCACACGGTCTGTTTTACCAGCACCTACTTACCTCTGTCCTGAGTGCGCACCATTATTTCCTTTAAAAAAGGCTCCAGGGCGCCCAAGAAAGACCAGCAAGCGCCAGGACCGTATCTTAAAACTGTTTCAGCTGCGGGATCGGACTACCAGCAGTGCCGAGCTTGCTCAGGAATGGCAGCAGGCTGGTGTGAGTGCTTCTGCACGCACTGTGAGGCGGAGACTCTTTGAGCAAGGCCTGGTTTCAAAGAGGGCAGCAAAGAAGCCACTTCTCTCCAGAAAAAACATCAGGGACCGACTGATATTCTGCAAAAGGTACAGGGAGTGGACTGCTGAGGACTTGGGCAAAGTCATTTTCTCTGATGAATCCCCTTTTCGATTGTTTGGGACATCTGGAAAACAGCTTATTCGGAGAAGAAGAGGTGAGCGCTACCACCAGTCTTGTCTCATGCCAACTGTAAAGCATCCTGAAACCATTCATGTGTGGGGTTGCTTCTCAGCCAAGGGAATCTGCTCACTCACAGTCTTGCCTAAAAACACAGCCATGAATAAAGAATGGTACCAGAATGTCCTCCAAAAGCAACTTCTCCCAACCGTCCAAGAGCAGTTTGGCGCCCAACAATGCCTTTTCCAGCATGATGGAGCACCTTGCCATAAAGCAAAGGTGATAACTAAATGGCTCATGGAACAAAACATAGAGATTTTGGGTCCATGGCCAGGAAACTCCCCAGATCTTAATCCCATTGAGAACTTGTGGTTAATCATCAAGAGACGGGTGGACAAACAAAAACCAACATATTCTGGCAAAATGCAAGCATTGATTATGCAAGAATGGACTGCTATCAGTCAGGATTTGGTCCAGAAGTTGATTGAGAGCATGCCAGGGAGAATTGCAGAGGTCTTGAAGAAGAGGGGTCAACACTGCAAATATTGACTTGCTGCATTAACTCATTCTAACTGTCAATATAACCTATTGGTACTCATAATATGATTGCAATTATATTCCTGTATGTGATATAAACATCAGACAAACACTAACAAAAACCAGAGGGCAGCAGATCATGTGAAAATATAATTTTGGTGTCATTCTCAAAACTTCTGGCCATGACTGTATATACTGTTGTTTGGTATCACCATGTTCAGACTTTCTCAAATTATCAATATATAAAAATAATTAATCTGATTGGTAAACGGCGTAACGAGAAAAAGTCAAAATTCCAAAATTACATATTTTTTGGTCACCACAACATTGCATTAAAATCCAGTAACGATCGATCAAAGCATTGTATCTACCCCAAAATGGTATGAATAAAAACGTCAGCTCGGCATTCAAAAAATATTCCCTCTCTCAGCCCCAGATCTCAAAAAATGGAGACGCTACCAGTCTCGGGAAAATTACACAATTTATTACATTTTTTTTTAACAAACTTTGGATTTTTTTCACCACTTAAATAAATAAATAAAAAAACAAACTATACATGTTTGGTAGCTACAAACTCGTAATGACCTGGAGAATCATAATGGCAGGTCAGTTTCAGCATTTGGTGAACATGGCAAAAAATGAAAAATGTGGAAATGCGCTTTTTTTTTTTTTTTTTTCAATTTTACTGCACTTGGAACTTTTTCCTGTTTTTCCAGTACACGATATAGTGAAACCAATGGTGCCGTTTAAAAGTACAACTCGTCCTGCAAAAAACAAATTATCACATGGGCATATTTATGGATACATTTAAAAGTTATGGCTCTGGGAAGAAGGGGAGCGAAAAACAAACGCAAAAATTAAAATGGACTACTGCGTGAAGGGGTTAATATCCAGTAAAGGCTTAGTATACAGCTGTGAACTGATAATAGCCTGGGAAGCTATATGTGTATTACCCCCTTCCTAGATTGTAAATATCTTCCATCAGCTGTCGACTTTCCCTCTGCTGCTTATGAAATTTACGCTGGAATCCACGCCATTTGTTTTCAGAAAAATAATAATTTATTACTTAAATACATGTACAATAAGCTTCATGCTCATTGCACTAATTGTATATGTGACTGACCTCTTTATATCTGTCCTATGTGTATATATCTATTCTGTCCTGTGCGCGGCAGATGAAATGTCTGGTTTTAAAGGACATGGGTTTGTAAAAATGAGACTGCACTTGCATGGTCCGAGATTTTCTTCTCGCCCCCATTGACTTGCATTGGCGAATCTCATCCGAGATGCGAGGACAATCGCCATTTTTTCTCATGCAGCTGATAAAAAAAATTGCAAAAGAGTAGGGACACATGGGTGAACATTGGTCATTGTGCAATCCGATTTTTATCGGGGTGCTCTCATCTGTTTTTCTCGTAGATGAGTATGAGCACTAATAACTCCATGCGCATCACCGCCACCAGGTTTCGCAGTGCTCGCCGAGTTCTGCCAGTTGCTGTTGCTTGCAGCCTATGTAGTTTCATTCTGTGAACGCTCCTACATACAGTACAGACCAAAAGTTTGGACACACCTTCTCATTTAAATGTTTCTGTATTTTCATGACTATGAAAATTGTACATTCACACTGAAGGCATCAAAACTATGAATTAAGGGGGCGTGGCCTGTCTGCCCATGGAGTAGGTCGCACAGAGCGGGAGCTCCGCGCACAGGAACCTCAAAGCGGCACACAGCAACTAACCGACGGGACCTCCGTCCCAACAAATTACGGGCACCGGTACCTTACATTGCGGTGAGTGTATGGGGAAGTCCAAGCCCGGCTGCAGCGATCCCCCAGGCACATAATTGACTTTTTTGCGGCCTCCCCCCAGCCGTCTCAGAGATCCAAGATGGCGCCGCCTTCACCCAGAGCTTCCCGCGCTGCACGCCGAGGCTCACAGTCATCATCATCAAGCACAGCTGCGGCTGAGCTCTCCGATGCCCCTGTAACTGCCGCCCTGCTCAGGAGAATGCTGGGTGACCTTAGAACCTCCCTACAGGAGGATATGCGCTCTATGCTGGTGGACCTGAGGGGAGACGTGGAAGAGTTAGGGAACCTTACAGACCGCCTTGAACATAAAATGGCGGAACTGGTAACCTCACACAATGAGCTCTGGGATGCCCATGACAACCTGCACCTGATGGCTACTAAGACCCACTCTAAGACCCTGGGCCTGGAGGACAGGTCCAGGAGAAACAACATCAAGCTCAGGGGCATAGATGAGTCAGTTATGGCGGCGGATCTGAAAGTATTTCTACAGGACTTTATTCTTGCAGTTCTCCCACAATCTGTTAAAAAGGATATTGTAATTGACCGCATCCACCGGATCCCTAAACCAGCGTGTCTGGGTCCCTCTGTCCCTAGGGACGTGCTGGCACGTATTCACTTTTTGAAATGAAAGAAGATTTCCTTTAGGCGTTGAGAAACAACCCGACACTGCCTGAACGTTTTGCTCACATCGCTGTCCCCGGGGACTCTAGCTCTACAAAGGGCTTTTTTTGCCCTTCACCACAATCCTGAGGGAAAAGGTTATTCTATACCGCTGGGGGTTCCCCACCAAGCTCCTCATCCGCAAGGATGGATCGGTCACCACTTACCTGACTCCCTCACAAGCTGCGAGAACCCTGACCCAATGGGGCCTGAAGCCTCCTGGTTCCCCGTCGTCTACAGACTCCCCAAGATCTGGAAGCAACAAGATTGGCAGACGCCACATTGACCCAGAATGGGAGGCGGCCTGAGGTTTAAATCTACATCGGTTCCTGGCTATTTTCCTGGACAAAACTGTTCTGCTATGTTTGTTTTTTTTCTTTCTTTTTGCGTGCTGTTTTTTTCTGCTGAGTTGGCTACCTTTTTTTGGCTAGCCTCAGCGTATTGCCCCATAGGTGAACTGTTTTTCTTCCTCTCACCTTCGGACTCAGGATCTACCTGAATGGACCTCTGTTTCATTGTTTATTATGTGCTCGTCTTGTCTTTCCTTCCCCTCCACCCCTGTTTTCTTGCAGGTTTGCATTAGTTAGAAGTCCACACTCTCACTACCCTCCCTTGCAGTCTCCCAGAGAACATGATTTTATTAGACCCTCTATAAAACTCCTTATGAGTTTCTCATTATATTCAATTAATGTAAACTGACTCAATTCTCCAGGTAAAAGGTCTGTCGTCTGGCTAAAACTCGCCGAGACATCATGTGTCCAAGAAACGCACTTATTAGAATGTGACAATGTAAGAATGTACTCGGGCTTATACCCACATCAATTCTTCGCAAATGGCAAATCAAAAAAGGCGGGGGTAGCTATTTTCTTGAGTAAATCCAGTACCTTTCAATTGATTCGTTCTATACCTGATCCTCTGGGTAGGTTCATTATATTCCTGTGCCTCATTAACAACATCCCTTACACCATCACCTCTATTTATGCCCCCAACTATGGCCAGATTAAATTTCTAAATAATTTTTTTCAAACTCTGAGTACTATTCAACATGGTTACAAGCTGATAGCAGGAGACTTTAATGTTCCTATGTCTAAAAGTTTACACTGCTGTCTCCTCTCTATCTAGAGGTGAAGCGGGCCCTCTTATCAATTCTTACAACCTTCATGACATCTGGAGATATTTGCACTACAATGAGCGAGATTATACATTCATGTCACCTAGACATGGTTTTTATACAGTCATAGCCAAAAGTATTGACACCCCTGCAATTCTGTCAGATAATACTCATTTTCTTCCTGAAAGTGATTGCAAACATAAATTATTTGGTATTATTATCTTCATTTAATTTGTCTTAAATGAAAAAAAACATAAAAAGAATTCTCCTAAAATTGGATATAATTCCACACCAAACATAAAAAAGGGGGTGGACAAAAATATTGGCACTGTTCGAAAAATCATGTGATGCTTCTCTAATTTGTGTAATTAACAGCACCTGTAACTTACCTGTGGCACCTAACAGGTGTTGGCAATAACTAAATCACACTTGCAGCCAGTTGACATGGATTAAAGCTGACTCAACCTCTGTCCTGTTTCCTTGTGTGTACCACATTGAGCATGGAGAAAAGAAAGAAGACCACAGAACTGTCTGAGGACTTGAGAAACCAAATTGTGAGGAAGCATGAGCAATCTCAAGGCTACAAGTCCATCTCCAAAGACCTGAATGTTCCTGTGTCTACCGTGCGTACTGTCATCAAGAAGTTTAAAGCCCATGGCACTGTGGCTAACCTCCCTAGATGTGGATGGAAAAGAAAAATTGACAAGAGATTTCAACCCAAGATTGTGCGGATGTTGGATAAAGAACCTCGACTAACATCCAAACAAGTTCAAGCTGCCCTGCAGCCCGAGGGTACAACGGTGTCAACCCGTACTATCCGTTGGTGTCTGAATGAAAAGGGACTGTATGGTAGGAGACCTAGGACGATCCCACTTCTTACCCCGAGACATAAAAAAGCTAGGCTGGAGTTTGCCAAAACTTACCTGAAAAAGCCTAAAACATTTTGGAAGAATGTTCTCTGGTCAGATGAGACAAAAGTTGAGCTTTTTGGGCAAAGGCATCAACATAGAGTTTACAGGAGAAAAAAAGGCATTCAAAGAAAGGAACACAGGTCCCTTCAGTCAAACATGGTGGAGGTTCCCTGATGTTTTGGGGTTGCTTTGCTGCCTCTGGCACTGGACTGCTTGACCGTGTGCATGGCATTATGAAATCTGAAGACTACCAACAAATTTTGCAGCATAATGTAGGGCCCAGTGTGAGAAAGCTGGGTCTCCCTCAGAGGTCATGGGTCTTCCAGCAGGACAATGACCCAAAACACACTTCAAATAGCACTAGAAAATGGTTTGAGAGAAAGCACTGGAGACTTCTAAGGTGGCCAGCAATGAGTCCAGACCTGAATCCCATAGAACACCTGTGGAGAGATCTAAAAATGGCAGTTTGGAGAAGGCACCCTTCACATATCAGAGACCTGGAACAGTTTGCCAAAGAAGAATGGTCTAAAATTCCAGCAGAGCATTGTAAGAAACTCATTGATGGTTACCGGAAGCGGTTGGTCGCAGTTATTTTGGCTAAAGGTTGTGCAACCAAGTATTAGGCTGAGGGTGCCAATAATTTTGTCTGGCCCATTTTTGGAGTTTTGTGTGAAATGATTAATGTTTTGCTTTTTGCTTCATTCTCTCTTGTGTTTTTTCATTTAAGACAAATTAAATGAAGATAATAATACCAAATAATTTGTGTTTGCAATCATTTTCAGGAAGAAAATGAGTATTATCTGACAGAATTGCAGGGGGTCAATACTTTTGACCATGACTGTAGTAGGATTGACTATGTGTTGGTGGATGATGTGGCTCTTACCCACTGTATCTCTGCAAACATAAGCAACATTACCTGGTCAGATCATGCCTCAATATCTGTATCTCTGAAAGATCCTCTGGCCATTAGACCTCCCTCACAATGGCGCCTCAACGACCCTCTCTTGGCGGACCAATCAAACTCTCAATTTATAGAAAAGGCCCTGCAGGAATTCTTCTCCACCAATGATTCCGCAGAAATCTGAGATGATACCCTTTGGTATGCACACAAGGCTGTGGCTCGTCGCCTCTTTATTAAGATGGCTGCGATAGCTAAACGGAAATATAACCTTACCCTCCAATCTGCTTTAGACGAATTAACCCGCCTTGAATCTGGCCATAAATTTTCCCCTTCTCCACAGTTGTTCTCTGATCTCACCAATGCATGCCTTCAGGTCCGGCAACTGCTTTTACATAGAGCAGAGAATGTCTTGAGGAAAGCTAAAGCCAAATTCTATTCAATGGGTGATCGTGCAGGTGCCACACTAGCCAGGCGTGTTAAAAAAAGAGAAGTTCAGTCCAAAATCCCAGAGTCTGGTGGTTCTCGAGTGTAAAACCCAATCCACATTGCTGAGGAATTTGCCTCATAATATTCTTCACTCTATAACCTCAGCTCCGACCCGAGTACCCACCAACCCTCTCAAGATTTAATAGCTGCCTTTTTGGAGAAAGCCAATCTCCCAATGGTCAGCGCAGAGCAACTGTCCCTTCTCAATGCACCCATCATAGAGTCCGAAATCTCGCAAATTTTTAGAGAAGCTAAAAAGCATTCCTCTCCAGGCCCGGATGGTTTCTCCTTTCCCTTGTATGCCCAGTTTTTCCCCTATTCTTACCCCTTACCTTTTGCGTTTGTTTAACAATTGGCTGGTGGTTGGAAGCACTAGGGGCGAGGGATTGGAAGCCTCTATTGCGACCCTCCCCAAACCAGGAAAACCCATGACCTCCCCAGGGAATTTTCGCCCCATCGCTCTCCTGAACTGTGACGTTAAAATTTACGCTAAAATCTGGGCCAACAGATTATTGGCAGTGCTTCCCACACTCATACACCCTGAACAAGTTGGGTTCCTACCAAGTAGGCAGACTAGAGATGGCACGAGGCATCTCATCTGCTGGATGTGGTGGAGAGGGGGAGCCTCCCCATTGTGTTCCTGTCCCTTGACGATGAAAAAGCGTTTGACAGGGTGCACTGAGGATATATTGAGCTTACTCTGAAAAAAATTGGCCTTATTGGCCAGATCTCTAAAGCTATTATGGCTCTATACTCCAATCCTTGTACGTCTGAACGTTCATCTGGCTTTAAATCCCGGACATTTCCTATCTCCAATGGGACCCGCCAAGGCTGCCCCCTCTCCCCCCTCATTTTTGCTCTGATCATGGAACTTTTTGCTGCCATTGTGAGACAATGTACGGACATTAAGAGTGTATTGGTGGGGGGAATCGAGCACAAAATTGGCCTTTATGCCAACGACGTAGTCTTAATCTGCTCCGCTCCCCTCGACTCCTTGAACGCAATCACTTCCATTTTACACCAATTCTCCACGGTTTCCTATTACAAACTTAATTTGACTAAGTCCACGATTTTCCCATGTTTCTCCCTATTCCCCTCCAAATACAAATCCAAGCTAAATATCCCTTCATTTGGTCCCCCCTTGGCTTCACCTACCTGGGCATCTGGATAACTAAGTTAGCTGATATCGTCCGTTCTAATTGTGAGGCGACCCTCTCGGATATTAAAAAAGGCATAGACCAATTCTCTAGCTCTCCTCTTTTGTGGATGGCAAGAATACAAACATCTAAGGCTATGTTCACATTAGCGTTGTGCGGGGCAGCGTCGGGCGCAGCTGCGGCAACACATGCATCATGCGCCCCTATATTTAACATGGGGGCGCATGGACATGCGTTGTCTTGCGTTTTGTGACGCATGCGGTCATTTTGGCGCAAGTGTCAGGGCGCAGAGGACGCTGCATGATGCAGTTTTTTCTGCGCCAAAAATCATGCAAAACTGAACGCATGCGTCACATAACGCTGCGTTGTGCATGTGTTTTTGCATGCGTTGTGCTTTGCGTCGCCGACGCTGCCCCGCACAACGCTAATGTGAACGTAGCCTAAAATGTTAATTCTCCCTAAAATCATATACCTGTTCAGATGCCTTCCCTTATCCATCCCCTCTAAATACATATCAGCCTTCCAATCGCTTATTGACCGCTTTATAATAAGAAACCCCACAGAATTAAACGCCAAATTATGTCTTTGCCATATGGAAAGAGCGGGTTGGGTACTCCTAGGGTTCAGTCCTATCATAGGGCCACAATCTTGGAACCTCTCAAACTATGGTGGGAAGGGGACTCTCTCCTTCCTTGGTTTTTAATGGAGTCGCGTTATGCCCCCAGGAACTCTCTTAAACTCCTGTTAGAGCTTCAGCTGCTCCGTGTCTCTTCATGCGGTCTTTCCCTTCGAGCAATTAGATCTGCTTCAAAACTTTGGGCTGTTCTGTGCCCCACTCACTTCCCACATCTGTATGATTGTCTTTTTGCAAGCTTTAGAATATGCTATTGATAATATTTCCTTGTCCTCCTGGAGGGCGCGTGGGGTGCTCCTGGTGGCTGATCTCTATGGCTCAGCTGGTCTGTTTTCATTTTCAGGCCTAGTTAACCGCTACTCCTTATCTAAGAAGGATTTTTTTCAATATCTACAAGTGCGTAGCTTCCTGAGGGCTCATTGACTATTTGGTGCACCTATGCCTCCCACAGATAACCTGGCCCAATGATTTTTCAGTCCATGCACCATAGTTCCTCATGGTATTTCCACCTTATATAAGGCTCTGTTGACCCACACTGTAGTGGACAAGCTTCCTTTTATGTCCATTTGGGAGTCCGCTCTCTCCTTCGAGGCTTCCCTGGCAGATTGGCATAATGCTATGATACACCCCTCTAAATTTTCCTCGTGCCTTGGCCATCTAGGGCAGACAAAAAAAGATTCAGCTTCAATGGTACATCACTCCTGTCCGGTTGGCTAAATTCCATCTTTCCTCCTCCCCTTTATGCTGGAAGAAGTGCAACCCCACTGGATCCCTTGCCCATGTTTGGTGGAGCTGTCCACGCATCCAAGTTTCCTGGCACCAGGTTGAATCTATACTTGCTAATGTGACCCACCTTCACTTCATCTTAATTGGCCCCCTGGCAGTATTGGGTATTTCTTTACTGGATTTCCCTCCCCCTCTTCAGCCTGTGATCACTAACATTCTTGTCGCAGCTAGACAATGCATTGCTAAGTACTGGAAGTCTCCTAATGTTCCCTCCAGGAAAGAATTATTGCCAAAGTTAACCTCCATTTTAGCTATGAAGCAACTACAGCTGATTGTCTCTCTAAAAAAAAAAATAAGGTCTTTTCTTGGTGGGATCCATGGATTGCATCGTCCTTTGCATCTCCCAATGTCCTGTCTCATTGTTATTAGAGTTGTCTGTTCTCTTGTGTTATTCCATTTGTTCATGCCTCTGTGGATGTCATCTTGTGGACAATCCATTTTATGACCCTCCATTCTTCCCTATTCTCTCCCCCTGTCCCTCCCCCACTCCCTCTTCTCCTCCCCCCCCCCCCTCCCTTCCCCTTTCCCTCTTCCTTCCCCCCAGTTGGGGATGTTCCTATTCATATGCTTTTTTGATTCAATAAAAATTTTGAATGGTTAAAAAAAAAAGCTATGAATTAACACATGTGGAATTATATACTTAACAAAAAACATCCGGTTTGCGTTTAGTTGGACCATCATTTATTTTTCAACAGGACAATGACCCCAAACACACCTCCAGGCTGTGTAAGGGCTATGGCTACGTTCAGACTAGCGTTGTGCGCCGCTGCGTCGGCGACGCAACGCACGCAAAAATGCGGCAAAACGCACGCAAAAACGCTGCATTTTGCGACGCGTGCGTCGTTTTTTGCCGAAAATCGGACGCAAGAAAAATGCAACTTGTTGCGTTTTCTTGGTCCGACGCTTGCGGCAAAAAAGACGCATGCGTCGCAAAACGCAACAAACAAAAACGCATGCGTCCCCCATGTTAAACATAGGGGCGCATGACGCGTGCGTCGCCGCTACGTCGCCCGACGCTAACCCGACGCACACTAGCACAACGCTAGTCTGAACGTAGCCTTAGTGAGCAATGGGGTGCTACGCTAGATGACCTGACCTGGCCTCCACAGTCACCAGACCTGAACCCATTCGAGATGGTTTGAGGTAAGCTGGAACGGCGCGTGAAGTCAAAAGGGCCACCAAGTGCTAAGCATCTCTGGGAACTCCTTCAAGGAAGACCTTTCCCGATGACTACCTTTTGAAGCTCATCAAGAGAATGCCAAGAGTGTGTAAAGCAGTAATCAAAGCAAAAGGTGGCTACTTTGAAGAACCTAGAATATAAGACATATTTTCAGTTGTTTCACACTTTAAGTATATAAATCCACATTGTGTTAGTTCATAGTTTTGATGCCTTCAGTGTGAATGTACAATTTTCATAGGCATGAAAATATAGAAAAATCTTTAAATGAGAAGGTGTGTCCAAACTTTTGGTCTGTACTATAGGCAGGTGACAATGTGGGACATCACTTTAACCCTTGGATT
The DNA here is from genome assembly GCF_032444005.1 of Ranitomeya imitator. Lineage (NCBI taxonomy): Eukaryota > Metazoa > Chordata > Amphibia > Anura > Dendrobatidae > Ranitomeya > Ranitomeya imitator. The sequence goes on along the minus strand of NC_091285.1, from coordinate 115,827,746 downwards.
ACCGTTGGACCTTGGGAGAGTATATTTGGTTAATTTAAATAATTCAAGAATGTGTCTATTTTATTTCAAATAAAGTGTTTTATTCTCTGTGTGTGTGTGTGTGTGTGTGTATGTTCATTTAACTCATATTTACTGGCTTAGTAATCAGGGTGTCTGGCTGACACCTTCACTACTAAACCTAGGGCTTGGTGTCAGTCCGGATGGAGCTGAGAAAAAAAAATTGCTCATGAGCAGTGACTCCGTTGGTTAACATCTGAATGAAATGATAACAAAAAAATCTCCAACTTGTCACTCAAAATATAGGCCCTCATACAACTCTATTTGCCAAAAAATAAAGCTATAGCTCTCAGAATAAAGATGATAAAATAGCTAGTTTTTCTGAAAAAAAAAATCTATATACCGTATTTTTCGGATTATAAGACCCACTTTTTTCCCCCAAATTTTTTTTGGGGGAAATGGGGGTGCGTCTTGTCATGCAAATGTACCTTACCAGTACCGTTGTGGCAGGCTGGGATGAAGGGGTGTCTGACGCTGCTACCCAGTGCTCTGCAGGTGTCTCTGGTGCCCGGTGGCAGTGCAGGGGTTTCCGATGCTGCTGCCCAGTGCTCTGCTGGTGTCTATGGTGCTGTGGGTGCATGGACGACGCTGCCCGATGCTGCTGCGGCGGTCTTCTGTGCAGCCGGTGCCCACCATGGCAGTCCCATGATTTCCTATGCAGTGAACTCCGGTAAAATGGCCAACGTGGGAGCGGTGCATGCGCAGATGGAGATTTCGGCACCGAGATCTCGGGAGATGAGATTTCAGCGCTGAAATCTCACAATTTGGGGTGCCTCTTATAATCCGGAGCAACTTATAAAGCGAAAAATACTGTATATAAAGTTGAGTGTATATGTGTGTGTGTATATATCAAGCCACGCGCACTCCACATAGTAGGCACAGGCCACATCTAGCTCCGTCATCTCTAGAATGGCCCTCCTGTGAGGCATGACGTCAAGCGAAAGGGAGAAGCCTCATGGATAGAGCGGTGAGGGGGGAAAATGAGAGATGTCAGGGGGAAAATGAGAGAGGTGAGGTGCTGCAGTATGAGACTGTGTATAGAGAATAGTGGGGCGCTGCAGGTGGAGACTGTGTATAAGGCCGCATTTACACATTCAGTAATTGGTCAGTATTAAATCTCCGTATTTATAAGCCAAAACCACGAGTGGGAGAAAAATACCGAAGTGATGACGTGTTTCTAATAAACTTTTCCTCTGATTGTTTTAATCCAAGTTTTAGCTTCCAAATCCGGAGGTAAAAATACTGATCAAATAATGTGTGAACGAGGTCTAAAGGAGAAAAGTGTGGTGCTGCAGAAGAAGTAGGCTGTGTATACAATATGCTTTATATGCAATTAGTGCAATTTCTTTCGGGATCAAGTGTTTCCAATTGTATATGGAAGAGGAGTGTGAGATGCTCCTGGAGGAGGCGACTATAAAGGAGAAAAGCTGTGCTGCAGAAAAGTGCTGTGTATAAAGGAGGAGCGTGAGGTGGAGAAGGAGGCTATGTAAAAAGTAGCATGAGGTGCAGGAGGAATAAGGCCCCTTAACTGACGCCTTTAAGTCGTATCGGCAGTCGTTAAGGGGTTAATATTGTGTTAAAAATAACCTTTTGTTTCAACAAAATGGTGCCGGTAAACCTGCGAGACACAACACAACCCGCAGAGCAGGATATACTATATACAGGGGGAGATGACATACAGGTATATACTATATACAGGAGGAGATGACATACAGTTATATACTATATACAGGTATATACTATATACGTACATACAGGTATATACTATACTAGCTATTGAACCCGTTCTACACCTGGGTGGCGAGCATTTATATTGGTATATGGTCTCCATCCTGGTATGTGCTGCTTCCATCCTGCGCCCTAATCTTGGCATGTGCTGCTACCATCTTGCGCCCCCATCCTGTCATATGCTGCTTCCATCCTGCGCCCCCTTCCTGTCATATGCAGCCCTCATCCTGCTTTTATGGAACTGCAACACAGAACTAGGATAGAAGGGGGAAAACTGACCCTGCACTGGGACTAGGCTGATAACCTACGATGGAATGGGCGACCCATTCCTTGCGAATAGACCCACCGACGATCCTAGACTAAACTTCTGTCATGTGCTGCTTCCATCCTATGCCCCTATTCTGTCATGTGCTGCTCCCATCATGTGCCCCCATTCTGTCATGTGCTGCTCCCATCCTGCGCCCCCATTCTGTCATGTGCTCCTCCTATTCTGTGCCCCCATTCTGTCATGTGCTGCTCCCATCCTGCGCCCCCATTTTGTCATGTGCTGCTCCCATTCTGCCCCCCATTCTGTCATGTGCTGCTCCCATCCTGCGCCCCCATTCTGTCATGTGCTGCTCCCATTCTGTCATGTGCTGCTCCCATCCTGTGCCCCATCCTGTCATGTGCTGCTCCCCATCCTGTGCCCCTATTCTGTCATGTGCTGCTCCCATCATGCGCCCCCATCCTGTCATGTGCTGCTCCCATCCTGTGCCCCTATTCTTTCATGTGCTGCTCCCATCCTGCGCCCCCATTCTGTCATGTGCTCCTCCCATTCTGCACCCCCATTCTGTCATGTGCTGCTCCCATCCTATGCCCCCAATCTGTCATGAGCTGCTTCTATCCTGCACACCCATTCTGTCATGTGCTGCTCCCATCCTGCGCCCCCATTCTGCATTCTGTCATGTGTTGCTCCCATCCTGCGCTCCCATTCTGCGCCCCCATGCTGTAATGTGCTGCTCCCATCCTGCGCCCCTATTCTGTCATGTGCTGCTCCCATTCTACGCCCCCATTCTGTCATGTGCAGTAAAAAGTCACTAGCTTGCTGTTCTGACTTATTTTCTATATATATATTCAGTAGAAAGTGGCTGGATTGCTCCACTGACGTATTTTCTATACAGATTCAGTATAAAAATGGTGCCGGAATGTGCGGACTGCGCAGGTGCCGAAACCGGCGCCACAATCCTCTTCCCAGCTGTGTAACTTACAAAATGGCGCCTATACGCATGCGCCATTTCCAACTGAGGATTCATGTCCCGGCTTCCAGCCCGAAGAGACCCCGCGGCAATACCGGGTAGGTACCGTATATACCCGAGTATAAGCCGAGACATCTAATTTTGCCACAAGAAACTGGGAAAACCTTATTGACTCAAGTATAAGCCTAGGGTGGGAAATGCAGCAGCTACTGGTAAATTTCAAAAATAAAAATCGATACCAATAAAAGTAAAATTGATTGAGACATCAGTAGGTTAAATGTTTTTGAATATCCATATTGAATCAGGAGCCCCACATAATGCTCCATGAAGTTCCTGATGGGTCCCATAAGATGCTCCATGCAAAAATATGCCCAATATAATGCTACACAAATGGCCCTATAAGATGCTCCATATTAAAATACGACCCATATAATGCTGCACAAAGGTTAATAATGGCCCCATAAGATGCTCCATAGATTAATATGCCCCATATGCTGCTTCTCACGGATCCCTTTCTCGTCCCACCGCTGCCACCAGTTGTCACGGATCTTTACTCCGTGCTGTCACTAATTTGTCACGTGTCCGCTCTCACACGTGACATGGGGTTGTGCCTGCAAGGGTTATCTATCTCCCCTCTCTGTCCAGCATTCAACCTCCATCCTATGCTGTAATGGGAGCATAAATCACACACCCACTCAGGCCACACCCTCTCATACACGCTGCCACCACTCACCAAATACACGGGCTATGAGTCCCGGACTATTAATAATAATATGGTCTGTCACTCATAAGGCTCACACACCTTAGGCTATGGATTCTTTAGAACATTCAAGTTTCAACTTGTTAAAGTTTTATACTTTAATAACAAAAAGTTCAGTGTTTACAATAAGAAAAGGTATAAAAATATGATAATAAAAAGACATTCAACTTATGCAAAACAGTATAAAAATAAACAGGAGAAACTTGCAGAAATTATCTAACTGATAGTTGCTTTCTGCTCCCTGAGGGTAGGACGAATGTAGATTGGATCACACCAGCTTCTCAGACTGCCCCCATTATGTGAACACGTGTCTCGGTATACAGATCTAATTTATAACTTTGGTCTGGAGGTCAGGTTTCTAGAACAGCCCCTCAAGTTACCGTATATACTCGAGTATAAGCCGAGATTTTCAGCCCAAATTTTTGGGCTGAAAGTGCCCCTCTCGGCTTATACTCGAGTCAATGTGGGTGGCAGGGTCGGCGGGTGAGGGGGTGAGGGCGCTGAGGTATACTTACCTAGTCCAAGCGATCCTCGCGCTGTCCCTGCCTTCCTCCCCGTCTTCTGTGCTGCAACTTCTTCCTCTCTTCAGCGGTCACGTGGGACCGCTCATTAGAGATATGAATAAGCGGCTTCACCTCCCATAGGGGCGGAGCCGCCTATTCATTCCTCTAATCGGCGGTGCCGGTGACCGCTGACAGGAAGAGCTGCGGCACCGAAGACCAGGCAGAGGGACAGCGCGAGGATCGCCAGGACTAGGTGAGTATGTCATATTCACCTGTCCTCGTTCCAGCCGCCGGGCGTCGCTCCATCTTCCCGGCCGGCGCCTCCATCTTCCCGGCGTCTGCGCTCTGACTGTTCAGGCAGAGGGCGCGATGACGCATATAGTGTGCGCGGCGCCCTCTGCCTGATCAGTCAGAGCAGAGACGCCGGGAAGATGGAGGCGCCGGAACGAGACGCCGGGAGCTGCAATCAAGGGAGGTGAGTATGTGTTTTTTTTTTTTATTGCAGCAGCGGCGGCAGAGATTTCTATGGGGCACAATGAACGGTGCAGGGAGCAGAGCTGTGTATATATGTGGGACATGCAGGGAGCAGAGCTGTGTATATATGTGGGACATGCAGGCAGCAGAGCTGTGTATATATGAGGGACATGCAGGGAGCAGAGCTGTGTATATATGAGGGACATGCAGGCGGCAGAGCTGTGTATATATGTGGGACATGCAGGGAGCATATGGCACCGTATATGGCACAGCAATGGGGCACAATGAACGGTGCAGAGCACCGTATATGGCACAGCAATGGGGCACAATGAACGGTGCAGAGCACCGTATATGGGCACAGCAATGGGGCACAATGAACGGTGCAGAGCACTATATGGGGCACAGCTATGGGGAAATAATGAACGGTGCAGAGCACTATATGGCACAGCTATGGGGAAATAATGATCTATTTTTAATTTTGAAATTCACCGGTAAATGCTGCATTTCCACCCTAGGCTTATACTCGAGTCAATAAGTTTTCCCAGTTTTTTGTGGCAAAATTAGGGGGGTCGGCTTATACTCGGGTCGGCTTATACTCGAGTATATACGGTAATATCATAATTGCTTGGTTTTGATTAACCACAGCCACGCCCCCCAATGAATATATTTTCTCTTGAGATCCTTTGTGTAACAGCTCTCCCAGAGATACTATCAGGCCGTAATTAACATCTCTCTTCCAAGAGCTAGGAGGTGCCAAATGTTACTTTCTTTTCGGCTTCCAGCAGGACCCCTTGGTGAGATTGGAGACAGAATTCTACTTGTCCCAGGAAAGTACATATTAACACCTGGGTGCGATATGCAGCTTTTCAAGACAGATGTTACATTATTGCCAGTGACACTATTGCCAGTGACACAATAAAATCTGTACATGTTCCACTGCATATATATATATATATATATATATATATATATATATATATATATATATATATATATATACACACAAACACATATTTCACCACACCTCCCTCCTTATGAACGTGTGTGGGGGTTGACTTACAGGTCAGCTCCTCAGCGCGCATCTGGTTCTGCCCCACCTTGGCGAGGTAGGCCATCCGCATTGCATGATCGACTCCCTTCTTATGCTGAATTGTGAAATTTGTGAAATTGTATTGCTGTAATAGACTCCATCTAAGCAATTTCCCTTTGTCCCCAACTACTCTGTTGAGCCAACTCAATGGGTTATGATCTGTGATCACGGTGAAGTTGCGCTCATAGAGGTATGGTTGCAGCTTCTGCAGAGCCCACACAATTACCAAACATTCCTTTTCAATGGTGGCATAAGCCACTTCTCTGGGCAGGAGTTTCCTGCTTAGATAAAGAATTGGGTGCTCCTCTCCTTGTTGGTTCACCTGGCTGAGAACCGCTCCTAGTCCATAGGTGCTGATGTCTGTCTGCACTACAAACCGGCGAGTGAAATCTGGGGCCTGCAGGACGGATGAACTAACCAATGCTGACTTAAGGGCAGAAAATGATTCCTCCCACTGAGGACTCCAGGAGACAATTTTGAGAAGTTTCTTCCTGGTCAGATCAGTTAACGGTTTGGCCAGAGCACTGTAGTTTAATACAAACCTCCTATAGTAGTTAGCCGTACCCAGGAAGGACAGTACCTGCTTCTTGGTTCGTGGGGTGGCCCAGGCTGTAATGGCTTCTACCTTCCCTGGCTCAGGTTTTAGCAGTCCTCCCCCCACCCGGTGTCCTAGGTATTGTACCTCCCGCATGGCTACCTGACATTTCCCTGGCTTAACAGTAAGACCTGCAGTTTTAAGCCTTTGCAACACCCGAGAAAGATGTATGAGGTGTTCCTCCCAAGAATCACTAAAAATGGCTATATCATCAAGATATGCGACGGCAAAACCATCACATTCTTCCAATAAGTGGTTGACGATCCTCTGGAAGGTGGCAGGGGCATTCTTCCTACCAAAGGGCATCACCAGAAACTCAAACAGCCTGAATGGCGTTATCCTGAGCTTCTCGGATCAGGGGTATCTACCAGTATTCCCTACTTAGGTCCATGATGGTGAGGTACGATGCTTTAGCTAGCAGCTCTAACAGCTCGTCTATCCTCGGCATGGGGTAGACCTCACATGTAGTCAGTACATTTAATTTCTGGTAGTCTACACAGAACCAGGTAGTACGGTTCTTTTTTGGGACAAGAACCACATGCGAGGCCCAGGCACTCTGGAATTTTTGTATCACCTTGAGGTTCAGCATCTCCTCTACCTGTTCCTTCTTGTGTGCCTTCACCTCTGCTGACACACGGTATGCAGACTGCCTTACTGGGGGATTAGTACACATGGTGAGTTGCTAATTGCGTCCTCCCAGGCACCCCTGTGAAGACTTCGGTGAACTCGCTGAGCACCCCCATCAGCTCAGACCTCTAACTTCTGGATAGCTTGGGGTTAAACTCTGCTGACTCCAGGGACTCCATGTACTGAGTCCCAGCCCCCACATCTAGTAACAGAGCAGCCTCCCCCTATTCAGGCAGGCAACAGACAGGTAAGACACAGGTCTCTCATGATGAGCCTTCAGCATATTCACATGAAATACTTTCTGACGCTTTGCATGCTCATCTAGTGTCTCCACATAATTAACATCATTTAGCCGCTTAAGTACAGTGTATGGTCCCTCCCATGCGTCCTGCAATTTATTCTGTAACATAGGGACCAACACCCAAACCTTCTGCCCCTCCTCGTAGGCCCTCAATCTGGCATTACGGTCGTACCAGACCTTCTGGTTGATTTGGGCCTGGGTCACGTTCTTATGGGCCAGGTTGCTCAGTTTTTGCATTCTCTCTCTGAGCCGCAGTACATATTAAACCACTGAGACTCCAGTAATTCTGAGGTCGTCCTCCCAACAGTCCTTAATCAAATCAAGTGGCCCCCTGACCCTCCTCTCATAAACCAGTTCAAAGGGGGAGAATCCAGTAGACGCTTTGGGTACCTCTCTGTAGGCAAACAGCAGATGGGGGAGGTACCGCTCCCAGTCTCTCCCTTCAGTCTCCACCAGCATTTTGAGCATTTGCTTTAATGTTCTGTTAAAACGCTCGCAGAGTCCGTTAGTTTGGGGTTGATAGGCGCTCGCCACAAAATGCTGTACCTGTATTCTTTCACAGAGGCTTTCCATCAGATCGGACATAAACTAGGTTCCCTGATCGGTTAACATTTCCCTGGGGAAACCCACATGAGAGAACACAGTCAGTAAAGCATCCTTCACTTTGCTCGGATGGAGAACAGTGACACAGCTTCTGGGTATCGTGTAGCATAGTCCACCAATGTGAGGATGTACTTTTTACCAGAGCTGCTAGGGATTGCAAGTGGCCCAATGATATCCATAGCCACTCGCTGGAAAGGCTCATTGATCATAGGCAGTGGTATCAATGGAGCTTTCTGTATATTCCTGGACTTTCCAACTCTCTGACAAACTACGCAGGATCGACAGTAATTGCCAATATCTGTCCCCATCTTGGGCCAATAGAAGTTATGTGTCAGGCGAGCTTTAGTCTTTTGTATTCCAAGGTGTCTGGCCAAAAGAATTTCATGGGCATTTCTCAATAATTGTTCCCTAAATGGATAAGGGACGGTCAGCCGCCTTTAAGAGTCCCAAGATTCTGTAGCATCCGTGGGGATAGTCTCTGTATACAGTCTGCCCTGGTCCCAGTATACTCTCTCCTTACCAGAAGCATCAGGGGGTTGGTCGGTAAGACATCTGAACCCCTCCAGTCTGACATCTGTCCACAAGGCCTCCTGGAAGCTCTGTCAGCCTGCAGGCCCTGGCCTAGTGTGACTGCCAGGCTCTGGTCTGAGGCTGAGTCTTCAGTGTCTGTTATCAGGGACCTTGGTGCGCCTGCCATGTAAGGAGACTCTGGGACCACAGTATGGGCCTCCTGTCCTGGCAGTTCAGTCTGAGACTCATCCTCTAATCTCTGGGCCTGAGTCTGCGCCACAGCCTGACTCCGGGTCACGGCTGCCACATATTTACAGTCCTGTGCATTGGGACATTTTCCCTCCTTGCACGGGATCTCAGGTGGGTCACTTGCTTCCACCTTCTCTGTAGCATTTACTTGCAAGGGAGGAGCATAGTGTGACACCATCCTCCCCAGTTCCGTGCCTAGTAACACATTGGTGGGAATAGCCTCTGATAATCCCACTTCTCTCAGTCCCTTTCCTGCTCCCCAGTCCAGTTACACACCGGCCATGGGCACAGCAGGGCAGACCCCTCCAATCCCGGTTATAGACATAGTCTTTCTTGGTATGATATCAGCAGGGGCTGGCACACCAGGGTCACCTCTGTCCCAGTGTCCCTGAGACCACTGGTGACTTTATTGCCAACAGTTGCATGTAAAGAAGCTGCGGAGACACCATCACGTGTTTCTCGACGCAAGCAGTGAATAGCCAGGCCTTTCCCCGGGAAGGAACAACCACGGGAAGGGCAGCATCCTATGAAGGAAAGCCACCTATGCCAAGCATGGTATCCATCCACAGACAGCTGTTTCGGGGTTTTTGCCCCTCATCAGTGTGGAGTAGGAATCTGGCTACTAGGAGCAGTGCCTAGGAAAAAGGCTATAAAGGCACAGATGATTGGCCTTGGGGAGACCAAAACATCCAACACCGCGGAGACACCATCACGTGTTTCTCAACACAGTGATTCCAGAACACTGCCCCCATCCCTTATGGGAAATATGCAGATGCATGTAAAGAAGCTGCGGAGACACCATCACGTGTTTCTCGACGCAAGCAGTGAATAGCCAGGCCTTTCCCCGGGAAGGAACAACCACGGGAAGGGCAGCATCCTATGAAGGAAAGCCACCTATGCCAAGCATGGTATCCATCCACAGGCAGCTGTGACAGTGACAGATTGATAGTTCTCATTAGCCCTCGCATCAGAGCCGGCCACAAAGATGACAGATGGTGGGGACACAAACGGCTTTGTGGCTGTAGTTAGGCGTTTCTCCCTATCAAGGCAGACAGCGCTAACATGTCCCCCTTTGTTGCAGGAGAAGCACCGGCATGCATTGCCTAGAGAATGTCTATTTTCCGTGGCCCCACAGAAGGTGGGCTTGGACAGCACTGGTGATCAGCCGGAAGAGGGAGAAGGGTCCCCGTTTGGCTTACCTCCCCTCCAGCTGAATCCCGATGGCTTCCTCCGCACCTTCGGCATCCTGTTAGCCACATAGCAGTCCGCAATCTTTGCAGCCTGATCCGCAGTTTGTGGCTTCCGATCACATACAAATTGTCACATGTGAAGGAATTGATCCTTGACCATAAGATCCGGTAACTCCTCAAAACTGTTAACAGAAAGTCCCCTGATCCATTGGTGGAACGTAGTCCTCAAGGTGCTCACAACGTCCGCATAGCTGTCAGTTGATCCACGTTGGAGGTTCCGGAACTTTCTCCGATACACTTCTGGTGTCAGGTTGTATTTCCTGATCAGGGCCTCTTTTATGGCCTCATAGTTTCCATCTAGTTCTGGTGGGAGGCCAGCAAAAACTTCCAGGGCTTTGCCTTTCAACCCTGGGGTTAGATAGTGTGCCCACTGCTCATGGGGTAGATGGTATTGCCTGCAGGTTTTTTCAAACCCCTGAAGGAAAGTATCTAAGTCTGTATCCTTCTCCATCACAGGGAAGTTTTCCAGATGTGGTCTCCTTGGATTTATATCCTGGGAGACCACTGATTGGTCGCGGCAAAACAGCCACGACCAATCAGCGACGAGCACAGTCTGGAAGAAAATGGCCCCTCTTCCTCCCCGCAGTCAGTGCCCACTCCATACTCCCCTCCGGTCAGCGCTCACACGGTTAATGGCAGCGTTGACCGCGGTGTAACGCACTCTGTTAACACTGCTATTAAACCTGTGTGACCAACTTTTTACTATTCATGCGGCCTATGCAGCATGAATAGTAAAAGGATCTAATAAAAAAAAATAATAATAAAAAAATAATAAAAAAGTAATAAAATTAAAAAATTATAATAAAAAATAAAAAATCGTTATATGCTCACCGTCTGTCAGCCCCTCGGATCCAGAACAGGCCTTTCCTGCTCGCGATGCTCCGGTAACCGGTCCATGCTGCGATCTCACGAGATGATGATGTAGCGGTCTCGCGAGACCACTACGTCCTCATCTCGCGAGACTGCTACGTCATCATCTCGCGAGACCGCAATCCACTCTTCAGACCGGAGCGCGCGAGGACCATCGGTAACCGGCCGCTTCGATCAGGAGGCTCTGGAAGGTGAGTGTGTAACTATTTTTTATTTTATTTCTTTTTTTTTTACAGGGATATGGTGCATACTACGTGACTGGCCAATATACTACGTGACTGGGCAGTATACTACGTATCTGTGCTGTATGCTACGTGGCTGGGCAATATGCTACGTAGCTGGGCAATATGCTACGTGGCTGGGCAATATACTATGTGGTTGGGCAATATACTATGTGGCTGGGCAATATACTATGTGGCTGGGCAATATACTATGTGGTTGGGCAATATACTATGTGGCTGGGCAATATACTATGGCTGGGCAATATACTATGTGGCTGGGCAATATACTATTTGGATGGGCAATATACTACTTGTCTGTGCTGTATACTACGTGGCTCTGTGCTGTATACTACATGACTGGGCAATATACTATGTGGCTGGGCAATATACTATGTGGCTGGGCAATATACTATGTGTCTGTGCTGTATACTACTTGGCTCTGTGCTGTATACTACATGACTGGGCAATATACTACGTGACTGGGCAATATACTATGTGGCTGGGCAATATACTATGTGGCTGGGCAATATACTATGTGGCTGGGCAATATACTATGTGTCTGTGCTGTATACTACGTGGCTCTGTGGTGCTGTATACTATGTGGCTGGGCAATATACTACGTGGCTGGGCAATATACTATGTGGCTGGGCAATATACTATGTGGCTGGGCAATATACTATGTGTCTGTGCTGTATACTACTTGGCTCTGTGCTGTATACTACGTGACTGGGCAATATACTACGTGACTGGGCAGGTGCCGAAGTTGCTGCTGGCTCAGGCCCCCCCCCTCCCCTCCCCGGCACTTCCGATATTCACCTCTACCCATTCCACCACCGTGCGCTGCTGTATCTTCTGACTGTGACTGTTCAGTCAGAGGGCACGCATTAAACACGTCGTCTCTTCCTCTGACCTGAACGTCACAGCCAGAGGACGCAGAAGACAGAGCCCGGCTGTTGAACGGGGACAGGTGAATATCGCATTGCTCACCCTCCCCCAGTCATACTCACCTCTCTCCATCGGAGATCACAGTATGCGTTAAGTGCTTACGCAATCTTCTGGACCACAATCCGCGTCCCCGGATGCTTAACTCTGTGTTGTTGAGACTGCGCAGGCATGCCGCGCTTGCGCAGTCAATAAAGGCTTCGGACAGAGTGACACTCCTAGCGTTATATTATAGATACAAGAGATGACATACAGATATATACTATATACTGTAGTATATACTGAGGGGAAAATGAGAGGTGTGAAGAGAAAATGAAGAGGTGTGATGAAATAAAATGAAGTAAGCCAGTGAAAAGTCAAATAGAGGACCCGATGGGGGGGCTTGGATGCATGGCCATTTATTTTAATGACTGTACATGTAATACTTTTCTGGGATACACATAGCATATGTGGCTGTTCACCAGATCTGCAGCTGCTAAGTTGGGATATTTTGCTAAAACTATCCATTTAACTAACTGGACAAAATATTCTGCTCTAATGTATGCTTTTTTTATCAGGTCTATTGCAAGGTTGGCAAATATCAGTGATGGGCAGCTGCACAAAGCAGCTCAGGAAACCGAGATAGATTTGCAGCATGAGAAGGAGTGGAAACTTGGAAAATGTATCCTCAGATTCCCTGAGATTCTACAGAAGATCTTAGACGACCTCTTACTACACACACTATGTGATTACCTCTATGAATTGGCCACCACCTTCACAGAGTTCTATGATAACTGCTACTGTGTGGAAAAGGACAGACAGACTGGTAATTGCATTAATAAATAATAAAAAATATTACATTCCAAAACTGAGGACAAAGTACATACCTTATATACTCGAGTATAAGCCAACCCGAGTATAAGCAGAGACCCTAATTTTGCCACAAAAAACTGGGAAAACTTAATGACTCGAGTATAAACCTAGGGTGGGAAATGCAGCAGCTACTGGTAAATTTTAAAAATAAAAATAGATACCAGTAAGAGTAAAATTAATTGAGCCATCAGTAGGTTATGTTTTTGAATATCCATATTGAATCAGGAGCCCAATATAATGCTCCATACAGTTTATGATGGGCCCCATAAGATTTTCCATATTAAAATATGCCCCATATAATGCTGCACAAAGGTTAATAATTGTCCCATAAGATGCTCCATAGATTATGCCCCATAAAATGCTGCATAAAGGTTGATGGCCCCATAAGATGCTCCATAGATTATTCCCCATAAGATGCATCATACATTATGCCCCATATGCTATTGCTCAGGCCCCCGGCACTTGCAATATTCACCTGTTCTCGTTCCACCGCTGCGCGACACTCTGTCTTCCGGCTCTCTGACTGTTCACTCAGAGGGCACGCACTAAACACGTCATAGCGCCCTCTGACCTGAACAGTCACAGCCAGAGGACGCGGAAGATGGAGCGGCGCCCAGCGGTGGAACGGGGTTAGGTGAATATCGCGCAATGGTCACCCTCCCCCGTTCTACTCACCTGCAAGTGAAACCATATATACAGAAGGACCTTCTTCCCCCAATAGGAACAAAAATAAGTAAAGTATCAAAACTCATTATCCTTCTTTTCTTCAAATATATCACCCATATGGGGGGCAAGCGACCCACCCTGTATCAATTTCGTATTGTACTTTCACTAAAAGGCACTTAATAAGGATCTTTCTTTTGTTATTCCAGTTCTATGGTTAACACATGGGATGCGTTATCACACTGTATATATGGTTTCACTTATCTTACACTATATTATTCATATTGGTTTATTGAGCACCCCAGATGGTCAGACCATGATAACTTATTTGACGTTATGTCTTCTCCATAACATAACCTTATGTTCATGTATTTATGTTTACATATATTTCAGAAAAAGACATTTCTTGAAAAAAGGCTATGCAGCCGAAACGTTGAATTTTATTCATATGTCTGTAAGAACTTTCAGCAAACATTGTTTTTGTTAATTGGAGTCTTACCATTTGGATCACCGTTTTTGAGTAAAGGATCAACCCTCTAGAGCAATCTGTATCTGCATGAAGGTCATAGGAAGCTGAATAAAGTGATATCTTGAGATATGCAGTCTGATGTCTAATTTAAGAGAAATCCACGTTTTCTTATAGAAAATGAGCTATTCCGGAGTATGGGCCAGACACTGATCTGCATGAGAATCTGCCTCCAGAGCTTATTTCACATGAAATATATGTAATGAAACGGTGTGTAATGGCTGATCTATGCTCTCCTGATCTCACTGTGATTATACCGTGCTGCTTACCATTATTGGCACCCTTTCATTTTTTTCATAGACTGTACAATATCTTCAGGAATAAATGTAAATACACCAATCCTCAGTATTTTTTAATTTGTGGTCCAAAGTCATATAACAATACAACATTGTTTTTCTACTTACTGTACTTCCCGGCGTATAAGACGACTTTTTGACCCCTAAAAATTGTCCCAAAAGTCGGGGGTCGTCTTATACGCCGGGTACGGCGTGTGCAGGGAGCGATCCGGCATTTCGGCGTGTGGTTCCCAGGGTCTGGAGGAGAGGAGACTCTCCTTCAGGCCCTGGGAGTACTTACACTTCTTGAGTACCAATAACGATGAGCGGAACTGTACCTGACACATCTGCAGGTTCCGCTCCGTGCTTCAACTTTTATCTCACAGGCAAAAAGTGAGTATGTATGGTCCCAAACTTCAGTGCATCTATTCAGAGTTTGTTTGTTACCTTGCTCACACTGTTAACTTTCATTTAACATGAGTTTTTGTGGGAGATTCTAATGCTGATCAGTGTCCGGTCTAAGAAACAGCTCATTTACATATAAGAAAAACTTGGATATTTCTGGAACATGACATTGGATCGTAGGTATTAAGGTATCATTCAGCTTCCTATGACCTACATGACTTAAGCAAAACCCACTAGGGGTACAGGAATGCAATCAATCTAAATAGGGGTAGGCATGATCAGATATCACAGATAAAATATAACGTTTAATATTTAAGATTAAAATAAGGGTAACCAATATCTCACAATGACATAAATGACATTCAGACATTAGGGTGATAAAGTGAATCAGAGCTCAATTAAAAAAATGGTTAGATCTTACTATCTTACCATTAGAAGTATGAACAAGGGCATTTTTAGAGGGATAGGTCACACTTGGGTACCGTCCTTATCAGGGCGGGAGATATTGCAGGGAGTTTAGTTTCACTTGTCTGACTTCATTTCCCTTTTCTCTCTTCTACATATTTTTTGCTGATCAAAAACTTCTAATGGTAAGATCCAACCATTTTTAATTGAGCACTGATTCACTTTGTCACCTTAATGTCTGAATATGTCATTGTGAGGATTTGGCTACTCTTATTTTCATCTTGAATATTGAAAGTTATATTTTATCTGATTCTGCTTACCCCTGTGACCTACATGCCCACATAGACTGCTTAGGATGGTTGATCCTACTGACAGATTTGCTTTAACGTCAGGAGATAGTTTCAGTTACACTTGTGTGCTCTGTGTGTAATACATGTATCTCAGCCTGTGAAATATTGTAATGGTCCTGTTGTTTTTTCTATAGGTCAGATTGTCAATGTGAACATGAGCAGAATGTTACTGTGCGATGCTACAGCTGCTGTAATGGCAAAAGGATTTGATATTCTGGGAATCAAACCTGTACAGAAGATGTAACCGTAGAATGACCAGCTGAGCTTCTGTTTGCGAATATATTAAAAAAATGTAACAGTAGAATGAGCAGCTGAGCTTCTGTTTGTGATTATATTCAAAATATGCATTTAATTTTCTAAAATATAAAAATGGAGAATGCAATTATGAGACAATGTATGCCTGGTTATCTCGACACTTTCAAATGGAAATGTTCACACTGGTAAAACATCTGCTTATAGTAATTGAAGCTAAATAAAAAGTCAGAACATGCTGTCACTTAAAAGGGGACCCATTTAGTTCACTTGGACTAGAATACACAATTCTATTTCAGTGAATGGAAGACTTATTATTGCCACAGATTCCAAAAGGTCTCAGCAGAAGCAAACTGTCTGAAAGTAATTCTCCTTAGTGATTTATTATCATTGGCAAAGTGCCAAGTGACTATTAAAATATGGGTAAAATATGGGTACCACTTCTGGGTAAAAAGTGCATAATTTTAAAAACTATAAGGCTACAGTCATGGCCAAAAGTATTGACACCCCTGCAATTCTGTCAGATAATACTCAGTTTCTTCCTAAAAATGATTGCAAACACAAAATATTTGGTATTATTATCTTCATTTAATTTGTCTTAAATGAAAAACCACAAAAAGAATTGTCCTAAAGCCAAATTGGATATAATTCCACACCAAACATAAAAAAGGGGGTGGGCAAAAGTATTGCCACTGTAAGAAAAATCATGTGATGCTTCTCTAATTTGTGTAATTAACACACCTGTAACTTACCTGTGGCACCTAACAGGTGTTGGCAGTAACTAAATCACACTTGCAGCCAGTTGACATGGATTAAAGCTGACTCAACCGCTGTCCTATGTCCTTGTGTGTACCACATTGAGCATGGGGGAAAGAAAGAAGACCAAAGAACTGTCTGAGGACTTGAGAAACCAAATTGTGAGGAAGCATGAGCAATCTCAAGGCTACAAGTCATCTCCAAAGACCTGAATGTTCCTGTGTCTACCGTGCGCAGTGTCATCAAGTTTAAAGCCCATGGCACTGTGGCTAACCTCCCTAGATGTGGACGGAAAAGAAAAATTGACGAGATTTCAACGCAACATTGTGCGGATGTTGGATAAAGAACCTCGACTAACATCCAAACAAGTTCAAGCTGCCCTGCAGTCCGAGGGTACAACAGTGTCAACCCGTACTATCCGTTGGCGTCTGAATGAAAAGGGACTTTATGGTAGGAGACCCAGGAAGACCCCACTTCTTACCCCGAGACATAAAAAAGCCAGGCTGGAGTTTGCCAAAACTTACCTGAAAAAGCCTAAAACATTTTGGATGAATGTTCTCTGGTCAGATGAGACAAAAGTAGAGCTTTTTGGGCAAAGGCATCAACATAGAGTTTACAGGGAGAAAAAAAGAGGCATTCAAAGAAAAGAACACGGTCCCTACAGTCAAACATGGCGGAGGTTCCCTGATGTTTTGGGGTTGCTTTGCTGCCTCTGGCACTGGACTGCTTGACCGTGTGCATGGCATATGAAGTCTGAAGACTACCAACAAATTTTGCAGCATAATGTAGGGCCCAGTGTGAGAAAGCTGGGTCTCCCTCAGAGGTCATGGGTCTTCCAGCAGGACAATGACCCAAAACACACTTCAAAAAGCACTAGAAAATAGTTTGAGAGAAAGCACTGGAGACTTCTAAGGTGGCCAGCAATGAGTCCAGACCTGAATCCCATAGAACACCTGTGGAGAGATCTAAAAATGGCAGTTTGGAGAAGGTACCCTTCAAATATCAGCGACCTGGAGCAGTTTGCCAAAGAAGAATGGTCTAAAATTCCAGCAGAGCATTGTAAGAAACTCATTGATGGTTACCGGAAGCGGATGGTCGCAGTTATTTTGGCTAAATGTTGTGCAACCAAGTATTAGGCTGAGGGTGCCAATAATTTTGTCTGGCCCATTTTTGGAGTTTTGTGTGAAATGATCAATGTTTTGCTTTTTGCTTTATTCTCTTTTGTGTTTTTTCATTTAGGACAAATTAAATGAAGATAATAATACCAAATAATTTGTGTTTGCAATCATTTTCAGGAAGAAAATGAGTATTATCTGACAGAATTGCAGGGGTGTCAATACTTTTGGCCATGACTGTATGTGCACACGATGCGGATTTGTAGCGTTTCCGCAGCGTTTGTACTATGTGGAAATGCTTAAAAAATGCAATAGATTACTCAAGCAATGTTAATAAAAGACTGTAGACACTCCAGCTCCAGCAAGATGGGTAAAAATTGTATATTTTATTTATCCAAAGTGGCAATAAAAAAGGAATATTCCTTACAAAAGATGGACCAAACAGGTGATTGTATGAATAAGGCTACGCGTTTCGACCTATAGCGGTCTTACTCATGCCTATGCAATTCCAGGAGTGAGCGTGATATATAGCACATTCAAGCCTAAAACACGCCCCCATGTCACATGATAAATTTGTAAGGTCCTAGAACCGCATACATCCTAAACACATTTTAAAATAATGTACATAGTACATTGAACTATGTAAACTAAAGAATACAAAATAAATAGCTTTATAAATTGCCTCACGAAAAATGTGGTTTATAAAGTAGACTGTACACTATGTCAGATTTCTTATATAGGATGCACGTCACGTAAATTAAAAACACGTATAACCAAACATATTAGAGATGCTATTAACCCTAACATGAGAAACAGAAATATTTCTATGGTGTCAAAACACTTTAACATACAACATAATGGGGATGTCACGGCTTTAAGAGTGCACGGTATTGAGAAAGTGTATTTGTCATATCGCGGAGGGGATCCAAGGAGACGCCTACTCACGAGAGAGGCGTTTTGGATCTATAATCTGAATACTCGCTGTCCTGCAGGCATGAATAAGAGAAATGAAATTGTGTTGTGAATTCTGTGGCAGAGCTCCCTCCTGTGGTCACAAGTGGTACTTCGGCTGATTCTCTCTATGAGCTTCCGTTGGTGGAGGAGAGTGGTACTGCGGCTTCTGAGTTTCCTTCCTCAGGTGTGTGGTGAAGTCGTTAGGTGCTGCTCTATTTAACTCCACCTAGTGCTTTGATCCTGGCCTCCAGTCAATGTTCTAGTGTTGGACTTGCTTCCTCCTGGATCGTTCCTGTGGCCTGCTGCTCTGTATAGCTAAGTTCCGCTTTTGTTATTTTGTTTGCTGTTTTTTTCTGTCCAGCTTGCTTGTTTGGTTTTTCTTGCTTGCTGGAAACTCTGGGACGCAGAGGGTGTACCTCCGTACCGTTATTCGGTACGGAGGGTCTTTTTGCCCCCTTTGCGTGGTTGTTTGTAGGGTTTTGTGTTGACCGCAAAGTTACCTTTCCTATCCTCGTTCTGTTCAGAAAGTCGGGCCTCACTTTGCTAAATCTATTTCATCTCTACGTTTGTCTTTTCATCTTACTCACAGTCATATGTGGGGGCTGCCTTTTCCTTTGGGGTATTTCTCTGAGGCAAGGTAGGCTTATTTTCTATCTTCAGGCTAGCTAGTTTCTCAGGCTGTGCCGAGTTGCATAGGGAGCGTTAGGCGCAATCCACGGCTGCCTCTAGTGTGGTTGGAGAGGATTAGGGATTGCAGTCAGTAGAGTTCCCACGTCTCAGAGCTTGTTCTATGTTTTTGGGTTATTGTCAGGTCACTGTATGTGCTCTGACTTCTATGTCCATTGTGGTACTGAATTACCTGATCATAACAGTACTGGAGGCCAAAAGTACTAATGATTCTCAATAGAGGGAAAAAAGAAGTTCTGAGACCATTTTTTTTTCTCTGCACTGTGTTTTGCCTTTTTTTTTCCCCTAGACATTTGGGTGGTTCAGGACACAGGTGTAGCAATGGACATTAAAGGTCTGTCTTCATGTGTGGATCAGCTCACGGCAAGAGTACAGAATATTCAAGACTTTGTGGTTCAGAATTCTATGTTAGAACCAAGAATTCCTATTCCTGATTTGTTTTTTGGAGATAGAGCTAAGTTTCTGAGTTTTAAAAATAATTGTAAAATATTTCTGGCTTTAAAACCTCGCTCCTCTGGTGACCCAGTTCAACAAGTTAGGATCATTATTTCTTTTTTACGTGGCGACCCTCAGGACTGGGCATTTTCTCTTGCGCCAGGAGATCCTGCATTAAGTAATATTGATGCGTTTTTCCTGGCGCTCGGATTGCTGTACGATGAACCTAATTCAGTGGATCAGGCAGAAAGAAATTTGCTGGCTCTGTGTCAGGGCCAGGATGAGATAGAGGTATATTGTCAGAAATTTAGAAAGTGGTCCGTACTCACGCAATGGAATGAAGGTGCGCTCGCAGCTATTTTCAGAAAGGGTCTCTCTGAAGCCCTTAAGGATGTCATGGTGGGATTTCCTATGCCTGCTGGTCTGAATGAGTCTATGTCTTTGGCCATTCAGATCGGTCGACGCTTGCGTGAGCGTAAATCTGTGCACCATTTGGCGGTATTATCTGAGCATAAACCTGAGCCTATGCAGTGCGATAGGACTTTGACCAGAGTTGAACGGCAAAAACACAGACGTCAGAATGGGCTGTGTTTCTACTGTGGTGATTCCACTCATGCTATCTCTGATTGTCCTAAGCGCACTAAGCGGTTCTCTACGTCTGCCACCATTGGTACGGTACAGTCAAAATTTATTTTGTCCGTTACCTTGATCTGCTCTTTGTCATCTTATTCTGTCATGGCATTTGTGGATTCAGGCGCTGCCCTGAATTTGATGGACTTGGAGTATGTTAGGCGTTGTGGGTTTTTTTGGAGCCCTTGCAGTGTCCTATTCCATTGAGAGGAATTGATGCTACGCCTTTGGCCAAGAATAAACCTCAGTACTGGACCCAGCTTACCATGTGCATGGCTCCTGCACATCAGGAGGTTATTCGCTTTCTGGTGTTGCATAATCTGCATGATGTGGTCGTGTTGGGGTTGCCATGGCTACAAGTCCATAATCCAGTGTTATATTGGAAATCCATGTCTGTGTCCAGCTGGGGTTGTCAGGGGGTACATGGTGATGTTCCATTTCTGTCTATTTCGTCATCCACCCCTTCTGAGGTTCCAGAGTTCTTGTCTGATTACCGGGATGTATTTGATGAGCCTAAGTCCGAAACCCTGCCTCCGCATAGGAATTGTGATTGTGCTATCGATTTGATTCCTGGTAGTAAATTCCCAAAAGGTCGACTGTTTAATTTATCTGTGCCTGAGCACGCCGCTATGCGGAGTTACGTGAAGGAGTCCTTGGAGAAGGGGCATATTCGCCCGTCATAGTCGCCATTAGGAGCAGGGTTCTTTTTTGTGGCCAAAAAGGATGGTTCGCTGAGACCTTGTATAGATTACCGCCTTCTAAATAAGATCACGGTTAAATGCCGCTGTTATCTGATTTGTTTGCCCCTGATTAAGGGGGCTAGTTGGTTCACCAAGATAGATCTTCGTGGTACGTATAATCTTGTGCGTATTAAGCGAGGCGATGAATGGAAAACTGCATTTAATACGCCCGAGGGCCATTTTGAGTATCTAGTAATGCCATTCGGACTTGCCAATGCTCCATCAGTGTTTCAGTCCTTTATGCATGACATCTTCCGAGAGTACCTGGATAAATTCCTGATTGTGTACTTAGATGACATTTTGATCTTCTCGGATGATTGGGAGTCTCATGTGAAGCAGGTCAGAACGGTGTTTCAGGTCCTGCGTGCTAATTCTTTGTTTGTGAAGGGATCAAAGTGTCTCTTTGGTGTTCAGAAGGTTTCATTTTTGGGGTTCATCTTTTCCCCTTCTACTATCGAGATGGACCCTGTTAAGGTCCAAGCCATCCATAATTGGACTCAGCCGACATCTCTGAAAAGTCTGCAAAAGTTCCTGGGCTTTGCTAATTTTTATCGTCGCTTCATCTGCAATTTTTCTAGTATTGCTAAACCATTGACTGATTTGACCAAGAAGGGTGCTGATGTGGTCAATTGGTCTTCTGCTGCTGTGGAAGCTTTTCAAGAGTTGAAGCGTCGTTTTTCTTCTGCCCCTGTGTTATGTCAGCCAGATGTTTCGCTTCAGAATGCAAACCAGGAACAGCAGACTTCAGTAGTTGCGAGTCCTGGCCACTTGCTGTTCCACGTGCTCTTGCTCTTCCAGTCATGATTTAATCTAGAAGATTTTGCCTTTGTAATCCAGAGACAGAGTACAACACCGCCTAAGCGTTCACACTCTTCTCCTCAGACTTTCTATGAGAGCAGTGACTGCCTCTAGGCAGAAGATGATGATGATGGTGGTGGTAGTAGTAGTTGGAGCATTTAAGACCGTCATGAAGCAGCCATAGCAAGTTGAAAAAAAAGTAATTTTACCGAGATACCATACTGCCAAATATGTGGCCTGTATTTTTGTTAAATGCAAAATAGTGCTGTATATAAGTAGAGTAACAGACAGCAAAAACAGTTGAAAACTGGCCTAAAATGCCCAAACTTGGAGCACACAGATATGTGAGGCCTGCCACGGAAATACTATATTGCCAAATATATGGCCTGTACTTTTTGGGGGTCTGCAAAATAGTGTAAGTAGAGTAACAGACAGCAAAAACAGTGGAAAACCGGTCTAAAATGCCCAAACTTGGAGCACGCAGATATGTGAGGCCTGTCACAGAAATACCACACTGCCAAATATGTGGCCTGTATTTTTTTTTTTCAATGCAAAATAGTGCTGTATATAGGTAGATTAACCACACTGCTTCTTCCTACCTGTTGGGGTGATATGCCTCCTTCCCCATGTGTTCTGATGTCCTCACTCTGCATGTGCTCCTACCAGGTTGGGTCAGTCACTATGTCATCCACCACCTCATCTTCCACATCCGCATCGTGCTTCTCCTGACTTTCTGACAATTGTGTCTCATCATCGCCCACCTCTTGTGACATTTTCCCAACATCACCTTTGTGTGACTGTGGCTGTTCAAATGTTTGGGCATTGCTACATGCAATCTCATCTGGCCCTACTACAAGTTGACAAGCCGAGAGTCCAGAATTTTTAAAGGGAAAACTGAACAGCTCTTTGGAGTGTCCAAGTGTAGGATCAGTTGTCTCAGGATACTCAGCATGGCTGGAGGAAGGAGGATCAGGGTGAGGAATATCTGGTCCATACTCACGGCTACTCAGACTTGACCGTGTGGAAGACGTGGTGGTGGTGGCTAAGTGACTGGAAGCATTATCTGCTATCCCACCAACAACAGTTTCACACTGCTCTGGCTTCAATAGTGGTGTGCTGCAATCCCCTAGAAACTGGGACAAGAAGGTCAATCGAGAAGATGTGGGTCATTGTTATGGCACACTTTCAGCTTGTATACGAAAATACACGGCACTCTCTAAAAATGGGTATAGGTGCTCAAGTAGGGTCTCCAGCCCGTTCAGTCAAATAAGTAGAAAAACTTGGCACTCGTTTTTGAAGAAAGATGAATGTTATTTATTTCACATCCAGATAAACAAATCAGTTGCTAAACGTTTTCGGTCCTACATGGACCTTCCTCAGAGCATGTGAATTTATCTAGTACAAAACAAATACAATTTTTTTAGGTAAAAGAAACAAATAGTAAATAATATCCATAGATGTGTAGAATAATTACAACATGTAAGAAACATCTATAATATTACAATTACGTCCAAAGGATATATGGTAACTAGTGTTGAGCATTCCGATACCGCAAGTCTCGGGTATCAGCCGATATTCGCAGTATCGGAATTCTGATACCGAGTTCCGATACTTTCAGTGTATCGGAAACTGGAATCGGAAATTCCCATCATGCAAACTCCCGGGTTTTTATGAATCAGCCAATGAGGAATGATTTGAAGTGTGGGCACATCCTGTTCTGCATGGTGGGCATGTAACTACTGGCATGGCTGTGATTGGCTGCTGAAATGATGTCACTACGCCCTTTAAAAGTCGCCGCCGCCATTTTGCGCTCACTCTGCTGTGAATTCAGTTAGGGACAGGACGCTGTATTCTGACTGAGGGCCAGTTTAGAGATTGCGATTTGCTTAATTGTGCTTAATCCAGGCTAAATTAGCAACCGCTGTGTGTTCACCTTGCTTTTGCCTTGCAACGCTGTTCACAGCTGTCTGCAAGGTATTTGTGTGTGAGTGCAGCTCACTCTGCTGTCTGTCCATAGCCACAGCCGGTTGTGGTCAGCTCAGGGTGCTTCACTGCCTCATACTGCTAAATCCTTTTTTTTTTTTTGCAATTAGTGCAGCCTGCTGCACATTTTTTCAAATATATCCTATATTAGTGGCTTTCCATCTGTATCATGCTAGATTGTGGAAAATCACTATATAGGATTAGATAGAGGAGCTTTGTTTGGCCTTGCAGCGCCGTTTGCGGCTGTCTGCAATGTCTGTGTGAGTGCAGCTCACTCTGTAGTCTGTCCGCAGCCACAGCCGGTTGTGTTCAGCTCAGAGTGCGTTACTGCCTCATACTGCTGAATCCATTGAAGCCAGCTGCACCTTTTTTCAATAATATCCTACGTATAATATCATACGTATCATACGTATCACGCTAGATTGTGAAAAAACACTATATAGGATTAGATAGAGGAGCTTTTCTTTGCCTTGCAGCGCCGTTCACGGCTGTCTGCACGGTCTGTGTGTGAATACTGCACTCACTCTGTAGTGTCTGTTCTGCAAAACAAACCCAAAGTTCACCAAACACTCCACTTTACTGTTGTGTAGGCCACATAAGCGCATAATAAAGTCTAGTCCACACTCCATAAAATAAGTGTTTCTTATACCTGTTAGCAGCTGTTCAGGAATAAGCACACTAAGCCGTTAGTACTTTTCTGCCTATCTTTATCACTCAGTCTATCACGATGAAAAAGGCAGGGAGTAAGGCACGTGGGCGTGGAGCAGGGAGAGGACGTGGGGATTCTGCGCCAGCTGCGGGCACCGGTGACTCATCATCCCCCAGTTTCAGCAGGAAGCAGACCTTCATGCGCAGCTTTGTCTGAGCTCGCCGTACCCCGCTGCTGCGGGACGATCAAATTGAAGCCATTGTCGAATGGATGGCAGCTAACACATCGACTTAAATTAGTGCCACATCCTCTCAGGCACAGAGCACTGAAGAGCAACCATCTGTCTCTTCACCACCTGCCAAATTGCCCAGGCAGTCAGAGAGCCCAGGACAGGAGCCATCTCTACTTCTGTTCTCTGAATCTCT
This sequence comes from Ranitomeya imitator, assembly GCF_032444005.1. NCBI lineage: Eukaryota > Metazoa > Chordata > Amphibia > Anura > Dendrobatidae > Ranitomeya > Ranitomeya imitator. The sequence continues at coordinate 115,802,831 of NC_091285.1, read as the reverse complement.
TGGCTTGGAAACAGGGGGTCAGCCAAGCAGCATTAGAGAATCAGAAGAAGAGGCTGTATGCAGTGATGCCCAACAGCTTTGTCTCTCTGAATCAGAAGAGGCGGGTGGGACAGTGCCTCCGGTTACAACTTCTCAGTACGCATCAGATGCATACCCAGGTTCCAGTTTCTGGTGCGTACTGTGCTGCCGAGACTACCCAGGAGAAGCAGTTGGTGGCAGAGGGTAGCGTAGATGATGAGGTCCTCGACCCATCATGGTGTGAGGAACAGGAAGGTGGTGGGAGCAGCTCTGAGGAAGAGATTCCCCAAACAGCTGGGAGAGGGAGGGGGAAGACTGTGGCGCCCATTAGGAGCATGCCTCTTCCAAAATCCAAAGCGGACGCTCCCAAGACTTGCAGTGCCTGGTCCTTTTTTGACACAGTTGCAGATGACATTTGCTTTGTCAAAGGCAAGCTGTGTAGTCAGAAAATCAAACGAGGTAGAAATGTCAGCAACCTCAATACCTCAAACATGTGGAAACATGTGCGGACCAAGCATGCGGTGGAGTTACAAAAACACTGAAGACCTAGGCCAACCTACAGCGACACCTACCACCTCTTCAGCTCGTGTTATTGCCTCTTCCTCCAGCTCACACACTGCTGGTTCGGCTTCCTCACAGGATCGCCATGGAAGAACCTCTGGCACTATTGTCCAGAGACCCAGTGTAATTCCACCCACAGCACCACATTCCCAGTCATCCTCACACTCCCTGCCCAGTCTACAGCCATCAGTAGCACAGGTATTGGAGAAAAGGCGGCCATTCTCGGCAAACCACCCATGAGCACAGGCTCTGAATGCAGGCATTGCCAAACTTCTATCACTGGAAATGCTCTCATTCAGGCTGGTGGAGACTGACAGCTTCCGTAACTTGATGGCATTGGCAGTCCCACAATACAATGTGCCCAGCCGCTTTTATTTCAGCAGGCAAGCCGTCCCTGCCCTGCAAAAGCATGTGTAGGCAAACATCAAACATGCGCTACTAAACGCCGTTAGTAGCAAGGTCCACCTCACCACCGATGCGTGGACCAGTCACCATGGACAGGGACGATACCTTTCCCTCACTGCCCATTGGGTCAATGTTGTGGAGCCGGGTACAGACATGGCAAGTGGCGCTGTACGTGTACTGTCAACGCCAAGGATTGCAGGAATCCAGTCTGTGCACATTGACTCCTCCTCATACTCCAGTTCCTCAGAATCATCGCTGCAGGAGCCATCACTGTCTACCTCCACCTTGACACGTGAATGCTTACCTGTTACAACTGGTATGAGCACAGCTGTGGCCAAACGTCAACAGGCCGTACTTAAATGAATTTCTTTGGGGAATCGAAGCCACACAGCGCAGGAGCTTTGGAACGCCATCAATTCTGAGAGCGACAAGTGGTTTGCGCCCGCGAATCTCCAGACAGGCATGGTAGTGTGTGACAATGGCCGAAATCTGGTGGCAGCTCTGGCCCTTGGCAACCTCACTCACATCCCATGTCTGGCACATGTGCTCAATTTGGTTGTGCAGAGTTTTCTGAGGGACTATCCGGATCTTGATGCACTGCTGCACAAGGTCCGCCTTGAGTGTGCTCACTTGCGGCGTTCCAGCATGGAAGTCTGCAAGTCTGCAGCGCCGATTCCGTCTTCCGGAACATCGCATCATATGTGACCTCCCCACCAGGTGGAATTCCACGTTATATATGTTGGAGCAGTTGTGTGAGCAGCAGCTAGCAGTAATGGAGTACCAGCTGCATCAGGCGCAAAAAAGTCGCAGTGTGCGCCGTTCAGACTTCACAACCACTGAGTGGGCCACTATGAAGGACATCTGCCAGGTTTTGCGGGCCTTTGATGAATCCACGCGGATGGTGAGTGTAGATGATGCACTAGTCAGCATGACTGTCCTGCTTGAAAGAACCCTGCAAGCGCTAAGGTATAAGGAGGTGGAAGAGGTTGAGGATGAGGAGTCAGAAATGCCATCGGCTTCTGGACAGTCTGTGGGACGTGGTTCCTCACAAAGGAATCGGCAGCGGACCTTTTGTGAGGAGGATGAGGAGGAGTCAATGGAGGAGGAAGACATCTTTCCAGAGGAGGGAGTTACACAAATCTCCAGTAGTCAGTATGTACAGCGAGGGTGGGGTGATGCAGAGCAGGCAGACATCACGCCTCAAGCAGGGGGCAGCATTTCTTGGCCAGTTGGCAGTCTGCAGCACATGGTTGCATAAGCTGCAGTGCCTGAGAAACGACCGCCGCATCGCCCACATTCTTACCACGGCTGATTATTGGGTGTACACCATCCTCGACCCGCGCTACAGGGACAATTTGCAAACCCTCATACCACCATTGCAGCTGGAGCATAAAATGCGGCTGTACCAAGACACACTGGTGCAGTTCATCATCTTCTCCAGTCCAATCGAGAGAAGTGCTGCGCCTGCTACTGCTAGTGCTTTACAAAGCAGCTCTGTGCGTAGAGGCAGTGGAGGAATCTCTGCACAAAGAGGTAGCAGGAGCAGTGGCCCAGCACAAACCAAGACCAGTCTGTTCCAGCAGTGGCAAAGTTTTGTGTGCCCGCCACAAATGTCTACACCATCACTGACGGTGACGGATACAGTCAGCAGGAGGCCACGTTTCCGTCAGATGGTGACAGACTACATGTCTTGCACTCTCAACGTACTCCCAGACGGCTCTTCCCCCTTCAAGTTTTGGGTCTCTAAGCTGGATACATGGCCAGAGCTTAGCCAGTATGCATTGGAGGTGCTGGCTTGCCCTGCTGCCAGTGTATTATCGGAACGCGTCTTTAGTGCTGCAGGTGGTGTACTAACAGACCGTCGCATGCGACTATCATCCAACAACGTTGACCGGCTTTTTTAAAAATGAACAAGGCCTGGATCTCACAGGAATTTACATAGTAACATAGTTAGTAAGGCCGAAAAAAGACATTTGTCCATCCAGTTCAGCCTATATTCCATCATAATAAATCCCCAGATCTACGTCCTTCTACAGAACCTAATAATTGTATGATACAATATTGTTCTGCTCCAGGAAGACATCCAGGCCTCTCTTGAACCCCTCGACTGAGTTCGCCATCACCACCTCCTCAGACAAGCAATTCCAGATTCTCACTGCCCTAACAGTAAAGAATCCTCTTCTAAGTTGGTGGAAAAACCTTCTCTCCTCCAGACGCAAAGAATGCCCCCTTGTGCCCGTCACCTTCCTTGGTATAAACAGATCCTCAGCAAGATATTTGTATTGTCCCCTTATATACTTATACATGGTTATTAGATCGCCCCTCAGTCGTCTTTTTTCTAGACTAAATAATCCTAATTTCGCTAATCTATCTGGGTATTGTAGTTCTCCCATCCCCTTTATTAATTTTGTTGCCCTCTTTTGTACTCTCTCTAGTTCCATTATATCCTTCCTGAGCACCGGTGCCCAAAACTGGACACAGTACTCCATGTGCGGTCTAACTAGGGATTTGTACAGAGGCAGTATAATGCTCTCATCATGTGTATCCAGACCTCTTTTAATGCACCCCATGATCCTGTTTGCCTTGGCAGCTGCTGCCTGGCACTGGCTGCTCCAGGTAAGTTTATCATTAACTAGGATCCCCAAGTCCTTCTCCCTGTCAGATTTACCCAGTGGTTTCCCGTTCAGTGTGTAATGGTGATATTGATTCCCTCTTTCCATGTGTATAACCTTACATTTATCATTGTTAAACCTCATCTGCCACCTTTCAGCCCAAGTTTCCAACTTATCCAGATCCATCTGTAGCAGAATACTATCTTCTCTTGTATTAACTGCTTTACATAGTTTTGTATCATCTGCAAATATCGATATTTTACTGTGTAAACCTTCTACCAGATCATTAATGAATATGTTGAAAAGAACAGGTCCCAATACTGACCCCTGCGGTACCCCACTGGTCACAGCGACCCAGTTAGAGACTATACCATTTATAACCACCCTCTGCTTTCTATCACTAAGCCAGTTACTAACCCATTTACACACATTTTCCCCCAGACCAAGCATTCTCATTTTGTGTACCAACCTCTTGTGCGGCACGGTATCAAACGCTTTGGAAAAATCGAGATATACCACGTCCAATGACTCACCGTGGTCCAGCCTATAGCTTACCTCTTCATAAAAACTGATTAGATTGGTTTGACAGGAGCGATTTCTCATAAACCCATGCTGATATGGAGTTAAACAGTTATTCTCATTGAGATAATCCAGAATAACATCCCTCAGAAACCCTTCAAATATTTTACCAACAATAGAGGTTAGACTTACTGGCCTATAATTTCCAGGTTCACTTTTAGAGCCCTTTTTGAATTTGCCACTCCTCTTACCGATTAAATAATTGGTTGCCAACACTATCCAGGTCTCTAGCTGTGTTCATGTTTTAACCACCTGAACTTTAATCCCTGGGCTCCAACACCGCCAGTTGCTGCCCAGAAGTGCCGGCTGCACAGACAACACATGACCCAGTGTTATTGGGTTTCAGTAACGTCCGCTGATCCCCTGCTGTGTATCCGGCAACGTGTCCAGCGACCACCACGCTGGCACTACAACAGCAATTATAGGGAACCTGTCCCCTCCCAGGTGTCTGTAACTGAAAGAGCCACCTTGTGTAGCACAAATGCTGCACAAGGAACAGGTGGCTCCTTTAGTTCTGCTTCTTGCACACGCTGCACTTAACACTTATAAAATATGTGTCCCCTCATACCGTGAAACCGTCCAGTAGGTGGGACTTTCCTTTGCTATGAGACGTAGCACAGCCGGCATTCATACACCCATGGTGCCGAGCGCCGCCTCCTTAGCATTGTTTGCATCTGTCCCGGAGCCTGCGCTGTTATGTTTAACCTTGGGCATGCACAGTTAGCGCAGCCCGTCTTCTGCCATCATTTGATGTCATGCTGACTGTGCCTGTGCAGGCGCGCTGCCAGAGATCACGCCCAGCAGTGTCTTCTGATTTTGTCACACTGTGGGGCTGGGATTCCTGGGCATGCACAGTGCATATCTTTGCCTCTCCCTCTTCTCCCTCCGCCTTCTACAGACAGTGTGGCGTCAGCTGATCCCAATTCACATGTCACGGCCGTGACGCCGCACACTCTGAAGAAGGCAGATGGAGAGTAGTGAGAGGCGAAGATATGCACTGCGCATGCCCAGGAATCCCAGCCCTGCAGTGGCACTAAATCAGAAGACACTGCGAGGCGGTTTCTCGGGTGGTGCGGCCGCACAGGCACAGTTAGCATGATGTTAGAAGACAGGCAGCGCTAACTGCGCATGACCAGGGTTTAACATAACAGCGCGGGCTCCGTGACAGATTCAAGCAACGCTGATGAGGCGGCGCACGGTGCCATGGGGTGTGAATGCCGACTGTGCTGCGTCTCATCACGACAGAAAGTACCACCTGTGGGACGGTATCACGGTATCAGGGGACACATTTTATAAGTGTTTAGTTCACCGTGTGCGGGGAGCATAATTAAAAGAACCACCTTGTCCTTGTGCACCATTAGTGTTGCACAAGTTGGCTCTTTCAGTTGCTAACGCATGGGGGGGGTTAAAGGTTCACTTTCAACTTGATCCAAGTAGGCCTCGGCCTACACTCAGCTTCTCCTGCTGTCCCTGGGTTCTAACACCGTCAGTTGGTGCCTGGAAGTGCTGGCTGCCCAGAAAAAAACACTCGCTCACGTGTCAGTGGGGTTCAGCTACGCCAGCTGTTCCCCTGCTGTGTAGCCGGCAACGTGGCCAGCAAAAGCCACGCTGGCACAATAACAGACATTTACCTGCCTCCAGTGCAGGCTTCAGCCTACACTCTGCTCCTATTAGATTCCCTGGGTTTCAACACTGTCAGTTGTCACCTGGAAGTGTTGGCTACACAAAAAACACTCGCTCACGTGTCAGTGGGGTTCAGCAACGCCAGCTGTTACCCTGCTGTGTAGCCGGCAACGTGTCCAGCAAAAGCCACGCTGGCACAATAACAGACATTTACCTGCCTCCAGTGCAGGCTTTGGCCTACACTCTGCTCCTCTTTGATTCCCTGGGTTTCAACACTGTCAGTTGTCACCTGGAAGTGTTGGCTACACAGAAAAAACACTCGCTCACGTGTCAGTGGGGTTCTGCAACGCCAGCTGTTCCCCTGCTGTGTAGCCGGCAACGTGTCCAGCAAAAGCCATGCTGGCACAATAACAGACATTTTCCTGCCTCCAGTGCAGGCTTCGGCCTACACTCTGCTTCTCTTTGATTCCCTGGGTTTCAACACTGTCCGTTGTCACCTGGAAGTGTTGGCTACACAGAAAAAACAGTTGCTCACGTGTCAGTGGGGTTCAGCAATGCCAGCTGTTCCCCTGCTGTGTAGCCGGCAACGTGTCCAGCAAAAGCCACGCTGGCACAATAACAGCAAATAAAAGGGAACCTGTCCCCTCCCCCCAGGCGTTTGTAACTTAAAGAGCCACCTTGTGTAGCAGTAATGTTGCACAAGGAACAGGTGGCTCTTTTTGTTATGTTTCTTGCACATGCTGCACTTAACACTTATTAAATATGTGGCCCCTCATACCGTGAATCCGTCCCATAGGTGGGACTTTCCTTTGCAATGAGACGCATCACAGCCAGCATTCATACCTCCATGGTGCTGAGCGCCGCCTCCTCAGCGTTGTTTGCATCTGTCCCGGAGCCTACGCTGTAATGTTTAACCTCGGGCATGCACAGTTAGCGCTGCCCATATTCTGCCATCATTTGATGTCATGGTGCCTGTGCCTGTGCGGCCCCGCTTGCAGAGATCACGCCACGCTGTGTCTTCTGATTTAGTCACACTGTGGTGCTGTGATTCCTGGGCCTGCGCAGTGCATATCTTCGCCTCTCCCTCTTCTCCCTCCGCCTTCTACAGACAGTGTGGCGTCAGCGGATCCCAATTCACATGCCACGGCTGTGAAGCTGCACACTCCGAAGAAGGCGGATGTAGAGTAGAGAGAGGCGAAGATATGCACTGCGCAGGCCCCGGAATCCCATCCCCGCAGTGGGACTGAATCAGAAGACACAGTGTGGCGTGATCTCTGGCAGCGCGGCCGCACAGCCACCACAACACCAAATGATGTTAGAAGCTGGGCAGCCCTAACTGCGCATGGCCAAGGTTTAACATAACAGTGCGGGCTCCGTGATAGATTCAAGCAACGCTGATGAGGCGGCGCCCGTTGGCTGGCCTGCGTCTCATCACGACGGAAAGTACCACCTGGGGGACGGTATCACGGTATCAGGGGACACATTTTATAAGTGTTTAGTTCACCGTGTGCAAGGAGCATAATGAAAAGAACCACCTTGTTCTTGGCCACCATTAGTGCTGCACAAGTTGGCTCTTTCAGTTGCTAACGCATGGGGGGTTAATGGTTCACTTTAAACTTGATCCAATTAGGCCTCGGCCTACACTCTGCTCCTCCTGCTGTACCTGGGCTCCAACAACGCTGGTTGCTGTCCGGAAGTACTGTTTGCACAGAGCCAAACACCTCGCCAATGTGTTAGTGGGGTTCAGTAACGCCTGTTGCTCCCCTGCTGGGTATCCGGCAACGTGTCATGCGACCGCCACGCTGGCACAATAACAGACATTCAAATGCCTCCAGTGCAGGCTTCGGCCAACACACTGCTCCTCCTGCTGTACCTGGGCTCCAACAACGCTGGTTGCTGCCCATAAGTGCTGTTAGCACAGAGCCAACCACCTCGCCAATGTGTTAGTGGGGTTCAGTAAAGCCTGCTGCTCCCCTGCTGTGTATCCGGCAACGTGTCATGCGACCGCCACACTGGCACAATAACAGCAATTAAAGGGAACCTGTCCCCCCCCTCTCAAGCGTTTGTAACTCTAAGAGCCACCTTGTGCAGCGGTAATGCTGCACAAGGAACAGCAACGCTGCACTTAACACTTATAAAATATGTGTCCCCTCATACCGTGAAACCGTCCCGGAGGTGGGACTTTCCTTCGCAATGAGACGCAGCACAGCCTGCATTCATACCCCTTTGGCGCCAGGCGCTGCCTCCTCAGCATTGTTTGAATTTGTCACAGAGCCCACGCTGTTGTGTTAAACCACTTGCCCATATGCAGTTAGCGCTGCCCATCTTCTGACATCTTTTGGTGTCTGGATGACTGCGCCTGTGCGGCCGCGCAGCCCGAGATCCCGCCACGCAGTGTCTTCTGATTTGCTCACACTGCGGGTCTGGGATTCATGGGAATGCGCTGTGCATATCGTCGCCAATCACCTCTCTATCATCTCCTTCCGCCTTCCTCTGACTGTGCGGCGTCTGTTGTGAATTCTGTTTTGGAACCCCCTCCTGTGGTCATGAATGGTACTTCGTCGAGTTCTGTCCATGGACTCCCTCTGGTGGCTGAGAGTGGAGCTGCTGTTTCTGAGGTTCCTTACACAGGTGACCTGGTTTATTCTTCGGCTGGCTGCTCTATTTAACTCCACCCAGATCGTTACTCCATGCCACCTGTCAATGTTCCAGTACTGGTTCAGTTCGCTCTTGGATCTTTCTGGTGACCTGTCTACTCCAGCAGAAGCTAAGTCCCTGCTAGTTTATTTTGTTGTTCTTGTTTTCTTGTCCAGCTTGCTAATATGATTCTGTCTGGCTAGCTGGAAGCTCTGGGATGCAGAGAGGCACCTCCGCACCGTGAGTCGGTGCGGGGGTCTTTTTGCACACTCTGCGTGGTCTTTTGTAGTTTTTTGTGCTGACCGCAAAGTTACCTTTTCTATCCTCTGTCTGTTTAGGTAGTCTGGCCTCCCTTTGCTGAAACCTCTTTCATTCCTGTGTTTGTGTTTTTCATCTTAACTCACAGTTAATATTTGTTGGGGGCTGCCTTTTCCTTTGGGGAATTTCTCTGAGGCAAGGTAGGCTTTACTTTCTTCTCTAGGGGTAGCTAGTTCTTAGGCTGTGCCGAGGCGTCTAGGCCTGTTAGGTATGCTCCACGGCTATTTCTAGTGTGTGTGATAGGATCAGGGATTGCGGTCAGCAAAGTTCCCACTTCCCAGAGCTTGTCCTGTGAATTTAACCATCAGGTTATCCCGGGTGCTCCTAACCACCAGGTCCATAACAGTACAGGTGGCCCAAAGTATTAATGCATCTCAATAGAGGGATAAGAGAAGTTCTGAGACCATTTTTTTTTCTCTGCAGTGTGTTTTGTCTTTCTTTTCCCCTTTACGTCTGGGTGGTTCAGGACACAGGTGTAGATATGGACATTCAAGGTCTGTCCTCATGTGTGGATCATCTCACTACAAGGGTACAAAGCATTCAAGATTTTGTAGTTCAGAATCCGATGTTAGAGCCTAGAATTCCAATTCCTGATTTGTTTTCTGGGGATAGATCTAGGTTCCTGAGTTTCAAAAATAATTGTAAACTGTTTCTTGCTTTGAAACCCCGCTCCTCTGGTGACCCCGTTCAACAAGTAAGAATCATTATTTCTTTGTTGCGTGGTGATCCTCAAGACTGGGCATTTTCCCTTGCGCCAGGAGATCCTGCATTGCGTGATGTAGATGCGTTTTTTCTGGCGCTTGGATTGCTTTATGATGAACCAAATTTAGTGGATCAGGCAGAGAAAAACTTGCTGGCTTTGTGTCAGGGTCAGGATGAAGCGGAGGTATATTGTCAGAAGTTTAGAAAGTGGTCTGTGCTTACTCAGTGGAATGAGTGTGCCCTGGTGGCAATTTTCAGAAAGGGTCTTTCTGAAGCCCTTAAGGATGCTATGGTGGGGTTTCCCACGCCTGCTGGTCTGGATGAGTCTATGTCCTTGGCCATTCAGATCGATCGGCGCTTGCGTGAGCGCAAAGCTGTGGACCATTTGGCGGTGTTCTCTGAGCATAGGTCTGAGCCTATGCAATGTGATAGGACTTTGACCAGAGCTGAACGGCAAGAACACAGATGTCAGAATGGGTTGTGCTTTTACTGTGGTCACTCCACTCATGCCATCTCCGATTGTCCTAAGCACACTAAGCGGTTCGCTAGGTCCGCCACCATTGGTACGGTACAACCTAAATTTCTTTTGTCCATTACACTGATTTGTGCTTTGTCGTCCTATTCTGTTATGGCGTTTGTGGATTCAGGCACTGCCCTGAATTTGATGGACTTGGAGTTTTCCAGGCGCTGTGGTTTTTTCTTGGAGCCCTTGCAGTATCCTATTCCATTGAGAGGAATTGATGCTACGCCTTTGGCCAAGAATAAGCCTCAGTACTGGACTCAATTGACCATGTGCATGGCTCCTGCACATCAGGAGGAAATTCGCTTTTTGGTGTTGCATAATCTGCATGATGTGGTCGTTTTGGGGTTGCCATGGCTACAGGCCCATAATCCAGTATTGGATTGGAAATCTATGTCTGTGTCCAGCTGGGGTTGTCAAGGGGTACATGGTGATGTTCCATTGCTGTCAATTTCGTCTTCCACTCCTTCTGAAGTTCCTGAGTTTTTGTCAGATTACCGGGATGTATTTGATGAGCCCAAGTCCGGTGCCCTACCTCCTCATAGGAATTGTGATTGTGCTATTAATTTGATTCCTGGTAGTAAGTTTCCTAAGGGCCGACTGTTCAATTTATCTGTGCCAGAACACGCCGCTATGCGGAGTTATATAAAGGAGTCCTTGGAGAAAGGGCATATTCGCCCGTCGTCGTCACAGTTGGAAGCAGGCTTCTTTTTTGTGGCCAAGAAGGATGGTTCTTTGAGACCTTGTATTGATTACCGCCTTCTTAATAAGATCACGGTCAAATTTCAGTACCTTTTGCCGCTGCTGTCTGATTTGTTTGCTCGGATTAAGGGGGCTAGTTGGTTCACCAAGATAGATCTTCGAGGGGCGTATAATCTTGTGCGTATTAAACAGGGCGATGAATGGAAAACTACATTTAATACGCCCGAGGGCCATTTTAAGTACCTGGTGATGCCATTCGGGCTTTCTAATGCTCCATCTGTGTTTCAGTCCTTTATGCATGACATCTTCCGAGAGTATCTGGATAGATTCATGATTGTATATTTGGATGATATTTTGGTCTTTTCGGATGATTGGGAGTCTCATGTGAAGCAGGTCAGAATGGTGTTCCAGGTCCTTAGTGCTAATTCCTTGTTTGTGAAGGGGTCTAAATGTCTCTTTGGAGTTCAGAAGGTTTCTTTTTTGGGTTTCATTTTTTCCCCTTCTACTATCGAGATGGACCCTGTTAAAGTTCAGGCCATTTATGATTGGACTCAGCCTTCATCTGTGAAGAGTCTGCAGAAGTTCCTGGGCTTTGCTAATTTTTACCGTCGCTTCATCGCTAATTTTTCTAGTGTTGTTAAACCGTTGACTGATTTGACCAAGAAAGGTGCTGATGTGGTCAATTGGTCTTCTGCGGCCGTTGAGGCATTTCAGGAGTTGAAGCGTCGTTTTTCTTCTGCCCCTGTGTTGTGCCAGCCAGATGTTTCGCTCCCGTTTCAGGTCGAGGTTGATGCTTCTGAGATTGGAGCAGGGGCTGTTTTGTCTCAGATAAGTTCTGATGGCTCGGTGATGAAACCATGTGCTTTCTTTTCTAGAAAGTTTTCGCCTGCCGAGCGTAATTATGATGTTGGCAACCGAGAGTTGTTGGCTGAGAAGTGGGCATTCGAGGAGTGGCGACATTGGCTTGAAGGAGCCAAGCATCGCATGGTGGTCTTAACGGATCACAAGAATTTGACTTATCTCGAGTCTGCCAAACGGTTGAATCCTAGACAGGCTCGATGGTCGCTGTTTTTCTCCCGTTTCGATTTTGTGGTTTCTTACCTTCCGGGCTCTAAGAATGTGAAGGCTGATGCCCTTTCAAGGAGTTTTGTGCCTGACTCTCCGGATGTTCCTGAGCCGGCTGGTATTCTCAAGGAGGGGGTAATTTTGTCTGCCATCTCCCCTGATTTGCGGCGGGTGCTGCAGAAGTTTCAGGCTGATAGACCTGACCGTTGTCCAGCGGAGAAGCTGTGATAGATGGACTAGTAGAGTTATCTCTGAGGTTCATTGTTCGGTGTTAGCTGGTCATCCCGGAATCTTTGGTACCAGAGAGTTTGTGGCTAGATCCTTTTGGTGGCCTTTGATGTGCGTTCTTTTGTGCAGTCCTGTGGGACTTGTGCTCGGGCTAAGCCCTGCTGTTCTCGTGCCAGTGGGTTGCTTTTGCCCTTGCCGGTCCCGAAGAGGCCCTGGACGCCATGGATTTTATTTCAGACCTCCCTATCTCTCAAAGGATGTCGGTCATCTGGGTGGTTTGTGATCGCTTCTCTAAGATGGTCCATTTGGTACCCTTGTCTAAGTTGCCTTCCTCCTCTGATTTGGTGCCATTGTTTTTCCAGCATGTGGTTCGTTTGCATGGCATTCCGGAGAACATCGTCTCGGACAAAGGTTCCCAGTTTGTTTCGAGGTTTTGGCGGTCTTTTTGTGCGAAGATGGTCATTGATTTGTCTTTTTCTTCGGCTTTCCATCCTCAGACAAATGGCCAGACCGAACGAACCAATCAGACTTTGGAAACATATCTGAGATGCTTTGTTTCTGCTGATCAGGATGATTGGGTGTCTTTCTTGCCTTTGGCGGAGTTCGCCCTTAATAATCGGGCCAGCTCGGCTACTTTGGTTTCGCCTTTTTTTCTGTAATTCTGGTTTCCATCATCGTTTTTCTTCAGGGCAGGTTGAGCCTTCGGACTGTCCTGGTGTGGATTCTGTGGTGGACAGGTTGCAGCAAATTTGGACTCACTTAGTGGACAATTTGACATTGTCCCAGGAGAAGGCTCAACGTTTCGCTAACCGCCGTCGCTGTGTTGGTCCCCGACTTCGTGTTGGGGATTTGGTTTGGTTGTCATCTCGTTATGTTCCTATGAAGGTTTCCTCTCCTAAGTTTAAGCCTCGTTTCATTGGTCCTTATAAGATTTCTGAAGCTCTTAATCCTGTGTCATTTCGTTTGGCCCTTCCAGCTTCTTTTGCCATCCATAATGTGTTCCATAGGTCGTTGTTGCGGAGATACGTGGCGCCTATGGTTCCCTCTGTTGACCCTCCTGCCCCGGTGTTGGTCGAGGGGGAGTTGGAGTATGTGGTGGAGAAGATTTTAGATTCTCGTATTTCAAGACGGAAACTCCAGTACCTGGTCAAGTGGAAGGGTTATGGTCAGGAAGATAATTCCTGGGTTGTTGCCTCTGATGTTCATGCTGCTGATCTGGTTCGTGCCTTTCATTTGGCTCGTCCTGATCGGCCTGGGGGTTCTGGTGAGGGTTCGGTGACCCCTCCTCAAGGGGGGGTACTGTTGTGAATTCTGTTTTGGATCTCCCTCCTGTGGTCATGAATGGTACTTCGGCGAGTTCTGTCCATGGACTCCCTCTGGTGGCTGTGAGTGGAGCTGCTGTTTCTGAGGTTCCTTACACAGGTGACCTGGTTTATTCTTCGGCTGGCTGCTCTATTTAACTCCACCCAGATCGTTACTCCATGCCACCTGTCAATGTTCCAGTACTGGTTCAGTTCGCTCTTGGATCTTTCTGGTGACCTGTCTACTCCAGCAGAAGCTAAGTCCCTGCTAGTTTATTTTGTTGTTCTTGTTTTCTTGTCCAGCTTGCTAATATGATTCTGTCTGGCTAGCTGGAAGCTCTGGGATGCAGATAGGCACCTCCGCACCGTGAGTCAGTGCGGGGGTCTTTTTGCACACTCTGCGTGGTCTTTTGTAGTTTTTTGTGCTGACCGCAAAGTTACCTTTTCTATCCTCTGTCTGTTTAGGTAGTCTGGCCTCCCTTTGCTGAAACCTCTTTCATTCCTGTGTTTGTGTTTTTCATCTTAACTCACAGTTAATATTTGTGGGGGGGCTGCCTTTTCCTTTGGGGAATTTCTCTGAGGCAAGGTAGGCTTTACTTTCTTCTCTAGGGGTAGCTAGTTCTTAGGCTGTGCCGAGGCGTCTAGGCCTGTTAGGTACGCTCCACGGCTATTTCTAGTGTGTGTGATAGGATTAGGGATTGCGGTCAGCAAAGTTCCCACTTCCCAGAGCTTGTCCTGTGAGTTTAACCATCAGGTCATCCCGGGTGCTCCTAACCACCAGGTCCATAACAGGCGTCACGGCCGTGGCATGTGATTTGGGATCAGCTGACGCCGCACACTCTGAGGAAGGCGTAAGGAGATGAGTGAGTTGCGAAGACAGGCACTGCGCAAGGCCATGAATCCCAGCCCTGCAGTGTCTTCCAATTTACTCACACTGCGGGGCTGGGATTCATGGGAATGCGCTGTGCATATCTTCGCCAATCACCTCTTTATCATCTCCTTCCGCCTTCCTATGACTGTGAGGCATCACGGCCGTGGCATGTGATTAGGGATCAGCTGACGCCACACACTCTGAAGAAGGCGGATGTAGAGGAGTGAGAGGCAAAGATATGCACTGCGCATGCCCATGAATCCCAGCCCCACAGTGTGACTAAATCAAAAGACACTGCGTGGCGGGATCCTGGCTGCGCGGCCGCACAGGCACAGTCATCCTGACACCAAAAGATGTCAGAAGATGGGCAGCGCTAACTGCGCATGGCCAAGGTTTAGCACAACAGTGCGGGCTCTGTGACAGATTCAAACAATGCTGAGGAGGCGGCGCCTGACGCCAAAGGAGTATGAATGCCGACTGTGCTGCGTGTCATTACGAAGGAAAGTCCCACCTCCGGGACGGTTTCCCGGTGTCAGGGGACACATTTTATAAGTGTTTAGTTCAGAGTGTGCAAGGAGCATAATTTAAAAGAGCCACCTTTTCCTTGTGCAGCGTTAGTGCTGCACAAGGTGGTTCTTTCAGTTACTAACACCTGGGGGGGGTTAAAAGTTCCCTTTCATCTTGCTCCATTTAGGCTTCTGCCTACACTCTGTTTGTCATGCAATCCCTGGGCTCCAACACCACCAGTTGCTGCTCAGAAGTCACTTTGGCACGGGTGCTCCCTCCTGCCCAGCCTGGTTCCAGCACCGTCAGCTGTTTCCGGGTAGTGTTGTCCTGTCGTGTTGTGGTCGGGTTAGCCGACTCCATGGTCCCTGCAGTTTAGGAGCTTCCTATGTGGGCTGCGGGAAGTGGCAATCAAGGCTGGTTCTGTAGTGCCAATAGGACAAGCTCCCCCTGTAGGACTGTTGGTTTTCGGTAACTGCAGCAGCCTCGCGGCCTAGCTGTTATTTCTTCTCCTGTGGACCTTCTGCTCCACATCTTGGTTCCAGCACCATCCGCTGGTTCCGGGCAGAGCCTTTGGCTTAGGTGCCTCCTGGGTATCCGAGTTCCACCAATGTCAGGCGGTCCTTGGTAGTGCTTTGTGGCACGGGTACCTCCTGCTTTGTAACCGGGTTCCAGCACCATCACCTGGTCCTCAGTCATGCCATTGGCTCTTCTATTTTCGGGTAGCCATCCAGGTTCCTGTACCGTCAGCTGGTTCTCGGCACTTTCTTTTGCTCTTTTACCTTCTGCTCCCCATCCTGGTTCCAGCACCGTCAGCTGGTTCCGGGCAGAGCCTTTGGCTTAGGTGCCTCCTTCTGAGTGCTGTTCACAAGTTTGGGGAGGGTCTTAAATAGTCAGAAAAGGCTGGAAAAGAGATAATTAATCCAAACATGTGAAGGTCATTGTTCTTTGTGCCTGAACTACTTCTTAATACTTTAGGGGAACCAAACAGAATTCTGGTGGGTTGAGGGGTTGAATAGTACATGACCCTCTGAAAAGACTTTTCACAATTTAAAAAAAAAAAAAAAGAAATAACATTTTTTTTTGCTGCAGTACATTTCACACTTCCAGGCTGATCTACAGTCCAAATGTCACAATGCCAAGTTAATTCCAAATGTGTAAACCTGCTAAATCTGCAGGGGGTTGAATACTACTTGTAGGCACTGTATGTTTTTAGCTTTTTAGTGAATTTAACTACAAAAAAAAATTGACCAAGGCTAGCACACAGAACTATGCTACATATGCCTGCGGAAATACAATTTTTCAAAAACAGAAACACCAGCCCTCAGCCTGACATAACAGACTGTATTTTTTTGGGGTTTTTGCTTTTGGGTGAATTAAAAAAAAAAAAAAAAGAGTAGAACAAGGATAGCACATAGAAGTATGCTACGTATGCCTGCAAAACTATGATTTTTAAACAGATACATCAGGCCTCAGTCTGACATAACAGACTATTATTTTTTATTTTTTTTGGGGGGGGGAGGGGTTGGTGAATTTTTAAAAAAAAAATTGAAAAATGCAGCTAGGTATATAGTAAATAAGCAGCAGCAGAAAGTTATGGAGATTTGGGAGGGATGCAGTTGAAGCTATTTACGCACATACAGTGCCTGCAGGGCTTGCATTGATGTGGATATGCTGTGCCCCTGCCTACCTAGCGCTGCAATCTCGGGACCCACAAATTAGCCCTAAAAGGATTGTTTCTCAGGAGTTGTTGACTGAACAGTTGCAGACCTACACTAACTATGAAAGCACAATTCTGACCCTATCTCAGCAGCAGCTCTCCCTACACTTGCTGAATGCAGAGCTGAATGCGGTGATCAGGGCGGCTCCCGGTCTCTTATACCGGGCCAAGCCAATCACTGCATGACCTCAACAAAGATGGCTGCGGCATTTCATGGCCTGGCAGACAATCCCAGCAGTGTCGTTGGGTCTCTAAAGTCTGCCAAAAATGCTGGGTGGAGACCTCAGTTCCCGCAAAGTAATCCCGGAAATGATCAATGCTCGCCGAGTACACCGAGTACAGTGATAATCGGGCGAGTAAAGTAGTGGCAAGCACGTTCGCTTATCATTACTCACCACTCATTTAGAGAAGTTCCTTGGGGGTCTAGTTTCCAAAATGGGGTTACTTGTGGGGGGATTCCACTGTTTAGGCATATCAGGTGCTCTCCAAATGAAACATGGTGTCCGATCTCAATTCCAGCCAATTTTGTTTTGAAAAAAATCAAACTGCTCCTTTTCTTCCGAGCTCTTTGTGGTTCAATTTCTCATGATTTTTTATTTTCACAGCTTTTATTTTCACTTTAGTGAAACACTTGGGGGTTCAAAGTTCTCACAACACATCTAGATAAGTTCCATGGGGGGTCTAGTTTCCAATATGGGGTCACTTGTGGGGGGTTTCTACTGTTTAGGTACATCAGGGGCTCTGCAAACGCAACGTGATGCCCGCAGACCATTCCATCAAAGTCTGCATTCCAAAACGCCACTTCTTCCCTTCCAAGCCCCAACGTGTGCCCAAACAGTATTTTCCCACAAATGTGATATCAGCATACTCAGGACAAATTGTGCAACTTTTGGCGTCCAATTTCTCCTGTTACTCTTGGGAAAATAAAAAAATTGGGGGGTGAAAAGATAATTTTTGTGGAAAAAATAATTTTTTATTTTCACGGTTCTACTGAGTTCTGCCATGCACCTGAACAGTGTTGTTTCCCCATATGTTGGGTATTGGCATGTTCAGAAGAAATTGCATTATAAATTTTGGGGTTAGTTTTTCTCTTTCCCCCATGATGGCACCACGGAGAGAGGGGTCCGCCCCCAGGGACAGGAAACCTACAGGTGAAAAAGGGCATACCTCTCTCCCACATCAGTTGGTTTCCTGTCCCTGACGGGGAACCTACAGCACGTACCTGAAGATACTTCGTGGGATTCCAGGGGCTGATCCAGTTGGTTCCTGACAGGGGGCACCCTGTCACGGCTGGGTCGAGCGGGTTTTCTCTCTCCCCCCTTTTTCCCTTCCCTGAAGCACCACCGCTGGGGTTGGCGAGCCTTATGGGTGAGTGTGAAGGGGGAGGCAGTGAAGAGGATCAAGCCTGCCTACCCCACAATAAAAAAAAAAGGGGGAGGAATGAGGCAGGTGGCAGCGGTCACCGACACAGTCTCCAAACCACTGCACGGCGGTACATGGAGGTAGCGGCGGCTACCATTCCATGAGGTCCCAGGCGCAGAAGCCGGTAAACTGGAGCGACACGTGGGACCGCTGAAACGCCGGCGCCATTGCCGCCTGAGCGGGGGGCTCCAAACAGGATGCAGGCAGGCGCCGGTAGGCAGAACGCTGGGGCACGCGGGCGTCCCCGCTTATATCTTCCTCTATGTGGCGCCTGTGGTCCGGAGAGGGACCGGAAGTCGAGCGGGCGCATGCGCAGATCGCCACTTCCGCCGGTGGCGCAAGATATTAAAGGGGCGCTTCCAGGCGGGAAAATGTGGATAATTCAAACCTCCTTTGCACTAAACACAGTGCGGAGGCCACTATGAGCGACCAAGAGCAGCAGGATGCACAGGAGATTGTACAGTTGTCTCCTGTACAGGTACAGCGGCACCAGCGCTCACAGCATCAGCACAAGGGAAACACTTCCTCTCAACAGCGCAGCAGCAGTGGACGCTCTGGGTCACAACGCAGCCGAGTTTCTGCAAAAACCACACGACCGGTGATGAATCCAGTGGTGGATATAGTCCCCAGGCCCGACACGGTATCTCTTATGCACAGGGGGTGAGTGATCTACGTGAAAGTGCTGAGTTTAATACGGGGTTACTCTTTCTCCTAGGGAAGAAAATGTGCAGGCAAATCAAATCACAAAGTATGTGCTATATGTTCAGAAGAGCTTCCTTCCTCATGGGAGAAAAAGCTATGCAGCACTTGCATAGAGAAAATGATTCAGGAGGAATCCCCGGCGTTTGCCTCAGACCTAAAGTCATTAATAAAAAGCCAGGTGGAGAGTGTCCTCAAAGGCATTAAAACCTCAAAGAAAAAGCGCAAATCAAGTCATAGGTCCCCTGAATCTAGTGTGGACGAGTCAGAAAGCGAAATATCTGATTCTAGTGATTCATCAGCCTCCGAGACCTCTTCACTATTCTCAGAAGGGGGACGCAGTTGCTTCCCTATCGAAGAGACAGACGCTCTCGTAAAAGCCATCAGGACAACAATGGGTCTGGTAGATGAGCGCCCTAAAAAAACGGCGCAGGATATAATGTTCAGTGGGTTGGAACAAAAGAAAAGAGGAGCATTCCCAATAAATGAAAAAATTCACTCTCTAATTAAGAGAGAATGGAAGGAACCAGACAAAAAAGTTCTCTTAACTCCCAAGAGAAAATACCCTTTCGATGACCCAGCCTGCTCATCTTGGAGTAAGGCACCAAAATTCGCCCTGCCCTTCGAGGACATGGGTACCTTAAAAGACCCTATGGACAAAAAAGCTGAGACTTTCTTGAAAAGCTCCTGGGAAGCGGCAGGGGGTGGACTAAAATCAGCCATCGCGGCCACTTGTACGGCCCGCGCCTTAATGGTATGGCTCGAGCTCTTAGATTCCCAATTAAAGGAAGAAGTCTCAAGAGAGAGAAAAGTCAGAGTCTGTGATGAAAGGTGTGGCAGCCTTTTTGGCTGACGCATCGGTAGATTCGGCTAGATTAGTGGCTAGGTCAGCCTCCTTCTGAAACGCCGCGAAACGTGCCCTGTGGCTAAAGTGCTGGCCAGGGGACTTGCAAACAAAAACCAAACTATGCTCAATACCTTGTGAAGGCGAATTTTTATTTGGGTCAACATTAGACGACATCCTTGACAAAGCCGGGGATAAGAAAAAATCTTTTCCTGGGTTCCCCAATCAGTCTTACAGGCGTCCCTTTCGGAACAGAAAGTTCATGCGGAGGAGACCCCCAAAAGGGAACAAAGATGGATGGGAAGACAGAAGGAATAAGAACAGAGGCTTCTTGTTCAGCAATAAGAAACCACAATGAAGGTATTCCCCGGGTCGGAGGGAGACTAGCCGGTTTTCTTCCAGCCTGGGAAAAAATTTCAAACAGTCCCTGGATATTAGGCATAATACGAGAAGAAGTAGATGAGATCCAGCTCCATAAAACGTAATATTTATTGGTATCCAAATGATAAAATTCCACATTCCACATGGCTTTGAAAAAGATCTTCGGATCGAAACGCGTTGCCGTTGAGCCTTTCCAGTGCAGGGGCTTCATACCGGAGGGAGCCTTTACATTCTATGTATGTGGAATTTTATTGTTTGGATACCAATAAATATTACGTTTTATGGAGCTGGATCTCATCTACTTTTTCTTCGGAGGATTTACTCGTTTGCCTGCAACGGAGATCCGTGCACCTGCGATCGTCATTGGTGAGCTGGCTGCTTCTTATTTGATTTACATAATAAGAGAAGGTCTCAAACTGAAATTCCGCACTCCTCCTCCTCCTCCTCCTTCATGGTAACACCCCAGAGACAATCACACGAACAGTCAGCTCTCCAGGAAGGAATTTTGAACTTAAAGGGACACTGTCACCTGAATTTGGAGGGAACAATCTTCAGCCATGGAGGCGGGGTTTTGGGGTTTTTGATTCACCCTTTCCTTACCCGCTGGCTGCATGCTGGCTGCAATATTGGATTGAAGTTCATTCTCTGTCCTCCGCAGTACATGCCTGCACAAGCCTTGTGCAGGCATGTACTATGGAGGACAGAGAATGAAAGGGTGAATCAAAAACCCCAAAACCCCGCCTCCATGGCTGAAGATTGTTCCCTCCAAATTCAGGTGATAGTGTCCCTTTAATTCAAAAGGGAGTGTTGCAAGAAGTCCCATACCAGGAAAAAGGCACGGGCTTCTACTCTCACTTCTTCCTGTGCAGGAAACCAGACGGATCGTACAAGGGCGATCATAAATCTCAAAAGATTAAACAGTTTCCTCGAGATTCAACATTTAAAAATGGAGACAATAAAATCTTGCGTGAAAATACTCTTTCCCTTGTGTTTCATGACTGTTCTAGACTTACGAGACGCATATTACCATGTGTCGGGTTAGCCATCACACCTCGGGTGTTCACAAAAATAATGTCAGAAGTGATGGCCCACATACGGGAACAGAATGTCCTAATAGTTCCCTATCTGGATGACCTCCTCGTGGTAGGGACCTCATTCCAACATTGCAAACAACAGTTGGATTTGGTCATGGCTTCACTGTCGAGTCTAGGTTGGCTGCTAAACATACCCAAATCCACAATAGTGCCAACCCAGGTACAGGAATACTTAGGGATAGTCCTAGACTCGATCACGCAGAAGTGCTATCTTCCTCAGGGGAAGATCCAAAAAATGACACGGGCACTCCAGTCACTACTCTAAGAAAAGCGATGCCCCTGCTGCGTTCTATGACAGCCTGTATCCCGGCTGTGCAGTGGGCACAATGTCATACCTGGGACCTGCAATGGGAAACGTTAGATTCAAGCATATCTCTGCGCGGAAATTTAGACGGGCAATTAAGTATCTTGTCAAGCACGATACACTCCCTACTATGGTGGGCAGACCCAGAGAATTTAACCAAGGGGGTTCCTTGGGCACTACCGACGGAAAAAATCCTAACGACGGATGCAAGCCCCTGGGGGTGGGGAGCACACATAGACGATAAAGTGGCTCAGGGGAATTGGAGCAAAAATCAAGAGCTAGTCTCTTCAAACATGAAAGAACTGTTAGCGGTAAAATTGGCCCTAACGCACTTCCTAAAACTCCTTCACTCCCATCACATAAAAATCTTTTTGGACAACCAGGTAGTGGTAGCGTATCTAAACCACCAAGGGGGCACCAGGTCTCGAGCATTATTGGAGGTAACCCAATCCATCTTCCACATAGCAGAACACAATCTGAAGTCCTTGACAGTTCTCCACATAAAAGGCTCAGAAAACCAAGCAGACTTCTTGAGCAGGACATGCTTAAAAAAGGGGGAGTGGGAGCTAAAACAATCAGTATTCAACCAGATCGTAAAACGTTGGGGACAGCCAGAAATAGACCTATTCGCAAACAGTCAAAACCAGAAAGTAAAAACATTCTGCTCAATCGATCCCCGGGGGGGGGATCCAGTAGCTCTAGACACCTTTCGAATTCCCTGGAACTATCGCCTCGCCTACGCGTTCCCTCTGATATCTTCCCTTAGTGCTGAGGAAAATTCGGGAGGAGGGAGCAACAGTGATAGCTCCATTCTGGCCCCGCAGAATATGGTTTTCTTGGCTAAGAAAAATGTCCATATCAAGCCCTTGGGTTCTACCAGACACTCCGAAACATTTATCCCAGGGTCCGGTGTTTCACCCCAGTGTAAAGAACCTACACATGACAGTTTAGCTTTTGAAAGGAAGCTACTAAGCGATAAAGGCTTCTCCCCCCAATCTAATATCCACTCTATTACAGAGTAGAAAACTCGTAACCACCAAAATATACGGGAAAGAGTGGAAAAAATTTGTCAGTATCCGGCGCAGACCCATCCGGGGAAATCCCAATAGAGAAAATTCTTGAGTTCCTGCAGAAGGGATTGGAAAAAGGTCTAGCTATAAAAAATCTAAAGGTTCAGGTAGCATCATTGGGAGCTTTGTACAACCACGATCTAGCCAAAAATCGCTGGATCATGAGATTCATTAGAGCCTCAAGTAGGTGCAGGCCTATTCCTCTCCATTATACTCCTCCATGGGATCTAAACCTTGTTCTAAATGCTCTAACCAAATCTCCCTTTGAGCCCCTGGCAGACGCTCCTTTAAAGATCTTACCTCTAAAAACCACACTCCTAGCTTGGCCCGCTGCGTTAGCGATATACAAGCATTATCTGCATGCCCACCCGTCACTCAGTTACTCGAAGACAGAGTCATTCTTAAAACCGACCCAGCTTACCCAGATAGATTAGCGAAATTAGGATTATTTAGTCTAGAAAAAAGACGACTGAGGGGCGATCTAATAACCATGTATAAGTATATAAGGGGACAATACAAATATCTCGCTGAGGATCTGTTTATACCAAGGAAGGTGACGGGCACAAGGGGGCATTCTTTGCGTCTGGAGGAGAGAAGGTTTTTCCACCAACATAGAATAGGATTCTTTACTGTTAGGGCAGTGAGAATCTGGAATTGCTTGCCTGAGGAGGTGGTGATGGCGAACTCAGTCGAGGGGTTCAAGAGAGGCTTGGATGTCTTCCTGGAGCAGAACAATATTGTATCATACAATTAGGTTCTGTAGAAGGACGTAGATCTGGGGATTTATTATGATGGAATATAGGCTGAACTGGATGGACAAATGTCTTTTTTCGGCCTTACTAACTATGTTACTATGTTACCTCCCTAAAATCGTGTCACAATTTCATAGAACGCAAGAGATCTCTTTGCCCTCCTTTTGTCCCAGCCCCAAAAATGAGGAGGAAAAAACATTGCATACCCTAGACGTAAAAAGGTGTCTGGTCCAATATCTATCAGCCACTAGGGAGTGCAGGAAGGATAGAGCTCTGTCTGTCTGCTTCCAGGGTCCTCGGAAGGGACAGAAAGCATCGAAAGCCACGTTAGCGAGATGGATAAGAGACGCCATCGCCCTATTCTACTCATCCTGTGGGACAGCCATCCCGGAGAATATAAAAGCTCATACAACCAGAGCAGTGGTATCAGGGCCGCCATCAGGGCATGACGGCCGTGACTGGCGTATGGGGCCCGGTGAGCAGAGGGGGCCCGCATCGGGCCCCGTCTTATCTGCTCACCGGGCCCCTACCGGCAGCCGCAGGCTGAACCGGGCCCTTAGCGCCGACGCTGCAGCTGTTTAAAGCTATTGTCAATAGTTAACAGCCGCGGCGCCGCCAGCCAATCTGAGGCTGGCAGGCGCTGACGTCAGCCGCAGCGTGCGTGCATGTCGCCGGCGTCTGACATCATTGTCAGTCGCCGGCGAGTGCATGCACGCTGCAGCTGCGTGGAGACTTCGCCCGCCGCAGGAGCGCGGCCAGGTAAGAAGAACTTCTTTTTTTTTTTTTTCTTGAGAGCGGCCCAGGGAAGAACGCTGGACACAGGGGCAAAACGCTGGACAGAGATGGGGCAGAGTGCTGGACAGAGATGGGGCAGACTCGCAGAGTGCTGGGAAGAGATGGGGCAGAGTGCTGGACAGAGATGGGGCAGAGTGCTGGACAGAGATGGGGCAGAGTGCTGGACAGAGATGGGGCAGAGTACTGGGAAGAGATGGGGCAGAGTGCTGGGAAGAGATGGGGCAGAGTGCTGGACAGAGATGGGGCAGAGTGCTGGACAGAGATGGGGCAAAGTGCTGGACAGAGATGGGGCAAAGTGCTGGACAGAGATGGGGCAGAGTGCTGGACAGAGATGGGGCAGAGTGCTGGACAGAGATGGGGCAGAGTGCTGGACAGAGATGGGGCAGAGTGCTGGGCAGAGATGGGGCAGAGTGCTGGGCAGAGATGGGGCAGAGTGCTGGGCAGAGTGCTGGACAGAGATGGGGCAGAGTGCTGGGCAGAGATGGGGCAGAGTGCTGGACAGAGATGGGGCAGAGTGCTGGACAGAGATGGGGCAGAGTGCTGGACAGAGATGGGGCAGAGTGCTGGACAGAGTGCTGGACAGAGATGGGGCAGAGTGCTGGGCAGAGATGGGGCAGAGTGCTGGGCAGAGATGGGGCAGAGTGCTGGGCAGAGATGGGGCAGAGTGCTGGACAGAGATGGGGCACAGTGCTGGACAGAGATGGGGCAGAGTGCTGGACAGAGATGGGGCAGAGTGCTGGACAAAGATGGGGCAGAGTGCTGGGAAGAGATGGGGCAGAGTGCTGGGAAGAGATGGGGCAGAGTGCTGGGAAGAGATGGGGCAGAGTGCTGGGCAGAGTGCTGGACAGAGATGAGGCAGAGTGCTGGGAAGAGATGGGGCAGAGTGCTGGGCAGAGATGGGGCAGAGTGCTGGACAGAGATGGGGCAGAGTGCTGGACAGAGATGGGGCAAAGTGCTGGACAGAGATGGGGCAAAGTGCTGGACAGAGATGGGGCAGAGTGCTGGACAGAGATGGGGCAGAGTGCTGGACAGAGATGGGGCAGAGTGCTGGGCAGAGTGCTGGACAGAGATGGGGCAGAGTGCTGGACAGAGATTGGGCAGAGTGCTGGACAGAGATGGGGCAGAGTGCTGGACAGAGATGGGGCAGAGTGCTGGACAGAGATGGGGCAGAGTGCTGGGCAGAGATGGGGCAGAGTGCTGGGCAGAGATGGGGCAGAGTGCTGGACAGAGATGGGGCAGAGTGCTGGACAGAGATGGGGCAGAGTGCTGGACAGAGATGGGGCAGAGAGCTGGACAGAGATGGGGCAGAGTGCTGGACAGAGATGGGGCAGAGTGCTGGACAGAGATGGGGCAGGGTGCTGGGCAGAGTGCTGGGCAGAGTGCTGGGCAGAGATGGGGCAGAGTGCTGGGCAGAGATGGGGCAGAGTGCTGGACAGAGATGGGGCAGAGTGCTGGACAGAGATGGGGCAGAGTGCTGGACAGAGATGGGGCAGAGTGCTGGGAAGAGATGGGGCAGAGTGCTGGGAAGAGATGGGGCAGAGTGCTGGACAGAGATGGGGCAGAGTGCTGGACAGAGATGGGGCAGAGTGCTGGACAGAGATGGGGCAGAGTGCTGGACAGAGATGGGGCAGAGTGCTGGACAGAGATGGGGCAGAATGCTGGACAGAGATGGTGCAGAGTGCTGGACAGAGATGGTGCAGAGTGCTGGACAGAGATGGTGCAGAGTGCTGGACAGAGATGGGGCAGAGCGCTGGACAGAGATGGGGCAGAGCGCTGGACAGAGATGGGGCAGAGCGCTGGACAGAGATGGGGCAGAGCGCTGGACAGAGATGGGGCAGAGTGCTGGGCAGAGTGTTGGGCAGAGTGCTGGGCAGAGATGGGGCAGAGTGCTGGGCAGAGATGGGGCAGAGTGCTGGGCAGAGTGCTGGACAGAGATGGGGCAGAGTGCTGGACAGAGATGGGGCAGAGTGCTGGGAAGAGATGGGGCAGAGTGCTGGGAAGAGATGGGGCAGAGTGCTGGGAAGAGATGGGGCAGAGTGCTGGACATAGATGGGGCAGAGTGCTGGACAGAGATGGGGCAGAGTGCTGGACAGAGATGGGGCAGAGCGCTGGACAGAGATGGGGCAGAGCGCTGGACAGAGATGGGGCAGAGTGCTGGAAAGAGATGGGGCAGAGTGCTGGGCAGAGATGGGGCAGAGTGCTGGGCAGAGATGGGGCAGAGTGCTGGACAGAGATGGGGCAGAGTGCTGGACAGAGATGGGGCAGAGTGAAGGACAGAGATGGGGCAGAGTGCTGGACAGAGATGGGGCAGAGTGCTGGACAGAGATGGGGCAGAGTGCTGGACAGAGATGGGGCAGAGTGCTGGACAGAGATGGGGCAGAGTGCTGGACAGAGATGGGGCAGAGTGCTGGACAGAGATGAGGCAGAGTGCTGGACAGAGATGGGGCAGAGTGCTGGGAAGAGATGGGGCAGAGTGCTGGGCAGAGATGGGGCAGAGTGCTGGACAGAGATGGGGCAGAGTGCTGGACAGAGATGGGGCAGAGTGCTGGGCAGAGTGCTGGACAGAGATGGGGCAGAGTGCTGGACAAAGATGGAGCAGAGTGCTGGACAGAGATGGGGCAGATATGCTGGACAGAGATGGGGCAGAGTGCTGGACACAGATGGGGCAGAGTGCTGGACACAGATGGGGCAGAGTGCTGGACACAGATGGGGCAGTGTGCTGGACACAGATGGGGCAGGATTGGACACAGATGGGGCAGAGTGCTGGACACAGATGGGGCAGAGTGCTGGACACAGATGGGGTAGGATTGGAGACAGATGGGGCAGAGTGCTGGAAACAGATGGGGCAGAGTGCTGGACACAGATGGGGCAGGATTGGAAACAGATGGGGCAGAGTACTGGACACAGATGGGGCAGGATTGGACACAGATGGGGCAGAGTGCTGGATACAGATGGGGCAGATATGCTGGACACAGATGGGGCAGAGTGCTGGACAGAGATGGGGCAGAGTGCTGGACAGAGATGGGGCAGAGCGCTGGACAGAGATGGGGCAGAGCGCTGGGAAGAGATGGGGCAGAGTGCTGGGAAGAGATGGGGCAGAGTGCTGGACATAGATGGGGCAGAGTGCTGGACAGAGATGGGGCAGAGTGCTGGACAGAGATGGGGCAGAGCGCTGGACAGAGATGGGGCAGAGCGCTGGACAGAGATGGGGCAGAGTGCTGGGCAGAGTGCTGGAAAGAGATGGGGCAGAGTGCTGGACAGAGATGGGGCAGAGTGCTGGGCAGAGATGGGGCAGAGTGCTGGACAGAGATGGGGCAGAGTGCTGGACAGAGATGGGGCAGAGTGAAGGACAGAGATGGGGCAGAGTGCTGGACAGAGATGGGGCAGAGTGCTGGGCAGAGATGGGGCAGAGTGCTGGGCAGAGATGGGGCAGAGTGCTGGACAGAGATGGGGCAGAGTGCTGGACAGAGATGGGGCAGAGTGCTGGACAGAGATGGGGCAGAGTGCTGGGCAGAGTGCTGGACAGAGATGGGGCAGAGTGCTGGACAGAGATGGGGCAGAGTGCTGGACAAAGATGGAGCAGAGTGCTGGACAGAGATGGGGCAGATATGCTGGACAGAGATGGGGCAGAGTGCTGGACACAGATGGGGCAGAGTGCTGGACACAGATGGGGCAGAGTGCTGGACACAGATGTGGCAGTGTGCTGGACACAGATGGGGCAGGATTGGACACAGATGGGGCAGAGTGCTGGACACAGATGGGGCAGAGTGCTGGACACAGATGGGGTAGGATTGGAGACAGATGGGGCAGAGTGCTGGACAGAGATGGGGCAGAGTGCTGGACACAGATGGGGCAGGATTGGAAACAGATGGGGCAGAGTACTGGACACAGATGGGGCAGGATTGGACACAGATGGGGCAGAGTGCTGGACACAGATGGGGCAGATATGCTGGACACAGATGGGGCAGAGTGCTGGACAGAGATGGGGCAGAATGCTGGACAGAGATGGTGCAGAGTGCTGGACAGAGATGGGGCAGAGTGCTGGACAGAGATGGGGCAGAGTGCTGGACAGAGATGGGGCAGAGTGCTGGACAGAGATGGGGCAGAGTGCTGGGCAGAGATGGGGCAGAGTGCTGGGCAGAGATGGGGCAGAGTGCTGGACAGAGATGGGGCAGAGTGCTGGACAGAGATGGGGCAGAGTGCTGGACAGAGATGGGGCAGAGTGCTGGACAGAGATGGGGCAGAGTGCTGGGAAGAGATGGGGCAGAGTGCTGGGCAGAGATGGGGCAGAGTGCTGGACAGAGATGGGGCAGAGTGCTGGACAGAGATGGGGCAGAGTGCTGGGCAGAGTGCTGGACAGAGATGGGGCAGAGTGCTGGACAGAGATGGGGCAGAGTGCTGGACAAAGATGGAGCAGAGTGCTGGACAGAGATGGGGCAGATATGCTGGACAGAGATGGGGCAGAGTGCTGGACACAGATGGGGCAGTGTGCTGGACACAGATGGGGCAGTGTGCTGGACACAGATGGGGCAGGATTGGACACAGATGGGGCAGAGTGCTGGACACAGATGGGGCAGAGTGCTGGACACAAATGAGGTAGGATTGGAGACAGATGGGGCAGAGTGCTGGAAACAGATGGGGCAGAGTGCTGGACACAGATGGGGCAGGATTGGAAACAGATGGGGCAGAGTGCTGGACACAGATGGGGCAGGATTGGACACAGATGGGGCAGAGTGCTGGACACAGATGGGGCAGATATGCTGGACACAGATGGGGCAGAGTGCTGGACACAGATGGGGCAGAGTGCTGGACACAGATGGGGCAGTGTGCTGGACACAGATGGGGCAGGATTGGAAACAGATGGGGCAGAGTGCTGGACACAGATGGGGCAGCATTGGACACAGATGGGGCAGATATGCTGGACACAGATGGGGCAGATATGCTGGACACAGATGGGGCAGAGTGCTGGAAACAGATGGGGCAGAGTGCTGGACACAGATGGGGCAGTGTGCTGGACACAGATGGGGCAGTGTGCTGGACACAGATGGGGCAGTGTGCTGGACACAGATGGGGCAGTGTGCTGGACACAGATGGGGCAGGATTGGACACAGATGGGGCAGAGTGCTGGACACAGATGGGGCAGAGTGCTGGACAGAGATGGGGTAGAGTGCTGGACAGAAATGGGGTAGAGTGCTGGACAGAGATGGGGCAGAGTGCTGGACAGAGATGGGGCAGAGTGCTGGAAAGAGATGGGGCAGAGTCCTGGACAGAGAAGCGGCAGAGTGCTGGACAGAGATGGGGCAGAGTGCTGGACAGAGATGGGGCAGAGTGCTGGACAGAGATGGGGCAGAGTGCTGGACAGAGATGGGGCAGAGTGCTGGACAGAGATGGGGCAGAGTGCTGGACAGAGATGGGGCAGAGTGCTGGACAGAGATGGGGCAGAGTGCTGGACAGAGATGGGGTAGAGTGCTGGGCAGAGTGCTGGACAGAGATGGGGCAGAGTGCTGGGCAGAGATGGGGCAGAGTGCTGGGCAGAGATGGGGCAGAGTGCTGGACAGAGATGGGGCAGAGTGCTGGACAGAGATGGGGCAGAGTGCTGGGCAGAGATGGGGCAGAGTGCTGGGCAGAGTGCTGGGAAGAGATGGGGCAGAGTGCTGGACAGAGATGGGGCAGAGTGCTGGACAGAGATGGGGCAGAGTGCTGGACAGAGATGGGGCAGAGTGCTGGACAGAGATGGGGCAGAGTGCTGGACAGAGATGGGGCAGAGTGCTGGACAGAGTGCTGGACAGAGATGGGGCAGAGTGCTGGACAGAGATGAGGCAGAGTGCTGGACAGAGATGGGGCAGAGTGCTGGACAGAGATGGGGCAAAGTGCTGGACAGAGATGAAGCAGAGATGGGGCAGAGTGCTGGACAGAGATGGGGCAGAGTGCTGGGCAGAGTGCTTGGCAGAGATGGGGCAGAGTGCTGGGCAGAGATGGGGCAGAGTGCTGGACAGAGATGGGGCAGAGTGCTGGACAGAGATGGGGCAGAGTGCTGGACAGAAATGGGGCAGAGTGCTGAGCAGAGATGGGGCAGAGTGCTGGGCAGAGATGGGGCAGAGTGCTGGGCAGAGTGCTGGACAGAGATGGGGCAGAGTGCTGGGCAGAGATGGGGCAGAGTGCTGGACAGAGATGGGGCAGAGTGCTGGACAGAGATGGGGCAGAGTGCTGGACAGAGATGGGGCAGAGTGCTGGACAGAGATGGGGCAGATATGCTGGACACAGATGGGGCAGATATGCTGGACACAGATGGGGCAGATATGCTGGACACAGATGGGGCAGAGTGCTGGACACAGATGGGGCAGTGTGCTGGACACAGATGGGGCAGAGTGCTGGGCAGAGTGCTGGACAGAGATGGGGCAGAGTGCTGGGCAGAGTGCTAGACAGAGATGGGGCAGAGTGCTGGACAGAGATGGGGCAGAGTGCTGGACAGAGATGGGGCAGAGTGCTGGGCAGAGTGCTGGACAGAGATGGGGCAGAGTGCTGGTCAGAGATGGGGCAGAGTGCTGGACAGAGATGGGGCAGAGTGCTGGACAGAGATGGGGCAGAGTGCTGGGCAGAGTGCTGGACACAGATGGGGCAGATATGCTGGACACAGATGGGGCAGAGTGCTGGGCAGAGATGGGGCAGAGTGCTGGACAGAGATGGGGCAGAGTGCTGGACAGAGATGGGGCAGAGTGCTGGACAGAGATGGGGCAGAGTGCTGGGCAGAGTGCTGGACAGAGATGGGGCAGAGTGCTGGACAGAGATGAGGCAGAGTGCTGGACAGAGATGGGGCAGAGTGCTGGTCAGAGATGGGGCAGAGTGCTGGGAAGAGATGGGGCAGAGTGCTGGGCAGAGATGGGGCAGAGTGCTGGACAGAGATGGGGCAGAGTGCTGGACAGAGATGGGGCAGAGTGCTGGACAGAGATGGGGCAGAGTGCTGGACAGAGATGGGGCAGAGTGCTGGACAGAGATGGGGCAGAGTGCTGGACAGAGATGGGGCAGATATGCTGGACACAGATGGGGCAGATATGCTGGACACAGATGGGGCAGATATGCTGGACACAGATGGGGCAGAGTGCTGGACACAGATGGGGCAGAGTGCTGGACACAGATGGGGCAGAGTGCTGGACACAGATGGGGCAGTGTGCTGGACACAGATGGGGCAGGATTGGACACAGATGGTGCAGAATGCTGGACACAGATGGGGCAGAGTGCTGGACACAGATGGGGCAGGATTGGAGACAGATGGGGCAGAGTGCTGGAAACAGATGGGGCAGAGTGCTGGACACAGATGGGGCAGGATTGGAAACAGATGGGGCAGAGTGCTGGACACAGATGGGGCAGGATTGGAAACATGGGGCAGAGTGCTGGACACAGATGGGGCAGAGTGCTGGACACAGATGGGGCAGATATGCTGGACACAGATGGGGCAGAGTGCTGGACACAGATGGGGCAGAGTGCTGGACACCGATGGGGCAGAGTGCTGGACAGAGATGGGGCAGAGTGCTGGACACAGATGGGGCAGATATGCTGGACACAGATGGGGCAGATATGCTGGACACAGATGGGGCAGATATGCTGGACACAGATGGGGCAGAGTGCTGGACACAGATGGGGCAGAGTGCTGGACACAGATGGGGCAGAGTGCTGGACACAGATGGGGCAGTGTGCTGGACACAGATGGGGCAGGATTGGACACAGATGGGGCAGAGTGCTGGAAACAGATGGGGCAGAGTGCTGGACACAGATGGGGCAGGATTGGACACAGATGGGGCAGAGTGCTGGACACAGATGGGGCAGAGTGCTGGACACAGATGGGGCAGATATGCTGGACACAGATGGGGCAGAGTGCTGGACAGAGATGGGGCAGAATGCTGGACAGAGATGGTGCAGAGTGCTGGACAGAGATGGTGCAGAGTGCTGGACAGAGATGGGGCAGAGTGCTGGACAGAGATGGGGCAGAGCGCTGGACAGAGATGGGGCAGAGCGCTGGACAGAGATGGGGCAGAGCGCTGGACAGAGATGGGGCAGAGCGCTGGACAGAGATGGGGCAGAGTGCTGGGCAGAGTGCTGGAAAGAGATGGGGCAGAGTGCTGGACAGAGATGGGGCAGAGTGCTGGGCAGAGTGCTGGACAGAGATGGGGCAGAGTGCTGGACAGAGATGGGGCAGAGTGCTGGACAGAGATGGGGCAGAGTGCTGGACAGAGATGGGGCAGAGTGCTGGACAGAGATGGGGCAGAGTGCTGGGCAGAGATGGGGCAGAGTGCTGGGCAGAGATGGGGCAGAGTGCTGGACAGAGATGGGGCAGAGTGCTGGACAGAGATGGGGCAGAGTGCTGGACAGAGATGGGGCAGAGTGCTGGACAGAGATGGGGCAGAGTGCTGGACAGAGATGGGGCAGAGTGCTGGGAAGAGATGGGGCAGAGTGCTGGGCAGAGATGGGGCAGAGTGCTGGACAGAGATGGGGCAGAGTGCTGGACAGAGATGGGGCAGAGTGCTGGGCAGAGTGCTGGACAGAGATGGGGCAGAGTGCTGGACAGAGATGGGGCAGAGTGCTGGACAAAGATGGAGCAGAGTGCTGGACAGAGATGGGGCAGATATGCTGGACAGAGATGGGGCAGAGTGCTGGACACAGATGGGGCAGTGTGCTGGACACAGATGGGGCAGTGTGCTGGACACAGATGGGGCAGGATTGGACACAGATGGGGCAGAGTGCTGGACACAGATGGGGCAGAGTGCTGGACACAGATGAGGTAGGATTGGAGACAGATGGGGCAGAGTGCTGGAAACAGATGGGGCAGAGTGCTGGACACAGATGGGGCAGGATTGGAAACAGATGGGGCAGAGTGCTGGACACAGATGGGGCAGGATTGGACACAGATGGGGCAGAGTGCTGGACACAGATGGGGCAGATATGCTGGACACAGATGGGGCAGAGTGCTGGACACAGATGGGGCAGAGTGCTGGACACAGATGGGGCAGTGTGCTGGACACAGATGGGGCAGGATTGGAAACAGATGGGGCAGAGTGCTGGACACAGATGGGGCAGCATTGGACACAGATGGGGCAGATATGCTGGACACAGATGGGGCAGATATGCTGGACACAGATGGGGCAGAGTGCTGGAAACAGATGGGGCAGAGTGCTGGACACAGATGGGGCAGAGTGCTGGACACAGATGGGGCAGTGTGCTGGACACAGATGGGGCAGTGTGCTGGACACAGATGGGGCAGTGTGCTGGACACAGATGGGGCAGGATTGGACACAGATGGGGCAGAGTGCTGGACACAGATGGGGCAGAGTGCTGGACAGAGATGGGGTAGAGTGCTGGACAGAAATGGGGTAGAGTGCTGGACAGAGATGGGGCAGAGTGCTGGACAGAGATGGGGCAGAGTGCTGGAAAGAGATGGGGCAGAGTCCTGGACAGAGAAGCGGCAGAGTGCTGGACAGAGATGGGGCAGAGTGCTGGACAGAGATGGGGCAGAGTGCTGGACAGAGATGGGGCAGAGTGCTGGACAGAGATGGGGCAGAGTGCTGGACAGAGATGGGGCAGAGTGCTGGACAGAGATGGGGCAGAGTGCTGGACAGAGATGGGGTAGAGTGCTGGGCAGAGTGCTGGACAGAGATGGGGCAGAGTGCTGGGCAGAGATGGGGCAGAGTGCTGGGCAGAGATGGGGCAGAGTGCTGGACAGAGATGGGGCAGAGTGCTGGACAGAGATGGGGCAGAGTGCTGGGCAGAGATGGGGCAGAGTGCTGGGCAGAGATGGGGCAGAGTGCTGGGAAGAGATGGGGCAGAGTGCTGGACAGAGATGGGGCAGAGTGCTGGACAGAGATGGGGCAGAGTGCTGGACAGAGATGGGGCAGAGTGCTGGACAGAGATGGGGCAGAGTGCTGGACAGAGATGGGGCAGAGTGCTGGACAGAGTGCTGGACAGAGATGGGGCAGAGTGCTGGACAGAGATGAGGCAGAGTGCTGGACAGAGATGGGGCAGAGTGCTGGACAGAGATGGGGCAAAGTGCTGGACAGAGATGAAGCAGAGATGGGGCAGAGTGCTGGACAGAGATGGGGCAGAGTGCTGGGCAGAGTGCTTGGCAGAGATGGGGCAGAGTGCTGGGCAGAGATGGGGCAGAGTGCTGGACAGAGATGGGGCAGAGTGCTGGACAGAGATGGGGCAGAGTGCTGGACAGAAATGGGGCAGAGTGCTGAGCAGAGATGGGGCAGAGTGCTGGGCAGAGATGGGGCAGAGTGCTGGGCAGAGTGCTGGACAGAGATGGGGCAGAGTGCTGGGCAGAGATGGGGCAGAGTGCTGGACAGAGATGGGGCAGAGTGCTGGACAGAGATGGGGCAGAGTGCTGGACAGAGATGGGGCAGAGTGCTGGACAGAGATGGGGCAGATATGCTGGACACAGATGGGGCAGATATGCTGGACACAGATGGGGCAGATATGCTGGACACAGATGGGGCAGAGTGCTGGACACAGATGGGGCAGTGTGCTGGACACAGATGGGGCAGAGTGCTGGGCAGAGTGCTGGACAGAGATGGGGCAGAGTGCTGGGCAGAGTGCTAGACAGAGATGGGGCAGAGTGCTGGACAGAGATGGGGCAGAGTGCTGGACAGAGATGGGGCAGAGTGCTGGGCAGAGTGCTGGACAGAGATGGGGCAGAGTGCTGGTCAGAGATGGGGCAGAGTGCTGGACAGAGATGGGGCAGAGTGCTGGACAGAGATGGGGCAGAGTGCTGGGCAGAGTGCTGGACACAGATGGGGCAGATATGCTGGACACAGATGGGGCAGAGTGCTGGGCAGAGATGGGGCAGAGTGCTGGACAGAGATGGGGCAGAGTGCTGGACAGAGATGGGGCAGAGTGCTGGACAGAGATGGGGCAGAGTGCTGGGCAGAGTGCTGGACAGAGATGGGGCAGAGTGCTGGACAGAGATGAGGCAGAGTGCTGGACAGAGATGGGGCAGAGTGCTGGTCAGAGATGGGGCAGAGTGCTGGGAAGAGATGGGGCAGAGTGCTGGGCAGAGATGGGGCAGAGTGCTGGACAGAGATGGGGCAGAGTGCTGGACAGAGATGGGGCAGAGTGCTGGACAGAGATGGGGCAGAGTGCTGGACAGAGATGGGGCAGAGTGCTGGACAGAGATGGGGCAGATATGCTGGACACAGATGGGGCAGATATGCTGGACACAGATGGGGCAGATATGCTGGACACAGATGGGGCAGAGTGCTGGACACAGATGGGGCAGAGTGCTGGACACAGATGGGGCAGAGTGCTGGACACAGATGGGGCAGTGTGCTGGACACAGATGGGGCAGGATTGGACACAGATGGTGCAGAATGCTGGACACAGATGGGGCAGAGTGCTGGACACAGATGGGGCAGGATTGGAGACAGATGGGGCAGAGTGCTGGAAACAGATGGGGCAGAGTGCTGGACACAGATGGGGCAGGATTGGAAACAGATGGGGCAGAGTGCTGGACACAGATGGGGCAGGATTGGAAACATATGGGGCAGAGTGCTGGACACAGATGGGGCAGAGTGCTGGACACAGATGGGGCAGATATGCTGGACACAGATGGGGCAGAGTGCTGGACACAGATGGGGCAGAGTGCTGGACACCGATGGGGCAGAGTGCTGGACAGAGATGGGGCAGAGTGCTGGACACAGATGGGGCAGATATGCTGGACACAGATGGGGCAGATATGCTGGACACAGATGGGGCAGATATGCTGGACACAGATGGGGCAGAGTGCTGGACACAGATGGGGCAGAGTGCTGGACACAGATGGGGCAGAGTGCTGGACACAGATGGGGCAGTGTGCTGGACACAGATGGGGCAGGATTGGACACAGATGGGGCAGAGTGCTGGAAACAGATGGGGCAGAGTGCTGGACACAGATGGGGCAGGATTGGACACAGATGGGGCAGAGTGCTGGACACAGATGGGGCAGAGTGCTGGACACAGATGGGGCAGGATTGGAAACAGATGGGGCAGAGTGCTGGAAACAGATGGGGCAGAGTGTTGGACACAGATGGGGCAGGATTGGAAACAGATGGGGCAGAGTGCTGGACACAGATGGGGCAGGATTGGACACAGATGGGGCAGAGTGCTGGACACAGATGGGGCAGGATTGGAAACAGATGGGGCAGAGTGCTGGACACAGATGGGGCAGAGTGCTGGACACAGATGGGGCAGAGTGCTGGACACAGATGGGGCAGATATGCTGGACACAGATGGGGCAGAGTTCTGGACACAGATGGGTCAGAGTGCTGGACAGAGATGGGGCAGAGTGCTGGACACATATGGGGCAGATATGCTGGACACAGATGGGGCAGATATGCTGGACACAGATGGGGCAGATATGCTGGACACAGATGAGGCAGAGTGCTGGACACACATGGGGCAGAGTGCTGGACACAGATGGGGCAGTGTGCTGGACACAGATGTGGCAGGATTGGACACAGATGGGGCAGACTGCTGGACACAGATGGGCCAGAGTGCTGGACACAGATGGGGCAGGATTGGAGACAGATGGGGCAGAGTGCTGGAAACAGATGGGGCAGAGTGCTGGACACAGATGGGGCAGGATTGGAAACAGATGGGGCAGAGTGCTGGACACTGATGGGGCAGGATTGGACACAGATGGGGCAGAGTGCTGGACACAGATGGGGCAGGATTGGAAACAGATGGGGCAGAGTGCTGGACACAGATGGGGTAGAGTGCTGGACACAGATGGGGCAGAGTGCTGGACACAGATGGGGCAGATATGCTGGACACAGATGGGGCAGAGTGCTGGACACAGATGGGGCAGAGTGCTGGACACAGATGGGGATGGGGCAGAGTGCTGGACACAGATGGGGCAGGATTGGACACAGATGGGGCAGAGTGCTGGACACAGATGGGGCAGGATTGGACACAGATGGGGCAGAGTGCTGGACACAGATGGGGCAGGATTGGACACAGATGGGGCAGAGTGCTGGACACAGATGGGGCAGGATTGGACACAGATGGGGCAGAGTGCTGGACACAGATGGGGCAGAGTGCTGGACACAGATGGGGCAGAGTGCTGGACACAGATGGGGCAGGATTGGAAACAGATGGGGCAGAGTGCTGGACACAGATGGGGCAGGATTGGAAACAGATGGGGCAGAATGGAGACAGATGGGCAGGATGGATGCGATGGAGACAGATGGGGCAGGATGGGGAGATCATATGGGGCAGAATGGATACTCATGAGGGCAGGATGGGAGAACATATGGCTGGAGCCTGCAATGAGACACACGGGGGCTAGGATGGCGAATATTACCATAGGGGCTAATTAAGGGATATTATTATTGCAGTGATGTATTTATTTTATTTTTTGAGTATACTGTTTTAAATGGGGGGAGGTCCTGTTACTGTGCAGAGTGATACTATGTCACCTTCTTTATGTGGTGTAATGTAGAGGCTGTGAAAATTAATTAATGTGTTCTGCAAGTGGAACTCGAGATAACTGTGTTATTTCCTGCAGAAACGAGTCCTGGCTGGAAGAAATGATGGCGGTCTGTGCTGGATGAACGATGAAGGACTTCACCTAGAGACGTCACTGGTGAGTCAGTGTTACCTATACACTGACACTATACACTGTATACTATATACAGAGCTCCTGTGTATAATGTCACCGGTGATCACTGTATTACCTGTACACAGACACTGCTTACTAATTACAGATCTCCTGTGTATAATGGCACTGATGGTGATAGTATTGTGGTTTTTTTTTATTACTGATCAGTATTGTAGTATTCAGTCATTGGTGGTAATATGCGGTCTGGTCATGGTGTTGTGGTATTTGTTCCTTGTATTTGATATTATTCGATCACTGTGGTGGTAATATGTCATCTGGTCATAGTGCTGTGGTATTTGTTCCTTGTATGTAGTATTATAGGTCATTTTAAAAATTGAAAAATAAATAAAAATATACCTAAATTGTATTGCATATTTTAACAAATATTTAGTAGGTTACAGTACAGTAGGGCCCGGCCAAAAGTGTCAACCGTGTTCTGGTGGCGGCTTAAAAAATCTTTTGGCCAAAACAAAAGCTGCATCTATATGTGTGATCTGGTGATGGGAACTGTCAATGTGTTATGGGTGAGAAGTGGAGATTTTCCAAGAGAGAGCGGTGGGACTGTGGACAGTTCGAGGGGTGGAGCCTGGAGGCGGGGCTGGGTGGAGCCTGGGCGGAGTCTCAAGGGGGCCCCGAAAATTTTGCCAGTATGGGGCCCCGAAATTTCTAGTGGCAGCCCTGAGTGGTATCATCCTGGGCGGAGAGAGCTGGCACTTCAATACAGCAGATACAGTGGGGCAAAAAAGTATTTAGTCAGTCAGCAATAGTGCAAGTTCCACGACTTAAAAAGATGAGAGGCTTCTGTAATTTACATCATAGGTAGACCTCAACTATGGGAGACAAACTGAGAAAAAAAAATCCAGAAAATCACATTGTCTGTTTTTTTTAACATTTTATTTGCATATTATGGTGGAAAATAAGTATTTGGTCAGAAACAAAATTTCATCTCAATACTTTGTAATATATCCTTTGTTGGCAATGACAGAGGTCAAACGTTTTCTGTAAGTGTTCACAAGGTTGCCACACACTGTTGTTGGTATGGTGGCCCATTCCTCCATGCAGATCTCCTCTAGAGCAGTGATGTTTTTGGCTTTTCGCTTGGCAACATGGACTTTCAACTCCCTCCAAAGGTTTTCTATAGGGTTGAGATCTGGAGACTGGCTAGGCCACTCCAGGACCTTGAAATGCTTCTTACGAAGCCACTCCTTTGTTGCCCTGGCGGTGTGCTTTGAATCATTTTCATGTTGAAAGACCCAGCCACGTTTCATCTTCAATGCCCTTGCTGATGGAAGGAGGTTTGCACTCAAAATCTCACGATACATGGCCCCATTCATTCTTTCATGTACCCGGATCAGTCGTCCCTGGCCCCTTTGCAGAGAAACAGCCCCAAAGCATGATGTTTCCGCCACCATGCTTTACAGTAGGTATGGTGTTTGATGGATGCAACTCAGTATTCTTTTTCCTCCAAACACGACAAGTTGTGTTTCTACCAAACAGTTCCAGTTTGGTTTCATCAGACCATAGGACATTCTCCCAAAACTCCTCTGGATCATCCAAATGCTCTCTAGCAAACTTCAGACGGGCCCGGACATGTACTGGCTTAAGCAGTGGGACACGTCTGGCACTGCAGTATCTGAGTCCATGGTGGCATAGTGTGTTACTTATGGTAGGCCTTGTTACAAAACCAGGGATTCAAGCTTGAGGCTAATTTGCATATTCCAGGTGCCTTCTGGGAAAAGCGAAGTCTTCCTATACTAGAAGATCGTTGGGTACAGCCGGGACCAGCTGCTTGGAAAGCATCACCAAACCAGGGATTCAAGCTTGAGGCTAATTTGCATATTCCAGGTGCCTTCTGGGAAAAGCAAAGTCTCCCTAAACTAGAAGATCGTTGGGTACAGCCGAAACCAGCTGCTTGGAAAGCATCACCAAACCAGGGATTCAAGCTTGAGGCTAATTTGCATATTCCAGGTGCCTTCTGGGAAAAGCGAAGTCTTCCTAAACTAGAAGATCGTTGGGTACAGCCGGGACCAGCTGCTTGGAAAGCATCACCAAACCAGGGATTCAAGCTTGAGGCTAATTTGCATATTCCAGGTGCCTTCTGGGAAAAGCGAAGTCTTCCTAAACTAGAAGATTGTTGGGTACAGCCGGGACCAGCTGCTTGGAAAGCATCACCAAACCAGGGATTCAAGCTTGAGGCTAATTTGCATATTCCAGGTGCCTTCTGGGAAAAGCGAAGTCTCCCTAAACTAGAAGATCGTTGGGTACAGCCGGGACCAGCTGCTTGGAAAGCATCACCAAACCAGGGATTCAAGCTTGAGGCTAATTTGCATATTCCAGGTGCCTTCTGGGAAAAGCGAAGTCTTCCTAAACTAGAAGATCGTTGGGTACAGCCGGGACCAGCTGCTTGGAAAGCATCACCAAACCAGAGATTCAAGCATGAGGCTAATTTGCATATTCCAGGTGCCTTCTGGGAAAAGCGAAGTCTTCCTAAACTAGAAGATCGTTGGGTACAGCCGGGACCAGCTGCTTGGAAAGCATCACCAAACCAGGGATTCAAGCTTGAGGCTAATTTGCATATTCCAGGTGCCTTCTGGGAAAAGCGAAGTCTCCTTAAACTAGAAGATCGTTGGGTACAGCCGGGACCAGCTGCTTGGAAAGCATCACCAAACCGCCTTACGGCGCGCAAATTTTTGCCTGTAGGACATTATTGCATGAGAGCTTGGCTGAGTAGATTACACAAGAAGGAAAACACACAGCAAGTCAGCAGGATCTAGGAGCAACATGGCAGATGTGACAACCTACATGGTGAGCTGCAGCATGTGCTACATGTTCGCAGATCGACCAGAAGAAGAATCCAATTTCACCTGTCAGAAGTGTAGACTAGTGGCCCTTTTAGAAGAAAAGGTGCGGGGTCTGGAAGAAAGAATAGCAACTTTGAAACTCATCAAAGAGAATGAAGACTTTCTAGACAGAACAGAAGCATCTCTACTGGTCACAGAAGGTGAAAAAAGTGTCAGAGAACCTCCAAAAGCAGATGAGTGGAAGCATGTGACCAAATTCTTGACCATGGAGAAATCACCAACCACACAAATGAAAGAACCGATATAAAATCTTTGTAGAGGATGAAGATGGCACACCTAAGGATGAAGCAATACCAGCAAGCAAAAAAGAAAAGGGCACACAGCAACAAGTGACAGCAAAAAGTACAGCCAAGAAGCAACGAAGAGTGGTGGTGGTGGGACACTCACTACTGAGAGGCACAGAAGCAGCCATCTGCAGACCGGACATAACTGCAAGAGAAGTATGCTGCCTTCCAGGTGCGATGATCAAGGATGTGACCGATAGGATACCAAAGCTCTTCAGCTCCAAGGACGTCCACCCATTTCTTCTGATACATGTTGGCACCAATGACACGGCAAGGAAGGACCTACCGACAATCTGCAAAGACTTTGAAGAGTTGGGAAAGAAAGTAAAGGAACTGGATGCACAGGTAGTTTTTTTTTTCTATCCTTCCAGTAGATGGGCATGGCACCAGGAGATGGAACAGGATCCTTGATGCAAACAACTGGCTAAGACGATGGTGCAGACAACAAGGATTCGGATTCCTGGACCACGGTGTGAATTACTGGTACGATGGACTCCTCGCCAGAGACGGACTACACCTCAACAAACCTGGGAAACACACATTCGCCAGAAGACTCGCTACACTCATCAGGAGGGCGTTAAACTAGAAGAAGAGGGGACGGGAAGAAAAACATTAGACTCGACCAAAGAAGACCCAGGAAAACATACTCAGAAGGGAGGTAAGAACATTTCTAAAACAATCCACAGCGAGGAGATTGGAACAAAACAAAATCCTCTAAACTGCATGCTCGCAAACGCCAGAAGCCTGACAAACAAGATGGAAGAACTAGAAGCAGAAATATCTACAGGTAACTTTGACATAGTGGGAATAACCGAGACATGGTTAGATGAAAGCTAGGACTGGGCAGTTAACTTACAGGGTTACAGTCTGTTTAGAAAGGATCGTAAAAATCGGAGAGGAGGAGGGGTTTGTCTCTATGTAAAGTCTTGTCTAAAGTCCACTTTAAGGGAGGATATTAGCGAAGGGAATGAGGATGTCGAGTCCATATGGGTCGAAATTCATGGAGGGAAAAATGGTAACAAAATTCTCATTGGGGTCTGTTACAAACCCCCAAATATAACAGAAATCACGTAAAGTCTACTTCTAAAGCAGATAGATGAAGCTGCAACCCATAATGAGGTCCTGGTTATGGGGGACTTTAACTACCCGGATATTAACTGGGAAACAGAAACCTGTGAAACCCATAAAGGCAACAGGTTTCTGCTAATAACCAAGAAAAATTATCTTTCACAATTGGTGCAGAATCCAA
Source organism: Ranitomeya imitator (assembly GCF_032444005.1). Classification (NCBI taxonomy): domain Eukaryota; kingdom Metazoa; phylum Chordata; class Amphibia; order Anura; family Dendrobatidae; genus Ranitomeya; species Ranitomeya imitator. The sequence goes on along the minus strand of NC_091285.1, from coordinate 115,761,086 downwards.
CCAGAGGAGCAGCACTTCTAGACCAAATACTATCTAATAGACCTGACAGAATAACAAATCTGCAGGTGGTTGGGCATCTAGGAAATAGCGACCACAATATTGTGCAGTTTCACCTGTCTTTCACTAGGGGGACTTGTCAGGGAGTCACAAAAACACTGAACTTTAGGAAGGCAAAGTTTGACCAGCTTAGAGATGCCCTTAATCTGGTAGACTGGGACAATATCCTCAGAAATAAGAATACAGAATAAATGGAAAATGTTTAAGAACATCCTAAATAGGCACTGTAAGCAGTTTATACCTTGTGGGAATAAAAGGACTAGAAATAGGAAAAACCCAATGTGGCTAAACAAAGAAGTAAGACAGGCAATTAACAGTAAAAAGAAAGCATTTGCACTACTAAAGCAGGATGGCACCATTGACGCTCTAAAAAACTATAGGGAGAAAAATACTTTATCTAAAAAACTAATTAAAGCTGCCAAAAAGGAAACAGAGAAGCACATTGCTAAGGAGAGTAAAACTAATCCCAAACTGTTCTTCAACTATATCAATAGTAAAAGAATAAAAACTGAAAATGTAGGCCCCTTAAAAAATAGTGAGGAAAGAATGGTTGTAGATGACGAGGAAAAAGCTAACATATTAAACACCTTCTTCTCCACGGTATTCACGGTGGAAAATGAAATGCTAGGTGAAATCCCAAGAAACAATGAAAACCCTATATTAAGGGTCACCAATCTAACCCAAGAAGAGGTGCGAAACCGGCTAAATAAGATCAAAATAGATAAATCTCCGGGTCTGGATGGCATACACCCACGAGTACTAAGAGAACTAAGTAATGTAATAGATAAACCATTATTTCTTATTTTTAGGGACTCTATAGCGACAGGGTCTGTTCCGCACGACTGGCGCATAGCAAATGTGGTGCCAATATTCAAAAAGGGCTCTAAAAGTGAACCTGGAAATTATAGGCCAGTAAGTCTAACCTCTATTGTTGGTAAAATATTTGAAGGGTTTCTGAGGGATGTTATTCTGGATTATCTCAATGAGAATAACTGTGTAACTCCATATCAGCATGGGTTTATGAGAAATCGCTCCTGTCAAACCAATCTAATCAGTTTTTATGAAGAGGTAAGCTATAGGCTGGACCACGGTGAGTCATTGGACGTGGTATATCTCGATTTTTCCAAAGCGTTTGATACCGTGCCGCACAAGAGGTTGGTACACAAAATGAGAATGCTTGGTCTGGGGGAAAATGTGTGTAAATGGGTTAGTAACTGGCTTAGTGATAGAAAGCAGAGGGTGGTTATAAATGGTATAGTCTCTAACTGGGTCGCTGTGACCAGTGGAGTACCGCAGGGGTCAGTATTGGGACCTGTTCTCTTCAACATATTCATTAATGATCTGGTAGAAGGTTTACACAGTAAAATATCGATATTTGCAGATGATACAAAACTATGTAAAGCAGTTAATACAAGAGAAGATAGTATTCTGCTACAGATGGATCTGGATAAGTTGGAAACTTGGGCTGAAAGGTGGCAGATGAGGTTTAACAATGATAAATGTAAGGTTATACACATGGGAAGAAGGAATCAATATCACCATTACACACTGAACGGGAAACCACTGGGTAAATCTGACAGGGAGAAGGACTTGGGGATCCTAGTTAATGATAAACTTACCTGGAGCAGCCAGTGCCAGGCAGCAGCTGCCAAGGCAAACAGGATCATGGGGTGCATTAAAAGAGGTCTGGATACACATGATGAGAGCATTATACTGCCTCTGTACAAATCCCTAGTTAGACCGTACATGGAGTACTGTGTCCAGTTTTGGGCACCGGTGCTCAAGAAGGATATAATGGAACTAGAGAGAGTACAAAGGAGGGCAACAAAATTAATAAAGGGGATGGGAGAACTACAATACCCAGATAGATTAGCGAAATTAGGATTATTTAGTCTAGAAAAAAGACAACTGAGGGGCGATCTAATAACCATGTATAAGTATATAAGGGGACAATATAAATATCTCGCTGAGGATCTGTTTATACCAAGGAAGGTGACGGGCACAAGGGGGCATTCTTTGCGTCTGGAGGAGAGAAGGTTTTTCCACCAACATAGAAGAGGATTCTTTACTGTTAGGGCAGTGAGAATCTGGAATTGCTTGCCTGAGGAGGTGGTGATGGTGAACTCAGTCGAGGGGTTCAAGAGAGGCCTGGATGTCTTCCTGGAGCAGAACAATATTGTATCATACAATTATTAGGTTCTGTAGAAGGACGTAGATCTGGGGATTTATTATGATGGAATATAGGCTGAACTGGATGGACAAATGTCTTTTTTTCGGCCATACTATACTAACTATGTTACATTGGTCCCAGCTCTCTGCAGTTCATTCACTAGGTCCCCCCGCGTGGTTCTGGGATTTTTGCTCACCGTTCTTGTGATCATTCTGACCCCACGGGGTGGGATTTTGCGTGGAGCCCCAGATCGAGGGAGATTATCAGTGGTCTTGTATGTCTTCCATTTTCTAATTATTGCTCCCACTGTTGATTTCTTCACTCCAAGCTGGTTGGCTATTGCAGATTCAGTCTTCCCAGCCTGGTGCAGGGCTACAATTTTGTTTCTGGTGTCCTTTGATAGCTCTTTGGTCTTCACCATAGTGGAGTTTGGAGTCAGACTGTTTGAGGGTGTGCAGAGGTGTCTTTTTATACTGATAACAAGTTTAAACAGGTGCCATTACTACAGGTAATGAGTGGAGGAAAGAGGAGACTCTTAAAGAAGAAGTTACAGGTCTGTGAGAGCCAGAAATCTTGATTGTTTGTTTCTGACCAAATACTTATTTTCCACCATAATATGCAAATAAAATGTTAAAAAAACAGACAATGTGATTTTCTGGATTTTTTTTCTCAGTTTGTCTCCCATAGTTGAGGTCTACCTATGATGTAAATTACAGATGCCTCTCATCTTTTTAAGTGGTGGAACTTGCACTATTGCTGACTGACTAAATACTTTTTTGCCCCACTGTATGTAGAGCTGCCACTTGGTCTTCCCAGTCTACATTTTTCAAACATTACCGTTTAGACTTGACTTCCTCTGATCTCACCTTTGGGTGAAGGGTTCTAGAGGCAGTGGTCCCTCCCTAAAGGTACCGTCACACTAAGCGACGCTGCAGCGATACCGAGAACGATGTCGATCGCTGCAGCATCACTGTTTGGTCGCTGGAGAGCTGTCACACAGACAGCTCTCCAGCGACCAATGATCCCGAAGTCCCCGGGTAACCAGGGTAAACATCGGATTACTAAGCGCAGGGCCGCGCTTAGTAACCCGATGTTTACCCTATTTACCATTGTAAATGTAAAAAAAAAACCACTACATACTTACATTCCCGATGTCTGGTCATGTCCTTCGCCGTCAGCTTCCCTCACTGACTGAGCGCCGGCCGTAAAGTACAGCGGTGCCGTCACAGCGCTGCTTTACGGCTGGCTGGCGCTCACCAGTCAGTGCGGGAAGCTGACGGCGAGGGACATGACCAGACACCGGAATGTAAGTATGAAGTGTTTTTTTTTACATTTACAACGGTAACCAGGGTAAACATCGGGTTACTAAGCGCGGCCCCGCGCTTAATAACCCAATGTTTACCCTGGTTACCAGTGAAGACATCGCTGAATCTGCGTCACACACGCCGATTCAGCAATGTCAGCGGGAGATCCAGCGACAAAATAAAATGCTGGACTTTCCCCAGCGACCAACGATCTCCCAGCAGGGGCCTGATCGTTGGTCGCTGTCACACATAACGATTTTGTTAACGATATCGTTGCTACGTCACAAAAAGCAAAGATATCGTTAACGATATCGTTATGTGTGACGGTACCTTAAGAGGTACAATCTATGCAAATCTCTCCGTGGTGCCATCATGGGGGAAAGAGAAAATCGTAGTTACTTACCGATAACGTTATTCCCTCCCTTTTCACACACAGGTGTGCACATTATAATGTGCTAGTAATTAGCTTTAGTCACGGTGCCTCTGTTAAGTTAAATTGGTTAAGTTTAATTTGTGCAAATATTGAGTTGCAGCTGAAGTTCTGTATAAGGCTCTGTAAACCAACTGATGTGGGAGAGAGGTACGCCCTTTTTCACCTATAGGTTTCCTGTCCCTGGGGGCGGACCCCTCTCTCCGTGGTGCCATCATGGGATCAGAGAAATACCGTTATCCAGATGTCAGATTCGGTCCCTTTCCAGGACTTCCATTAATCGACACTGATGCTCAAAGTCCTGGAAGAAGCCCTCAATGTCACCTGCAACCTCATTAAAGGGCTGGAAGTCTTTGCGGGACACTCTGGGGAGTTCCCTCATGGTGGGTGCTGGGGTTAGAGTCTGTCTGGAGCTTCTAGCTGCTTCCAAAGCGATCTGCCTCTCCATCAATGCCATCTCCTGAGCTCTGTCCTCGGCTCTGTGATTGGCCTCCCTCTCCCTCTCCTCGGCTCTGTGAATGGCCTCCCTCTCCTCAGCTCTATGAATGGCCTCCCTCTCCTCGGCTCTGTGAATGGCCTCCCTCTCCTGAGCTCTGTGAATGGCCTCCCTCTTATCGTCTATGGTGGCCTCTTCTCCCAGCAATGCCAACTCCTCCTCGTACCACACAACCCACTGACTTTTTTGGGTATTTACCTCCGGCTGCAGTCTTTCCTCCATTTGCTGTGAGGATCCTTCCTCAGCGTCATCTTGCAGGCGAACTCCTTCCAAAGCCTCAATAAGCTGCTCCTTGGAGAGTCCCTTAAAACGGACTCCTACTTCACGGGCCTTTGATTGTAGGCTCCCCAAAGTCCAGTTCTTGTACTCTGCGGTGTTGGTTCCCGATGTTGGGCCATTGTCCTCCATTCCTTCTGCTCTGATCCCTCTGCTGCCAACCAGTTTGTGACGGGGTGTACGGCAGAGCAAGAAGGGACAACAGGCTGAGGGATGATTCAACAGATTTATTATCAAGAACGCTGCAGGTAGATCTACAGAGTCCACAATTAGTCCAACTGAACAGATTCGGGGGCACCTCCCGATAATCCTTGTGCCAGCTAACAAAGCAATAGTCCACACGAGTCCAAGGGATCCCAAAACAATCCCACGAACGACAAGATATGTCCTCAGCTCAAGTCTCTCCCTGTTCACTTCCGCAGTCACAGATGGGCATGGGGTCTTGCCTCAGCTAAGAATCCCCACTCCTTCTCCTTTAAGGATCAACTCACATCTGATCTCAAAATAAGAATGGATTGTCTGAGCTCCTGGGATCCGCCCATGAGGGGGGGTAGGGGTCACACCTTCTATTCAATGGTTGGGTTCACCAGAAGATTCTAGACTGGTGGGCTCCAAGTAGTCTATGTAGTATGTACATTTGACTAGCCACCTGCTGTGAGGAAGAATGGCTATTCCTCCACTAGTGATGTTGACAAAGCTTAATTACATTATAGCTTAGGGCTGCAAGTATTGGGGGAAGGAGACATATTGTTACAGGTGAACGCCAAGCACAAGAAAATACATAAATTACAGCTAATAGAAACCAGTTACATACATCAAATGGCATATTATTCAAATACAGGACAGGGCAAAAGTACATATCAGATATTGGATGATTGTATAGTCCTTAAATTAGATCCTGCATTTTTACCAAAGGTAATGTCCACTCAAAATCTAAACCAGGAAATCATCTTCCCTTTCTTTTTGTGAGAATCCGTCAAATCACAAAGAGCATTTTTTTCACATGTTGGATGTTAGACACACAGTCATTGAGTATCTAGAGGCCACGCGTAGTTGGTGGCAGGATGCTAATTTGATTATTTTATTTGCATGCAAAAATAGAGGGAATAAATCCTCCAGAGCCACTATTGCAAAATGTATCATTTCATCAATTTCCCTAGCTTACCTGTTATGAATAGGTAATTCAGAACCACAATGGACCTTGAAGTTCAGAGCACACAAAGTGACCTGACAATAACCAAAAAACATAGGACGAGCTCTGAGACGTGGGAACTCTGCTGACCGCAATCCCTAATCCTATCACACCACACTAGAGGTAGCCGTGGATTGCGCCTAACGCTCCCTATGCAACTCGGCACAGCCTGAGAAACTAGCTAGCCCTGAAGATAGAAAAATAAGCCTACCTTGCCTCAGAGAAATTCCCCAAAGGAAAAGGCAGCCCCCCACATATAATGACTGTGAGTTAAGATGAAAATACAAACACAGAGATTAAATAGATTTAGCAAAGTGAGGCCCGACTTACTGAATAGACCGAGGATAGGAAAGATAGCTTTGCGGTCAACACAAAAACCTACAAACAACCACGCAGAGGGGCAAAAAGACCCTCCGCACTGACTAACGGTACGGAGGTGCTCCCTCTGCGTCTCAGAGCTTCCAGCAAGCAAAAAAAAACAATATAGCAAGCTGGACAGAAAATATGGCAAACAAAAGTAACACAAGCAGAACTTAGCTTATGCTGGCAGACAGGCCACAGGAACGATCCAGGAGGAAGCAAGACCAATACTAGAACATTGACTGGAGGCCAGGATCAAAGCACTAGGTGGAGTTAAATAGAGCAGCACCTAACGACTTAACCTCATCACCTGAGGAAGGAAACTCAGAAGCCGCAGTACCACTCACATCCACCAACGGAAGCCCATAGACAGAATCAGCCGAAGTACCACTTGTGACCACAGGAGGGAGCTCGACCACAGAATTCACAACAGTACCCCCCCTTGAGGAGGGGTCACCGAACCCTCACCAGAGCCCCCAGGCCGACCAGGATGAGCCATATGAAAGGCACGAACAAGATTGGCAGCATGGACATCAGAGGCAAAGACCCAGGAATTATCTTCCACTTAACCAGATACTGGAGTTTCCATCTCGAAACACGAGAATCCAAAATCTTCTCCACTATATACTCCAACTCCCCCTCCACCAAAACCGGGGCAGGAGGATCAACAGATGGAACCATAGGTGCCACGTATCTCCGCAACAATGACCTATGGAATACGTTATGGATGGAAAAAGAATCTGGAAGGGTCAAACGAAAAGACACAGGATTAAGAACCTCAGAAATCTTATACGGACCAATGAAACGAGGCTTAAACTTAGGAGAGGAAACTTTCATAGGAATATGATGAGATGACAACCAAACCAAATCCCCAACACGAAGTCGGGGACCCTGTTGTGAATTCTGTGGCTGAATTCACTCCTGTGGTCACAAGTGGTACTGCAGCTTCTGAGCTTCCTCCCTCAGGTGTTCTGGTGAGCTCGTTAACTGCTTCATTACTTAACTCCGCCTGATGCTGCTATCCTTGCTCCTTGTCAATGTTTCAGTGTTGGATCTGAGCTTCTCCTGATCGTTCCTGTGTCCTGCTGCTCTGTATAGCTAAGTGCTTTTTGCTTTTTTGTTGCTTTTTTTCTGTCCAGCTTGTGTTTTGTTTTGCTGGAAGCTCTGAGACGCAAAGGGTGTACCGCCGTGCCGTTAGTTCGGCACGGTGGGTTTTTTTTGCCCCCTTTGCGTGGTTTTGCTTTAGGGTTTTTTGTAGACTGCAAAGTTCGCTTTACTGTCCTCGCTCTGTCCTAGAATATCGGGCCCCACTTTGCTGAATCTATTTCATCCCTACGTTTTGTCTTTTCATCTTACTCACAGTCATTATATGTGGGGGGCTGTCTTTTCCTTTGGGGAATTTCTCTGGGGCAAGTCAGGCCTATTTTTCTATCTTCAGGCTAGCTAGTTTCTTAGGCTGTGCCGAGTTGCCTAGGTAGTTGTTAGGCGCAATCCACAGCCGCTTTTAGTTGTGTTTAGGATAGGATCAGGTGTGCAGTCTACAGAGTTTCCACGTCTCAGAGCTCGTTCTTGTATTTTTGGGTATTTGTCAGATCACTGTGTGCGCTCTGATCGCTAAGCACACTGTGTTTCTGGATTGCCTTCATAACACCTGTCATTAGCAAACATAACAGTACAAGGAGCCTAACTAATGATTCTCAATAGAGGGAAAGAAAAAGTTCTGACATCATTTTTTTTTTTTTTCTGCTCTGTGTTCACTTTTTTTTTTCCCCTAGACATTTGGGTGATTCTGGACACAGGTGTGGACATGGATATTCAGGGTCTGTGCTCTTCAATGGATAATCTCGTTATAAATGTACAAAAGATTCAAGATACTATTGATCAGAAATCTATGTTAGAACCAAGAATTCCTATTCCTGATTTGTTTTTTGGAGATAGAACTAAGTTTCTAAGTTTCAAAAATAATTGTAAGCTATTTCTGGCCTTGAAACCTCGTTCTTCTGGTAATCCTGTTCAACAGGTTTTGATTATTATTTCTTTTTTGCGCGGCGACCCTCAAGACTGGGCATTTTCTCTTGCGCCAGGAGACCCTGCATTGAGTAGTGTCGATGCGTTTTTCCTGGCGCTCGGATTGCTGTACGATGAGCCTAATTCAGTGGATCAGGCTGAGAAAAATTTGCTGGCTTTGTGCCAGGGTCAGGATGATATAGAAGTATATTGTCAGAAATTTAGGAAATGGTCAGTACTCACTCAGTGGAATGAATCTGCGCTGGCAGCTTTGTTCAGAAAGGGTCTCTCTGAGGCTCTTAAGGATGTCATGGTGGGATTTCCTATGCCTGCTGGTTTGAATGAGTCTTTGTCTTTGGCCATTCAGATCGGTCGACGCTTGCGCGAGCGTAAATCTGTGCACCATTTGGCGGTACTGCCTGAGGTTAAACCTGAGCCTATGCAGTGCGATAGGACTATGACTAGAGTTGAACGGCAGGAATACAGACGTCTGAATGGTCTGTGTTTCTACTGTGGTGATGCCACTCATGCTATTTCTGATTGTCCTAAGCGCACTAAGCGGTCCGCTAGGTCTGCCGTCATTGGTACTGTACAGTCCAAATTCCTTCTGTCCATTACCTTGACATGCTCTTTGTCGTCGTTTTCTGTCATGGCGTTTGTGGATTCGGGCGCTGCCCTGAATCTGATGGATTTGGATTATGCTAAACGTTGTGGGTTTTTCTTGGAGCCTTTGCGGTGTCCTATTCCATTGAGAGGAATTGATGCTACACCTTTGGCCAAGAATAAACCTCAATACTGGGCCCAGCTGACCATGTGCATGGCTCCTGCACATCAGAAAGTTATTCGCTTTCTGGTGTTGCATAATCTGCATGATGTGGTCGTGTTGGGGTTGCCATGGCTACAAACCCATAATCCAGTATTGGATTGGAATTCCATGTCGGTATCCAGCTGGGGTTGTCAGGGGGTACATGGTGATGTTCCATTTTTGTCGATTTCGTCATCCACCCCTTCTGAGGTCCCAGAGTTCTTGTCTGATTATCAGGATGTATTTGAAGAGCCCAAGTCCGATGCTCTACCTCCGCATAGGGATTGTGATTGTGCTATCAATTTGATTCCTGGTAGTAAATTCCCTAAAGGTCGATTATTTAATTTATCCGTGCCCGAACACGCCGCTATGCGCAGTTATGTGAAGGAATCCCTGGAGAAGGGACATATTCGCCCATCGTCATCACCACTGGGAGCAGGGTTCTTCTTTGTAGCCAAGAAGGATGGTTCGCTGAGACCGTGTATTGATTACCGCCTTCTTAATAAGATCACTGTTAAATTTCAGTATCCCTTGCCATTGTTATCTGACTTGTTTGCTCGGATTAAGGGGGCTAGTTGGTTCACTAAGATAGATCTTCGTGGTGCGTATAATCTGGTGAGAATCAGGCAAGGAGATGAATGGAAAACTGCATTCAATACGCCCGAGGGTCATTTTGAGTATCTAGTGATGCCGTTCGGACTTGCCAATGCTCCATCTGTGTTTCAGTCTTTTATGCATGACATCTTCCGTGAGTATCTGGATAAATTCCTGATTGTTTACTTGGATGACATTTTGATCTTCTCAGATGATTGGGAGTCTCATGTGAAGCAGGTCAGAATGGTTTTTCAGGTCCTGCGTGCTAACTCTTTGTTTGTGAAGGGATCAAAGTGTCTCTTCGGTGTGCAGAAAGTTTCATTTTTGGGGTTCATCTTTACCCCTTCTACTATCGAGATGGATCCAGTTAAGGTCCAAGCCATCCAGGATTGGATTTAGCCGACATCTCTGAAAAGTCTGCAAAAGTTCCTGGGCTTTGCTAATTTTTATCGTCGCTTCATCTGTAATTTTTCTAGCATTGCCAAACCATTGACCGATTTGACCAAGAAGGGTGCTGATTTGGTTAATTGGTCTTCTGCTGCTGTGGAAGCTTTTCAGGAGTTGAAGCGTCGTTTTTGTTCTGCCCCTGTGTTGTGTCAGCCAGATGTTTCTCTTCCGTTCCAGGTCGAGGTTGATGCTTCTGAGATTGGAGCAGGGGCGGTTTTGTCACAGAGAGGTTCTGATTGCTCAGTGATGAAACCATGTGCTTTCTTTTCCAGGAAGTTTTCGCCCGCTGAGCGTAATTATGATGTGGGCAATCGAGAGTTGCTGGCCATGAAGTGGGCATTCGAGGAGTGGCGTCATTGGCTTGAAGGAGCTAAGCATCACGTGGTGGTATTGACTGATCATAAGAACTTGACTTATCTCGAGTCTGCCAAGCGCTTGAATCCTAGACAGGCCCGTTGGTCGTTATTTTTTGCCCGCTTCGACTTTGTGATTTCGTACCTTCCGGGCTCTAAAAATGTGAAGGCGGATGCTCTGTCTAGGAGTTTTGTGCCCGACTCTCCGGGTTTATCTGAGCCAGCGGGTATCCTCAAGGAAGGAGTCATTGTGTCTGCCATCTCCCCTGATTTGCGGCGGGTGCTGCAAAAATTTCAGGCGAATAAACCTGATCGTTGTCCAGCAGAGAAACTGTTCGTCCCTGATAGGTGGACTAATAAACTTATCTCTGAACTTCATTGTTCGGTGTTGGCTGGTCATCCTGGAATCTTTGGTACCAGAGAGTTAGTGGCTAGATCCTTCTGGTGTTCATCTCTGTCACGGGATGTACGTACTTTTGTGCAGTCCTGTGGGATTTGTGCTCGAGCTAAGCCCTGCTGTTCTCGTGCCAGTGGGTTGCTTTTGCCCTTGCCGGTCCCAAAGAGGCCTTGGACACATATTTCGATGGATTTCATTTCTGACCTTCCCGTTTCTCAAAAGATATCAGTCATTTGGGTGGTCTGTGATCGCTTTTCTAAAATGGTCCATCTGGTGCCCTTGGCTAAATTGCCTTCCTCCTCTGATTTGGTACCTTTGTTCTTTCAGCATGTGGTTCGGTTGCATGGCATTCCTGAGAATATTGTTTCTGACAGAGGTTCCCAGTTTGTTTCAAGGTTTTGGCGAGCCTGGTTTGTTCAGTCTGGCCATTTGTCTGAGGATGGAAAGCCGAGGAAAAAGACAAATCAATGCCCATCCTAGCACAAAAGGCTCGCCAAAACCTCGAAACAAACTGGGAACCTCTGTCAGAAACGATGTTCTCTGGAATGCCATGTATACGAACCACATGCTGGAAGAACAATGGCACCAAATCAGAGGAGGAAGGTAATTTAGACAAGGGTACCAAATGGATCATCTTAGAGAAGCGATCACAAACTACACAAATGACCGACATTTTTTGAGAGACGGGGAGATCCGAAATAAAATCCATAAAGATATGTGTCCAAGGCCTCTTCGGGACCGGCAAGGGCAAAAGCAACCCACTGGCCCGAGAACAGCAGGGCTTAGCCCGAGCACAAATCCCACAGGACTGCACAAAAGAACGCACATCCCGCGACAGAGACGGCCACCAAAAGGATCTAGCCACTAAATCTCTGGTACCAAAGATTCCAGGATGACCAGCCAACACCGAACAATGAACCTCAGAGATAACTTACGAATAAAGTATCAGGGACAAACAGTTTCTCCGCTGGGCAACGATCAGGTTTATTAGCCTGAAATTTTTGCAGCACCCGCCGCAAATCAGGGGAGATGGCAGACACAATTACTCCCTCTTTGAGAATACCCGCCGGCTCAGACAAACCGGAGAGTCGGGCACAAAACTCCTAGACAGGGCATCCGCCTTCACATTTTTAGAGCCCGGAAGGTATGAAACCACAAAGTCAAAACGGGAGAAAAACAGCGACCAACGAGCCTGTCTAGGATTCAACCGTTTGGCAGACTCGAGATAAGTCAAGTTCTTGTGATCAGTCAAGACCACCACGCGATGCTTAGCTCCTTCAAGCCAATGACGCCACTCCTCGAATGCCCACTTCATGGCCAGCAACTCTCGATTGCCAACATCATAATTTCGCTCAGCAGGCGAAAACTTCCTGGAAAAGAAGGCGCATGGCTTCATCACCGAGCAATCAGAACCTCTTTGCGACAAAACAGCCCCCGCTCCAATTTCAGAAGCATCAACCTCGACCTGGAACGGAAGCGAAACATCTGGTTGACACAACACAGGGGCAGAAGAAAAACGACGCTTTAACTCTTGAAAAGCTTCCACAGCAGCAGAAGACCAATTGACCACATCAGCACCCTTCTTGGTCAAATCGGTCAATGGTTTAGCAATACTAGAAAAATTACAGATGAAGCGACGATAAAAATTAGCAAAGCCAAGGAACTTTTGCAGACTCTTCAGAGATGTCGGCTGAGTCCAATCATAAATGGCCTGGACCTTAACAGGGTCCATCTCGATAGTAGAAGGGGAAAAAAAAAGGCAAAACACAGTGGAAAGAAAAAAAAAATGGTCTCAGAACTTCTTTTTTCTCTCTATTGAGAAGCATAGTACTTTAGGGCCTCCAGTACTGTTATGAATAGGTAATTCAGAACCACAATGGACCTTGAAGTTCAGAGCACACAAAGTGACCTGACAATAACCAAAAAACATAGGACGAGCTCTGAGACGTGGAACTCTGCTGACCGCAATCCCTAATCCTATCACACCACACTAGAGGTAGCCGTGGATTGCGCCTAACGCTCGCTATGCAACTCGGCACAGCCTGAGAAACTAGCTAGCCCTGAAGATAGAAAAATAAGCCTACCTTGCCTCAGAGAAATTCCCCAAAGGAAAAGGCAGCCCCCCACATATAATGACTGTGAGTTAAGATGAAAATACAAACACAGAGATGAAATAGATTTAGCAAAGTGAGGCCCGACTTACTGAATAGACCGAGGATAGGAAAGATAGCTTTGCGGTCAACACAAAAACCTACAAACAACCACGCAGAGGGGCAAAAAGACCCTAAGCACCGACTAACGGTACGGAGGTGCTCCCTCTGCGTCTCAGAGCTTCCAGCAAGCAAAAAAAAACAATATAGCAAGCTGGACAGAAAATATAGCAAACAAAAGTAACACAAGCAGAACTTAGCTTATGCTGGCAGACAGGCCACAAGAACGATCCAGGAGGAAGCAAGACCAATACTAGAACATTGACTGGAGGCCAGGATCAAAGCACTAGGTGGAGTTAAATAGAGCAGCACCTAACGACTTAACCTCATCACCTGAGGAAGGAAACTCAGAAGCCGCAGTACCACTCACATCCACCAACGGAAGCCCATAGACAGAATCAGCCGAAGTACCACTTGTAACCACAAGAGGGAGCTCGACCACAGAATTCACAACACTTACCATTCAGAAGGGATTGTTCCCACCAAAGGACTAAGAGCCCACTCGACGAGAGCAGTATCCACCTTCTGGGCTGAGAGGATGTGGGGGCATCAGCTGAGCAAATTTGTAGGGCCACAACCTGGGCCAGATTAAATACCTTTTGTAAAAATTATCAGTTAGATGTATTATCTTGTCAACAAACTACCTTCGGGCGGAAGGTTCTCCGGGCATTGGTCCCACCCTGAGGAGGTATTTTCAAATTCTCCATGGTGCTATCAGGAGGGACGTGCTGGAGAATAGGTAATAGACTTACCGGTAATTATGATTCCAGGAGTCCATCCTGACAGCACGGTTAATTCCCTCCCTGTTAGTGTTTGTTTTTATGATGTCTTAATATGATATCAAATGTAATAAAGTTGTTAAAGTTGCATCAATCCTGGTGTGGTGCTTGGTAAAGCACTAGGGGAGGTGGGTGGGAGGGGCCTTTTAATCTCTGATGTGTTTCCTGTTCCTGTAAGGAGGAGGAGGGTGACCTCCATGGTGCTGTCAGGAAAGACCCCTGGAAACATAATTACCATAGTAACATAGTTATTGAGGTTGAAGGAAGACTAAGTCCATCTAGTTCAACCCGATAGGTCTAATACCTAATTTTTATCTTCCTCGAATAATTCAGTGTATATATATGTCATATACAGTACAGACCAAAAGTTTGGACACACCTCATTTAAAGATTTTTCTGTATTTTCATGACTATGAAAATTGTATATTTGTGTACATAGTGCATCAACACTATGAATTAACACATGTGGAATTATATACTTAAAGGGAAGGTACCGCGTTTGTAGATCAATAATTAATCAATGTAATGTAGCATAACATGCTGTTATAACCCAGATTTGAATGCATGTAAAACAGATATCGTGTGATATATGAGTAGAAAGAATGCACTGGGGGCTGACATCTTGGTTTTGCAGCAGTAGCAGGTCACTATCAGTGTCAGATTACGGCACCCCATGGACATAGGAGATAATAGACCGGCTAGGACCCTATCTGTAACATTGCAGCAGCATTAGCAGTGAGCTGGGCACGCCTCTGTGGGCTGCACAACTCACTGCTGTAGGTGTGACTAGCTGCCATTTTATTAGAGCCCTGTGCTATCTGCCGAGCTCCACTTACTCTCTATCACAGGAGAGAAGAAGCCCTCACTGCTCCTCTGTACTCCAGGCACTGCACGTTCTGGGCAGACATCCTCTGCTCTCACACTCTGCCCTGTGTGCTTCCCTCTGCTCTGTCTCCGCCTCCCCACTTGCACAGAGTCCCAGTGATCTCCGGTAAACTGCACTCTCCCCCTGTGTCGCTCTCCCTCTCTGTGTGGCGTGGGGGGGTCTCTGTGCGGCGTGGGGGATCTCTGTGCGGCGTGGGGGGGTCTCTGTGCGGCGTGGGGGGGTCTCTGTGCGGCGTGGGGGGCTCTCTGTGCGGCGTGGGGGGGTCTCTGTGCGGCGTGGGGGGGTCTCTGCGGCGTGGGGGGATCTCTGTGCGGCGTGGGGGATCTCTGCGGCGTGGGGGGGTCTCTGTGCGGCGTGGGAGGGTCTCTGCGGCGTGGGGGGCTCTCTGTGCGGCGTGGGGGGTCTCTGTGCGGCGTGGGGGGGTCTCTGTGCGGCGTGGGGGGGTCTCTGTGCGGCGTGGGGGGCTCTCTGTGCGGCGTGGGGGGTCTCTGCGGCGTGGGGGGGTCTATGTGCGGCGTGGGGGGGTCTCTGTGCGACGTGGGGGGGTCTCTGTGCGGCGTGGGGGGGTCTCTGCGGCGTGGGGGGTCTCTGTGCGGCGTGGGGGGGTCTCTGCAGAGTGGGGGGGTCTCTGTGCGGCGTGGGGGGGTCTCTGTGCGGCGTGGGGGGTCTCTGTGCGGCGTAGGGGGTCTCTGTGCGGCGTGGGGGGTCTCTGTGCGGCGTGGGGGGTCTCTGTGCGGCGTGGGGGGGTCTCTGGGCGGCGTAGGGGATCTCTGGGCGGCGTGGGGGGGTCTCTGTGCGGCATTGGATCTCTGGGCGGCGTGGGGGGTCTCTGTGTGGCGTGGGGGGTCTCTGTGCGGCGTCGGGGGATCTCTGTGCGGCGTGGGGAGGTCTCTGTGCGGCGTGGGGGGTCTCTGCGGCGTGGGGGGTCTCTGTGCGGCTTGGAGGGCTCTCTGCGGGGTGGGGGGGTCTCTGTGCGGCGTCGGGGTTTCTCTGTGCGGCGTGGGGAGGTCTCTGTGCGGCGTGGGGGGGTCTCTGTGCGGCGTCGGGGGATCTCTGTGCGGCGTGGGGAGGTCTCTGTGCGGCGTGGGGGGGTCTCTGCGGCGTCGGGGGGTCTCTGTGCGGCGTGGGGAGGTCTCTGCGGCGTGGGGGGGTCTCTGTGCGGCGTGGGGAGGTCTCTGGCGTGGGGGGTCTGTGCGGCGTGGGGGGATCTCTGTGCGGCGTGGGGGGGTCTCTGTGCGGCGTCGGGGGATCTCTGTGCGGCGTGGGGAGGTCTCTGTGCGGCGTGGGGGGGTCTCTGCGGCGTCGGGGGGTCTCTGTGCGGCGTGGGGGGCTCTCTGCGGCGTGGGGGGGTCTCTGTGCGGCGTCGGGGGATCTCTGTGCGGCGTGGGGAGGTCTCTGTGCGGCGTGGGGGGGTCTCTGGGCGGCGTAGGGGATCTCTGGGCGGCGTGGGGGGGTCTCTGGGCGGCGTAGGGGATCTCTGGGCGGCGTGGGGGGGTCTCTGTGTGGCGTGGGGGGGGTCTCTGTGCGGCGTCGGGGGATCTCTGTGCGGCGTGGGGAGGTCTCTGTGCGGCGTGGGGGGTCTCTGCGGCGTGGGGGGTCTCTGTGCGGCGTGGGGGGCTCTCTGCGGGGTGGGGGGGTCTCTGTGCGGCGTCGGGGGATCTCTGTGCGGCGTGGGGAGGTCTCTGTGCGGCGTGGGGGGGTCTCTGTGCGGCGTCGGGGGATCTCTGTGCGGCGTGGGGAGGTCTCTGTGCGGCGTGGGGGGTCTCTGCGGCGTCGGGGGGTCTCTGTGCGGCGTGGGGAGGTCTCTGCGGCGTGGGGGGGTCTCTGTGCGGCGTGGGGAGGTCTCTGTGTGGCGTGGGGGGTCTGTGCGGCGTGGGGGGATCTCTGTGCGGCGTGGGGAGGTCTCTGTGCGGCGTGGGGAGGTCTCTGTGCGGCGTGGGGGGTCTGTGCGGCGTGGGGGATCTCTGTGCGGCGTGGGGGGATCTCTGTGCGGCGTGGGGAGGTCTCTGCGGCGTGGGGGGTCTCTGCGGCGTGGGGGAGTCTCTGTGCGGCGTGGGGGGATCTCTGTGCGGCGTGGGGGGATCTCTGTGCGGCGTGGGAGGGTCTCTGTGCGGCGTGGGGGGGCCTCTGTGCGGCGTGGGGGGGGGTCTCTGTGCAGCGTGGGGGGGTCTCTATGCGTGTATGCAAGCATCGTCCGATGGGACTACAAGTCCCATCGGACGATGCCTGCTACAATGACAGTGATTGACACATTAGCCAATTATGGGACAGTAATAGTCCCATCATCCGGCTAATGTGTTGAATGAAAAAAACTCCATACATACATGCCACATACAATACATTCATACATTACATACATATAGACATACAGTACATTAAACATAGATTTCATACTCACCATTACTTGTCACTTTGTTCCCCGAAGCCAGTGTCATCTGTAAAAAAAAATATTAAAAAAACAAACAACCAATATACTCCCTGTCCGCAGAAATCCACGAGTGTCCCACGACGATCTCCCGTGGAGAGCAGCAGCATAAGATAATGCGACTGCTCTCTAGGGGCGCCAGGAACACAATGACAGCAGGAAGGTATCCTTCCACCACTGTATTCCTCCGCCGCTGTAAAAAAAAAAGTCCCTAGTCTCACTTTATGCCATTGGTGTATGAGAAATTTTCCCAGGCAGCAATTGCCATAAAGTGAGACCTTGTCCTAAGGTAACCTCTCAGTGATGCACTGCAGGAGCCATTGTCTCCTGTCAGTGTGTCACTGAGGGTCCTATAGAGCAGTGACATCACCCGATGTCACTGTTCTATAGGGGAGATCGTCGTGGGACACTCGATATTAATTGGACTACGGCGGAAAGGTAGTATACGGTTTATTATTTTACGTTTTTTGCAGGCGCTGTAGTATGGTAAGTATGGTGAAATGAAGAATATTAAAATACTTTTTTCCTAATGTGTGCGTGTTTTTTTTAACCTTTTCTTACTATTGGATTAATAACGGATAGGCGTCTTATTGACGCCTCTCCGTTATTAACCCGGCTTAATGTCACCTTACAATAGCAAGGTGACATTAACCCTTCATTACCCCATATCCCACCGCTACACGGGAGTGGGAAGAGAGGGGCTAAGTGCCGGAATTGGCGCATCTTACAGATGCGCCATTTCTGGGGCGGCTGCGGACTGGTATTTGTAGCCGGGGGGGGGGGGGGGCAATATCCATGGCCCCTCTCTAGGCTATGAATATCAGCCTGCAGCTGTCTGCGTAGCCTTTCTGGCTATAAAATATAGGGGGACCCCACGCAATTTTTTTTTTGGGGGGTCCCCTCATATTAATAGCCAGTAAAGGCTATACAGACAGCTGCGGGCTGATATTCATAGCAGGCTTCAGATATTGGCCCCCGGCCGTCGGCTTTCCCCCTCTGGCGCAGAAAATTGCACGGGCGCCCACGCGGGTTTTTTTGTTTTTTTTTAATTCAACCCTCACAAAGGCCTCTTTCACACTTGCGTCGGTACGAGTCCGTCGCTATGCGTCGGGCCGATGTACCGACGCACGTTGTGAAATTTGTGCATCCACTGCCCATTCTGAAGTCTAGAAGGAGGGGGCGGAGTTTTGGCAGCGCATGCGCGGTAGAAAATGGCGGACGTGCTGGACAAAAAAAGTTCACTTGAACGTTTTTTCGTGCCGACGGTCCGCCAAAACACAACGGATCCGTTGCACGACGGACGCGACCACGCGACGTGTGGCCATCCGTCACGAGTTTATGGGAAAAAAACGCATCCTGCGAGCACATTTGCAGAATCCGTTTTTTTCCGCCAGATCCGTTTTTTCCACCGGATCCATTTTTTCCCGCCGGACCCGTTTTTTTCCGCCGGATCCGTTTTTTCCCGCCAGATCCATTTTTTCCTGCTGGATCCGTTAATTCCCGCCGGATCCGTTTTTTCCCGCCGGATCCGTTTTTTTCCACAATTTCCTTTTTTTTCTGCCAGATTAGGTTTTTTTTCCATCGATCCTTTTTTTCTCGCCTGATCCGTTTTTTTCCACAATTTCCTTTTTTTTCTGTCAGATCAGTTTTTTTCCCCGCCTGATCTGTTTTTTCCCGCCAGATCCGTTTTTTTCCACAATTTCCTTTTTTTTCTGCCAGATCAGTTTTTTTTCCATCGGATCCTTTTTTTCCCGCCTAATCCGTTTTTTTCCACCGGATCCGTTTTTTTCCACAAGTTCCTTTTTTTTCTGCCAGATCAGTTTTTTCCGCCGGATCCGTTTTTTCACGCCAGATCCGTTTCTTTCCCACAATTTACTTTTTTTTCTGCCAGATCAGTTTTTTTTCGCCGGATCCGTTATTTTCTCATTGAGTTGTATTAGCGCCGGATGGCCACACGTTTCATCCGTTTTTTGCAGGATCTGTCAAAACAGCTGTTTCCGCCGGACGGAAAACACATACAGAGGAACGGTTGAATCGTGATCTCACCTGCCGCTATTGCGGGCACATGTCAGTCGTTTTTTTCTATTGACAGATTGGGCGATTCTGAACGCGGCGATACTAAATATGTGTAGGTTTGATTTTTTTTATTGTTTTATTTTTGATGGGGCAAAAGGGGGGTGATTTAAACTTTAATTTTTTTTTTTTTTTCATATTTTTAAAAACATTTTTTTTTACATTTGCCATGCTTCAATAGCCTCCATGGGAAACTAGAAGCTGGCACAACTCGATCGGCTCAGCTACATAGCAGCGATCGTCATATTGCTGCTCCGTAGCTGAATTACAGGCTTGCTATGAGCGCCGACCACAGGGAGGCGCTCACAGCAGGCCGGCATCAGTAGCTATAGAGGTCTCAAGGACCTCTATGGTTACCATCCTGACGCATCGCTAACCCCTGATCATGTGACGGGGGTGGACGATACGCCCATTTCTGGCCGCGCGGCTGGAAGCGGTAGTTAAATGCCGCTGTCAGCATTTGACAGCGGCATTTAACAGGTTAATAGCGGCGGGTGAATTGCAATTTCACCTGCCGCTATTGCGCGCACATGTCAGCTGTACAAAACAGCCGACATGTCGTGACTTTGATGTGGGCTCAGCGCCGGAGCCCACATCAAAGGAGGAGACACGACATGCGCAGAACATGTTGCGTTTTTTACTGCGATGCGTTTTTCCCCCAGAAAAAACGCAACATATGCACAAAAATTGCGGAATGCATTATAAATGATGGGATGCATATGTATGCATTTTTAAATTGTTTTTATCACATTTTTATAGCGAACAAACGCAAAAAAATGCGAAAAATCCTGAACGTGTGCACACAGCCTCAATGTGTATCTCCCCATCACACTCTATATGTGTCTCACTCATCTTACTTCATGCATCTTTCTCTCCCATCAGTCACTCTTAGGCCGGGGACACACACAACGTATAAAAAAAGGTCCGTTTTTGATGGACGAGAATCACACAAATGTTACCAAAACAGTGATCCGTGTGCAGTGCGAGGATGCGATTTTCTCGCATCCAATGATCCGTTTGGCATCCGTGTGACATCCGTATGGCGTCCGTATGGTGAGATTTTCTCACACACTTGCAAAATGAGCAAATAATGGCTGAGCCTTTCCTGTCACCTGCCCAATGCCTGAGAATTTCTCGCACGTCACACTGATGGTCCGTGTACTGTCCGATTTTTTTCTCACCCCCATAGACTTTCATTGGCGATTCTCGGCCGAGATACGCTGAGAATTGCAGCATGCTGCGATTTCACTCGGATCCTGAATACGGCCGAGAGAATATCGTATGATGGGAGCTGCCCCATAGATTAACATTGGGACGAGTGCTATGCGATATTTTTATCGCATTGCACTCGTCCGTATTGCGGTCTAGTGTGACCCCGGCCTTAGCCATACAATGCATCTCTCCCTTCCCTCCATAATGCCTGGCTATTCACTGCAGAGCTGGAGCTCCCAGACAGCTCCTAATGCTGCTCCATGCACACCACATGTCTTTACTCTTCTTGGGTCCAGATGCTGCTGAGCCCACTGTGTTCTGCTCCTCTGTAAACAAGCTGTGACTCCGCTGCAGTAACTGCTGGTGATAGCAGGTCACAGGGCAGTCACACACAAAATGGCTCTGCCCTGTGATGCTGCTCTTCATTCTTACTGTTGGGGCAGTAACTGCTGACATCACCATTTCCCTCCCCTTTTGGGTGGTCTAATATCCCTGGGGCAGAGCTGCTAAATCTTACTATAGCTGATTGAGGTCTAAAACGGAAAATGCTCCCCCTAGTGGTAAATATGTATATTTGTAGAAAAATATATAATATTTTTCATATAGAAATGTGTGCAAACATTGCATTAATACATTTTAATTACTATTTTAAGCTTAATTTCACAAAAAAACAAAATACGAGAAAACTGGTGGCACCTTCCCTTTAACAAAAAAGTGTGAAACAACTGAAATTATGTCATATTCTAGGTTCTTCAAAGTAGCCACCTTTTGCTTTGATGACTGATGTGCACACTCTTGGCATTCTCTTGATGAGTTTCAAGAGCTAGACACCGGGAATGGTCTTCCAACAATCTTGAAGGAGTTCCCAGATATGCTTAGCACTTGTTGGCCCTTTTGCCTTCACTCTGCGGTCCAGCTCACCCCAAACCATCTCGATTGGGTTCAGGTCTGGTGACTGTGGAGGCCAAGTCATCTGGCGTAGCACCCGATCACTCTCCTTCTTGGCCAAATAGCCCTTACACAGCCTGGAGGTGTGTTTGGGGTCATTGTCCTGTTGAAAAATAAATGATGGTCCAACTAAAAGCAAATCGGATGGAATAGCATGCCGGTGCAAGATGCTTTGGTAGCTAACGATGTGACGCCGGCTATGCTACCTTGCTATGTCTAAAACTACGCTATACTAACTACTATTTTTTTCTAAACAAAAACCAAAAAACGGATGTCGCTTAGACTGTGATGTCCGTTATGCTAACTAGCTAAAAAAAACATAAATTCCAGTGGTGCAGTCTCTAAACAGCAGCAATCCTGATCAGAGCACTGCAGACACAGGAAGAGCACAAATGCTCTGCGCAGGATGCCACACACACAAAAAAGTGCGCTAAAAATTCCATTGGAGGGGATGGGGAGACGTCACCAAACAATGACGCGGCTACGCTACTTTGCCATGTCTAAAACTACACTGTACTATCTGTGATTATTATTTTTTTCTAAAGAAAAATTGGACGTCGCTTAGACAGCAACTCTAACTAGCTAAAAAAAAAAAATTCTTGTGGCGCAGTCTCTGATCAGCAGTTATACTGATCAAAGCGCTGCGGACACAGGAAGGAAGCACAAATGGTCTACACAGGATGTTGTGCACAGGGAAGAAAGCACAAAAAGTGTGATAAAAATTCAATTGCGGGGCAGGGGGTACTGGAACAGGGATGGGGGGACTGGGAAAGGGGACGTCAAACACCGACGCTGGCTATGCTACTTTGCTATGTCTAAAACTACACTGTACTAACTACAATTATTTTTTTCTAAAAATCAAATCTGATCAAAGCGCTGCGGACACAAGAAGAACACAAGTGCTCTGAGCGGGATGCCGTTCAGAAAAAAAAAGTGCAAAAAAGTGGGCTAAAAATTCTATTGGAAGGGGGAAAAGGGTACTGGAACAGGAATGGTGGACCGGGAAAGTTGTGGGGGAGGAGCTGCTGCTGACTGGACTGGAGTCACAAAGCATGCAGATCGCAGCACACAGAAGGCAGATCGCAGGAGGATCACAACAAAGACACAGCACTTGGAGGCAGGAGATCGCCGGGATGATCGCACTGGCCACAGAGGGGCTTGGACTACTGCTCTGCATGCCAAATTTGAGGCAAAAATGGCCTTCAGGGCTGTGATCGCTATTTTAGATTAACCACTTTGGCGCTGATTGGCTAGAAGCTATTGTTCAGCCAATCAGCGCCATAGGGGTTAATCAGGTGAGGTGGTGATCACCACACCCACTGCGACGGCTGTGATTGGTGCTACGTCACAGGGCACAGATAACAGCCTGTCGCGTGCTTTTTTTTAACAACTTTATTGCTAACTTTGCTGTGATTGGCTGGTGAGAGTTCACCAGCCAATCACAGCGATAGCAGACGCGGGGGGAGATTAGCCCCACGTGGTGAAGTGCCGAGATGGTCTGCTATCAGGAACAGCAACCATCCTTGCCAGAGCACCACGCAGTGCAGTACTAGTACTG
The DNA here is from genome assembly GCF_032444005.1 of Ranitomeya imitator. NCBI lineage: Eukaryota > Metazoa > Chordata > Amphibia > Anura > Dendrobatidae > Ranitomeya > Ranitomeya imitator. The sequence goes on along the minus strand of NC_091285.1, from coordinate 115,738,107 downwards.
CGGTGTGCGGGAACTCAGCTCCCGCAGAGCAATACTAGTACAGCACATGTTAGGAAGGGGATAATGACCGGAGGTATTTTTGTTTTTGCATTTTTGTTTTTTGCATCCTTTCTTCCCAGCCCTAACTTTTTTACTTTTAGGTCAAAATGGCCATGTGAGGGCTTGTTTTTTGTGGGACGAGTTGTACTTTTAAACAACACCATTGATTTTAGGATATTTTGTACTGGAAAATAAGGGGGAAAAAATCCAAGTGCGGTGAAATTGCAAAAAATTCCACAGATGTTTTTTTGACCATGTTCACTAGATCCTAAAACTGGCCTGCCATTATGATTCGCCAGGTCATTACGAGTCGATAGACCCCAAACATTTCTAAGTTTTTTTTTATTGAAGTGGTAAAAACTAAACCCAAACTTTGATAAAAAGGTGCCATTTTCAGAGACCTGTAGCGCCTCTATTTTTCATTATCTGGGGCTGGGTCAGGGCTTGTTTTTTGCACGCTTAGCTGATGTTTTTATTGATACTATCTTGGTGTGGATACGATCTTTTGATCGTCTGTTATTGCCTTTTATTGCAATATAGGTGCGACCAAAAAAAGTAATTCTGACAGTTTAAATTTTTTTCTCGTTACGCCGCTTAGGGATTAGGTTAATTTGTTTTTTTATATTGGTAGATTGGGTGATTTTGAACGCGGCGGTACCAAATGTGTATATTTGATTTTTTTTTATTTTTTTTTTTGAATAGGGCGAAAGGAGGATGATTTGAACTTTTATATTTTTATTTTTTAATTTTTAAAAACATTTTATTATTAATTTATTTTATTTTTTTTACTTTTTGCATGCTTCAATAGTTTCCACTAGAAGCTATCTCCGAGCTGCTACTGTGCAGGCGCGGACAGCACCATCTTGGTGGAGAAATTTTTTTCTTCTCCATTAACATGGCTCTGGCGGGCATTATTTTCAAATTTATTTATTTTCCTCTCTCTGAATAACCTGAAAAAAAATGTATTATTGGCGCCCAAAACATGCGCTTTTGCTGCAGAGCAGGTTCACGGTTGGCACCTGCCTGCAGAAGGTTTTTTTTTTTTCTTTTAAGTATATACATATATTCATTATGCAAACTAGACGGCAGGTCACTGAGGGATCAGTAAACATGAATGACCTCGGGGAGATCAAAACATCCAACACCGTGGAGACACCATCACGTGTTTCTCAACGCAGTGATCCAGAACACTGCTCCCATCCCTTATGGGAAATATGCAAATGCATGCAGAAAAGCAGCGGAGACACCATCATGTGTTTCTCAACGCAAGCAATAGCTAGGTCTTTCACCGGGAAGGAACAACCACGGGAAGGGCAGCATCCAAAAAGGAAAACCACTTACTGTATGCCAAAACATGGTATCCATCCACAGACAGCTGTTTTTGCCCCTCATCAGTGTGGAGTAGGAAACTGGCTATTAGGAGCAGTGCCTACTAAAAGGACTATAAACATAAGGATGAATGACCTCGAGGAGATCAAAACATCCAACACCGCGGAGACACCATCATGGTAATGATTTAGGTAAGGCGGGCACTTTAGATTTGTTGGCATTGATGAGAAAAGATTTCTCATTGTTAAAATGTTGTTTTCAATACTGTTGTTTTGTTTATTCCAAAATCATCCCCAGATTGATCTGGTATAAACTAAGTCTTTTGTTTATGGAGTGTATAAGGAAGAGAATTAATAAAGCAATGTCGAAATTAATGTATTCATTATGGATGAATTCTCTTATAGGCATCTCGACCTGGAGGGTTTTACACCAGGACTATACAGGACTTATCAGACATAGGTCTTGATATTGTTATTATACTTATATTTTCAATGATAGAGAATTGGCTTTGTTGTTTTGGAAGGGGGGGAAGCACAACTCGGTTAGCTATGGCATGTGGAAAATCGCCCAGCCTTGCTGAGTGGATTTAGTCTAATGGTTATGATATAATGGTTGTTATTAGAGATTGGGGGGCAACTGGATGTTCGGGTCCGGCCGAACAGTTGCAAAAAGTTTGGGTTTGGATACCAGAACAGTACCCATTTCCCATTCAAGTGAATGGGGGGCCCCAACATCCAGTGATGGCCACGCTCGCTGTCATGTGTGGCAAACACTGTCAGCGCGGCAAACACCGATTTTGATCGGCGGTGAAATCAGCCAAGGTTCCCACACTGTAAAATTTCAGGGTGAGCGCACAATTGTGATCAGACCACAATTGTGGTCACTGGTGTTAGCTGATGGGCCTACTGCTCCCTTTAGCTGACGCCTGCTGCCACTAATAACAATGAGAGCAAGAGCAGCTGATGGGAGTATTCATCAGCTGGCTCCTGTGCTGTAAATAATTTAAAAGGGTGTGGGGCCCCCCATTTTTGACAACCAGCCTTGCTAAAGCAAACAGCTGGGGGTTGTTATTCTCAGTATGGTAAGTTGCCGTGGATATTGTCTCCCCAGCCTAAGAATAGTAGCCCACAGCCACCCAGAAAAGACGCATCTATTAGATGCGCCAATTCTGGCGCTTTCCTTTGCTCTTTCCACTTGCCCTGTAGGGGTGGCAAGTGGGGTTCATATTTGTGGGGTTGACGTCACCCTTGTATTTTCCTGTGACATCAAGAAGTCTGCTTTAGCAAGGTCTGGTTGTCAAAAATAGGGGGGCCCTATTTATTTAAAATACAGCATGGGGACCCTGAAGGCTAAGGGTTGCAGCCCCTAGCTGTGAATTATGCCTGGCTGGTTATCAAAAAGACAGGGGAACCAGTTTTTTTTTTTAATTTATTTACAGTGCAGGAGCCAGATGATTAGCAGCTCCTGCTCTCACTGTTAGCAGTAGTCCCATCAGTCGACACCAATGCCCTGAGGCAAACTTTATACCTCCGATCACAGCTGCGTGCTCACACTGTCTTGACAGCATGGGAACCACGGTTGTCTGACCGGCAGTGATGAATTCACTGCCGATCAGAAGCGGTGTTTGCCGCGATGTCATGCACATGACAGAGTGACAAACACCTGGTGTTCAGGCAGCCGAACCCGAACAGTAACACAGACATGCTGGTGAAGTCCATGTCCGAACAGTAGGAGTTCGGTACGAACGCCGAACGTTACTGTTTGGGTTCGCCCATCTCTAGTATGGTTATTATAATTAAACATGTTACTCTTAATAAACATCATGGCCTTTTCACTATCCAATTCTGGTGTCCTGGTGTTTTCTTTCTGTTGAGTATTTCTGAATGGGTTTTGTGTTACAATGAAAATGACAAATACAGTCACATATACTTCCTAAGGTCGGGTATAATATGCCTTTTTAGCTAAAGAGTTACTTGCAGTGGTGAAGATACACAGTAATAGTGATGTGGGAGCATGAGTGGAATGAAATGATTGAAAAAGATTCTAACCTTCAAACATTTCTCCTCTAAATGGAATTCCCCAAACCTTTAGACTCCTGCAATGCGCTTTATAGGGCCTGAACTAACGCCATTAAACTATCACCATCTGGAAGATGGGGAGACATTGCATTACTATGATTTCACCAGTATGATGTATGTTTCTCCTTTGCTACACATGCATTGTAAATTCACAGACTGATGTTTGTGTGCATAGTGATGAAGAACATTCCCGGACAGGCACCTAGCGCACTACAGAGCTTGAGATGGTGGCAGAAAAAGGGTATAGGATTGCACACATCTACAAAATATGGCATTTTCCTACCACCGCTGATGACCTGTTTGCTCCTACATTAAATTACATTTTAGGGATAAGCAGGAGGCTTCGGGTTACCCTTGTTGGTGCCCTGATGATGTCAAGAAAAAGCAGTACATTGTCCTCTTTCTTGAAAAAGGTGTACAATTACGGCCTGAAGATATAGGTGTGAATCCTGCTAACAGACAGATCTCCAAACTTTTCTTAACCCCTTATTGACAGAGCCAAATTTTTGAAATCTGACCAGTGTCACTTTATGTGGTAATAACTCTGGAATGCTTCAACAAAGCCCAGTGATTTTGAGATTGTTTTTTCGTGACACATTATACTTTATGATAATGGTAAATTTAAGTTCACATGCTTTGTGTTTATTTATAAAAAATATCAGACATTTGAAAAAAATGTTAAAAAATTAGGAATTTTCAAACTTTCAATGATTATACCTTTAATCCCGATAGTCATACCACAGCAAAACATTAATAAATAACATTTCCCACACGTCTGCTTTACATCAGCACCATTTGCAAAATGTTATTTTATTTTGTTAGCATTTTAGGAGGTTTAAAAATGTAGCAACAATTTAATTTTTTTTCAAGGAAATTAACAAAATGTATTTTTTTAGGGACCTATCCATGTTTGAAGTGAATTTGGGGGTCCTATATATAGGGAAACCCCCACAAGTGATACCATTTTAAAAACAGCACCCCCTGACATATTGAAAACTGCAGTCAGGTAGTTTGTTAACCCTTCGGGTGATTTTCAGGAATTAATGCAAAGTGGCATGAGAAAAATGAAAATGCGTATTTTTACCACTTAACTGCCGCTAACTTCTGAACAGATTACTACAGCCGTCAGACTCTAAGGCCGCTATTTGGTCGTGAATTGCCATGGCAAACATCAGGACCACACAATCATGATCTGAGACCACCAATTGGGATAAAGAGGGAGCCCCCACACTCTGTTAACCATTTATAATGATGTAGTCACTACTGACAGCAGCATCTAAGGGGTTAAACAGATTTGGAAAGTGCAAACACTGATCATGGCTGATGCAGCAAGTTGTCAGCTATAGTGCACAACCGACAGCTGCTGGATTGTTACCTGTATGGGGAAGCTATTCTCTTATATCTCAGGTCAGTTAAAAGGCGTATTGGCGGTCACTAAGGGGTTAAATTCTTTATCGGGAAAGTTTGGTCACGATCTAACTTATCATGTTCCACCATTATTAGCAACACCAATGAGCTTTTTAAGTATCTGTTTCTAGTTTGTTTGCACCTTACTATGACATTTCCACTTTAAATTTCATTGATAATGAAACCACAACTATTAACAAGCATTATGCATAATTGCACCTCACCGTCAACAAAAACATTTTTATAGTAGTAAACCATGCTACAGCTCTAGTCTCTGTTCGATCAGCTGCAGGAAAGGTGCCTTTATCAGGACACAGATTCAGTCATTTTTATGAAGAGGGAAGGTGAGTGGATCTCAACTGTAGGCGATTATCTGGGTGAATTGAACAGTGAAATACCCGATGGCACGCACATTACAGAATTTGCATCTGCAGGTCCCAAAACTTACGGATACAAACTCAAAACTGGTAAAACTGTCTTAAAGGCTAAATATTGGTAACACACAGTTTATTAATTTTAACAGTCTAAGAGTTCTAGTTCTGGTCTACCCTCGTAAGAAAATCTATTTAAAATCTATAGAAAATAAAAAAAATATAGATGCATGTGACGTAGTGTATTATAATTAAGTGCTAATGTGCTAATTATATTTCAAGTAGTTTCTTATGTGCTAAATTAAAAAAAACATGACCCTACAGAACAACTAAATATAATGATAAAGTTATTAATCAATATGTGTAAATATTTATAATAAAGTGTAATAATACCATTATATTATGTGCAATGTACTATTATAGTGCTAAATATTCAATTACTTTCAAGAAAGAATTTTCTATTCTTTCTTTTTTCAGCATTAGGAATCCTGTTCACATATATACATACTAACGCGATGTCGTTGTTTTGCCGGGAGTAGCGTGCACCGCTCCTGTCTATCTGCCTTCAGACCTGTTAATACCCGGCACATTGGAGCTTGCTGGCATGCATAATGGTTGTTACTAAGACCGTCTACAGGCTTGCGGTTCACTGGCGGGATATGACGGGTCACTTCCGGGAGGGCGGAGGAAGGAGTTGTTTGAGTCGTGTCTCTTTGGCATTTACAGCGGATCACGTGTTGCTTTTCTGCACGGTTCATTGGCACAGAGGTATATTTAACGTCCCCATCTAATGTGGTGGACATAATTATATGTACCAAATATCCAGTTGGGGTCTGTATGTTGGGGAGAGAGGGCAAAAACTGAGAAAAAGGATAAATTCTCAAGGCCACACAATAAGAGATAAACGAGTGGATCTACCTGTAGCCAAACATTTTTGTATGCCTGATCATAACACCATGGACCTGAAAATACTTGTATTGAAAGGTAACCTCAAATCTCAGAGACAGAAGAATCTGGAAGTATAAACTTATAAATAAATGCAGGAATAAATGTGTTGCATGGATTTGTCTTTTTACATCAATTAAGGAATTTGCTCTTCAGACCATATGGGGCATCATAATACAGAACCAGACCCCAATCAGAGGACAGTAAAACATTAATTCCTTATCTACGAACTGTTCCAATCTTTATGGACACAACTGTTTATCACTCTCCCATAATGACAGTTCTGTGCTGTGTTGTGTATAAATATGTGATTCTTCAGATGTTGTATTAGTCTATGCCTGATGAAGAGGCCTGGGTAGTCTTGAAAGCTTGCAATGTGTTACCATCTTTTCAGTTAGCCATTAAAAGGTATCAACCACTGAGGACTCAATTCCATATGCTCTTGCTAAACCCATCTCCTGTGCAATTTTAACATTTTTATCTTGTTGAGTTTTTTCATGTTATTGTAATCATTCTTATGTAATAAAATTGTTATATTTTTTCTCGAAATATGTGTTGTGGATCATGTTTTAGGTTCATATTCCAATGGGATACACAACAGGTTTGACCATTTGAAATTTGTTTCTTGTATAAACTTGAGTACATTTCTGTTTAATGGGAACCTGTCAGCAGGATTGTGCTGATTAACACAATCGCCACCAGGTTGGCCCCGTTATACCAATTAAAATTATACCTTGTTTGATAAAACAAACCAGGGACTGAAGCTTGAAGAGGACAATTTTCATATTTCAGGTGCCTTCTGGGACAAGCGAATAGTCTCCCTCAACAAGAAAATCATTGGGTACAGCCTGGACCAACTGCTTGGAAAGCATCGCCAAACTTTACGGCATGCAAATTTTTGCCTCTAGGACATTATTGCAAGAAAGCTTGGCTGATTGCGTAGATTACACAAGGAAGACACACAACAAGTCAATAGGATCTAGGAGCAACAAGGAAGATGTGACAACCTACATGTGAACATGTGCTATATTGTTCACAGATCGGCCAGAAGAACCCAACTTCACTGACCCTTTTAGAAGAAAAGGTGCGGGGTCTGGAAGAAAGAATTGCAACTTTGAAACTCATCAAAGAAAAAGAAGACTCCTTGGACAGAACAGAAGCATCTCTACTGGTCACAGAAGGTGAAGAAAGTATCAGAGAACTTCCAAAAGCAGAAGAGTGGAAGCATGTGACCAAAAGAAGCAAGAAGACCATGGAGACATCACCAACCACACAACTGAGAAACTGATACCAAGGCCTTTTGGAGGACGAAGATGGCACACCTAAAGGTACTGTCACACTAGACGATATCGCTAGCGATCCGTGACGTTGCAGCGTCCTCGCTAGCGATATCGTCCAGTGTGACAGGCAGCAGCGATCAGGCCCCTGCTGTGCTGTCGCTGGTCGGGGAAGAAAGTCCAGAACTTTATTTCGTCGCTGGACTCCCCGTAGACATCGCTGAATCGGCGTGTGTGACACCGATTCAGCGATGTCTTCGCTGGTAACCAGGGTAAACATCGGGTAACTAAGCGCAGGGCCGCGCTTAGTAACCCGATGTTTACCCTGGTTACCATCCTAAAAGTAAAAAAACAAACGCTACATACTTACCTACCGCTCTCTGTCCTCCAGCGCTGTGCTCTGCTCTCCTCCTGCTCTGGCTGTGAGCGTCGGTCAGCCGGAATGCAGAGCGGTGACGTCACCGCTCTGCTCTCTGGCTGCCCGGCGCTCACAGCCAGACCAGAGAAGCAGAGCGCCGAGGACAGACAGCGGAAGGTAAGTATGTAGCGTTTGTTTTTTTTACTTTTTAGGATGGTAACCAGGGTAAACATCGGGTTACTAAGCGCGGCCCTGCGCTTAGTTACCCGATGTTTACCCTGGTTACCGGGGACCTCGGGATCGTTGGTCGCTGGAGAGCTGTCTGTGTGACAGCTCTCCAGCGACCAAACAGCGACGCTGCAGCGATCCGGATCGTTGTCGGTATCGCTGCAGCGTCGCTATGTGTGACGGTACCTTAAGGATGAGGCACTACAAGCAAGCAAAGAAGAAAAGGGCACACAACACACAGATGTAACAACAAAAAGTACAGCCAAGAAGCGAAGAAGAGTTGTAGTGGTGGGAGACTCACTACGGAGGGGCACAGAAGCAGCCATGTGCAGACCGGACATAACCGCAAGAGAAGTACGCTGCCTCCCAGGTGCAAAGATCAAGGACGTGACCGATAGGATACCAAACCTCATTTCTTCTGACACATCTTGGCATCAATGAGATGGCAAGGAAGGACCTACCGACAATCTGCAAGGACTTTGAAGAGTTGGGGAAGAAAGTAAAGGAACTGGATGCACAGGTAGTTTTTTTTCCTTCCAGTAGATGGGCATGGCAACAGGAGATGGAACAGGATCCTTGAAGCGAACAACTGGCTTGTCTTGATGGTGCAAACAACAAGGATTCAAATTCCTGGACCACGGTGTGAATTACCTGTACGACAGACTACACCTCAACAAACCTGGGAAACAAACATTTGCCAGGAGACTCGTCACACTCATCAGGAGGGCGTTAAACTAGAAGAAGAGGGATGGGAAGAAAAACATGAAGACAGAAAATATTCTGATGTAGGATATGAGGTGCAGCAAAGAAGAAACAAGACAACATACTCGGAAGGGAGTAAGACAAAGAAGCGGAGTATAAAAGTCCCACAAAACATAGTAATAATTTAAAAGACTTTTATTTAGACAAATACACATATAAATCACTTGGTAAAAAAAACAATGTAACCTATACAGCAAGGAAATATGGAGGAGACATGAAGGTAAGCTGGGTTAAGAAGAAAAGGCTAAATGCATCCTGAGCAGGCTATCCATGAATGACAATAGCTACACTATTACACCCAAATGGCAAAGGAATCTGACACAATAAATGGGTGCCAAAGGCAGTACCCCATAGTCACTCCTAATTAAAGAGTCATTCATACATGCTTACGCATGAATAAGTGGATCGCTTCCCAAATTAGCCCAGTAGCCACTTGACGCGCGTTTTGCAGTCCAGCTTTCTCAAAAGGGTTTGAACATTGACCATCCTCATGCGTTTAAATAGTGCAAATACCAGAACTGCGACTGATTCATGGCGCACGCGTCCTGGAGACCAAGCTTAACATCCCCCACGGCTGTCAATGCTGTGCGCGCATGTGGGTGGAAATCCGCCCCGTGACATCATATGAAATGTGCACACAGTAAGTACTGATAACAGCCGGAAAAGCAAAACATAATGGAATCAAAGTGTGCGTGTGCACCATCGGCGGCCATTTTCTTTAAGATCATAGAGGCGACCATTAAGCAGGGGATGAAATGTAAGTATTGATACACTAGTATCCTCATCAATCAAATGTCTATACTATGTGCATGCATAGAATGACATGATGGAAGTGTCATCAGACCTCATATTCAAGTGGTGTACAACACAATACTAAAGTGCATAGTATGCAATATCTTAATACATACATTTTACTGAAATAAAGTGACTATAGTGCAAAGATACTAATCATGATCAAATATAATTATAACAAATGTGAAAAGTGATATACATCTAAAAAAGGGGGCATCCTTTTCTTTTGTGGAAGTGACTGAAGAGGTAGGAGGAATCCAAGACAAACAACAATAGTCCCAGGGGGCAGAGCCACTCAGTGCAAATATATAATGAAACTGCTAAATGAAAAAAAGAGTGAGACGAACAATAAACAAAAGTAACAAATAAAAGCAGAGTGGAAAAGACTCTATAGGAGAGGAAGGAGACCAAAATATCACTTAAAAATTGCCACAAACACAGATAAATAATTGTGCATGTAAATATGTACATGAAGTCAATATTAGAGTGAACAAAGAAGTGGTGGGACAATGGCATTGGAAACCACCATACATCCGGCAGTGAACGAAGGGGACAAGTCACAAGAGGGGACAAAACTTAATTTTTTTGTTGAGTCCTTTGGGAGCTACCGTGTTAAGAGTGACAATCCAAATGCACTCACGTTGTGCTAGTAGCTGGTTTAGGTTGCCACCCCTGATGCCCCCATATATTCTATCAATGCCCCTCACTTTCAAGCCACTGGGATCAGATCTGTGGTACATCCAAAAATGCCTAGGTAATATTTTTAGCAAAGATACTTCTCTGGCAGCCAAAAAGTCTTGTACGAGTTCATGTGTCCTCACTTTTAATTCCCTAGAGGTGAGACCAACATAAATGAGGGAGCAGGGACAAATGGCGTAATAGACCACATGTGTCGTATTACATGAGCTGTACTCTCGAATTTTGTATTCCCTGCTCTGATCGGATGATTTGAAGGTCCCACATCTAAGCATGTCCGGACACGCAACACACGAACCACAGGGGAAACATCCAAGTCTAAGGTCACTCGTGGTAAAAAAAAGTTTTCTGTTTGGCCACATAGTGGCTTCTCACGAGGCTGTCTTTAAGATTTCTTCCCCTGAGATGTGTTATACTTGGAGACCAAGGCAGATGAGCCGCCAGGACGCCATCGGTATGTAAAATAGGCCAATGTTTAGTCGAAATCCCACGGATCCATTCCCAATGACAATTGGAGGTGGATACAAATCTAATTTCTGAATTTTCAGTTCATCTAGTTTTCTTAGATTAAACAAAAGGAAAGCATGTGAAGGGCACCATCTCCAATTCACTGAAGAAGTATGTAAACTTATGAAAGGGAATCAACTTGGCGTCTGTCTAAAAAAGGGACAAAGATTAAAGAGAAAAAGAGACAGACTATATTCCAGGGATCACCAAATACCTCCAAATAACAAATTTTATTAGAGTCACAAAGCACAAACATTAAAATCAATTAAAACCACAAAAAAACAAATACCCCATATAGGAATGAGTGTCCCCTGGAATAACACATAAGAAGTATAGTTATGTGACAATGTCTAGTAAAACCTTGCACACCTAGACACCCACACACTCTGACTCTATACTACCACTGGCATCCATATCCTCACTCCATGACACAGACAGTGCCACTGCTTTCTACAATGCCACACTCGCATCAGCTATTGACACGGTTGCCCTTCTCGTTCATGGCAAAGTGCGATGTATCAATAGACAACCCTGGCACAATGACACCACTAAAAAGCTCCGGCAAGTGTCCAGGATTGCAGAGCGGCGTTGGAAGAAAACGCATTCGCAATATGACTTCACTGCATTCAAACAGGCAACACTCGCTTTTAAATCTGCTCTCACCTCTGCAAAACAGGTCTACTTCACAACCCTCGTATCTTCCCTAACATACAACCACAAACAGTTATTCAAACCTTTAGGCTATGTACACACGTTGCGAATTAGGCTTAGGAATTTCTGGTGCGGATTCTGCCTCTACTGGCAGAAAACGCACCTGCGGATTTGTGCGGTTCCGCAGCGTTTTTTTTGCAGTTTTGCTGCGGTTTTCTTGCGGATTTGCTGCGTTTTATAACCCTGCGGTTTTCTATAATGGAATGGGTACAAAAATGCTGCAGATTCACAAAAAAAGAACTGACATGTTACTTCTTTTAAACCACAGCGTTTCCACAGCGGATTTTCTGCAAAGTGTGTACAGCATTTTTTTTTCTCATTGATTTACATTGTACTGTAAATCAATTGTGGATCTGCAGCGTTTCTGTACCTCAGAGAATCCGCACCGTGTGCACATACCCTTAACTCCCTCCTCCGCCCCCACTGCCCCCTCCAAACTCCCTCATCTATGCTGAGGATGTTGCCACACACTTTAAAAGTAAGATCGACCAAACAAGGCAAGTCTTCATTGTTCAACTACCACAACCCCTTTGTATACCAAACCAATGCCCAAACCCCATAACCTCCCTATCCAACATCACTGAAGTGGGGGCTTAACTGTCTCCTCTCCAAACTGCACCTCAACACCTGTGCGCTCGTCCCCATCCCATCTCCTCCCCAACCTCACCACCACCACACTTATCCCATCCCTAACCCACCTCTTCAACCTATCACTAACTTCTGGCACCTTCCCTTCTGCTTTCAAACATGCCACAATCACGCCTATCCTTAAAAAACCAACTCTCGATCTAACTGCTATGTCCAGTTATCGCCCAATATCGCTGCTCCCATTCGCTTCCAAACTCCTAGAGCAGCACGTCCACGCTGAACTTTCTTCCCACCTCTCATCTAACTTGCTCTTTGACAATCTACAATGTGGTTTCTGCCCCCATCACTCAACTGAGACAGCCCTGGCCAAAATCACTAATGACCTACTTACAGCCAAAGCTAACGGACAATACTCTGTACTTCTCCTTCTAGACCTGTCCTCTGCTTTTGACCACTGCCTCCTACTAGAGATCCTCTCCTCCTTTGGCATCAAAGACCTCGCCCTATCCTGGATCTCCTCGTATCTTTCCAACCGCACATTCAGCGTCTCCCACACTACCTCCTCTCTCTGTTGGAGTCCCCCAAGGCTCTGTTCTAGGACCTCTACTCTTCTCAATCTATACACTGGGCCTGGGACAACTCAAAGTTTCATGGATTCCAGTACCACCTTTATGCTGATGACACTCAGATCTACCTTTCTGGCCCAGACGTCACCTCTCTGCTGTCCAGAATCATGGACTGTACATCAGCCATATCCTCCTCCTTCTCCTCTCGCTTTCTCAAACTCAATGTGGACAAATCTGAACTCATCATCTTTCCTCCATTGCATAGATCTTCCTTACCTGACCTATCTATCGCAATTAACAACATCACGCTTTCCCCCGTACCGGTAGTCCGCTGCCTTGGAGTAACCTTTGACTCTGCCCTATCCTTCAAGCCAAACATCCAAGCTCTCTACACCTCCTGTCGCCTCCAGCTCAAAAATATCTCCAGAATCCATCCTTTCCTCAACCGTCAATCTACTAAAATGCTTGTGATCAGTCAAAACGTTCCTCTGTACGTTTTCTCTGCCTGCTGGATGAAACGTGTGGCCATCCGGCGCTAATACAACTAACGGATCCGTTTTTTTTTCAAAACTCAACGGATTATGCCAGACGACAAAAACCTGATGTGTGAAAGTAGCCTAACTATCCATATATCTATCTATCCATAGATATATCTATCTACATCTATTTCTCATTCCTTCTATCTATCTATCTGTGTGTGTAATGGGGTGTGGGTTGGACAAATGTAAAAGAGGAGGTTGGACAAGCCAGGACATCATAAATCTTTATTTTTTTTGTTCAATAATGCATCTTTATTTAGCTTTCAAAAACACATACAAAAATGCATCAAAACCGTTTTCTGCCAAGAGCTGCGGATTTAGTGCAGAAAAATCCGCAGGCAAATCTGCAACGTGAGCACATATCCTTAATTAGTTTTTAGATTAACCCCTTTCTGACATTAGACGTACTATCCCGTCGAGGTGGGGTGGGCCCGTATGATCACCAACGGGATAGTACGTCATATGCGATCGGCAGCGCTCACGGGGGGAGCGCCGCCGATCGCGGCCGGGTGTCAGCTGCCTATCGCAGCTGACAACCGGCACTATGTGCCAGGAGCAGTCACGGACCACCCTCGGCACATTAACCCCCGGCACACCGCGATCAAAGATGATCGCGATGTGCCGGCGGTACAGGGAAGCATCGCGCAGGGAGGGGGCTCCCTGCGGGGTTCCCTGAGCCCCCCACAGCAACGCGATGTGATCCTCCTGTCGCCTCCAGCTCAAAAATATCTCCAGAATCCATCCTTTCCTCAACCGTCAATCTACTAAAATGCTTGTGATCAGTCAAAACGTTCCTCTGTACGTTTTCTCTGCCTGCTGGATGAAATGTGTGGCCATCCGGCGCTAATACAACTAACGGATCCGTTTTTTTTTCAAAACTCAACGGATTATGCCAGACGACAAAAACCTGATGTGTGAAAGTAGCCTAACTATCCATATATCTATCTATCTATCCATAGATATATCTATCTACATCTATTTCTCATTCCTTCTATCTATCTATCTGTGTGTGTAATGGGGTGTGGGTTGGACAAATGTAAAAGAGGAGGTTGGACAAGCCAGGACATCATAAATCTTTATTTTTTTTGTTCAATAATACATCTTTATTTAGCTTTCAAAAACACATACAAAAATGCATCAAAACCGTTTTCTGCCAAGAGCTGCGGATTTAGTGCAGAAAAATCCGCAGGCAAATCTGCAACGTGAGCACATATCCTTAATTAGTTTTTAGATTAACCCCTTTCTGACATTAGACGTACTATCCCGTCGAGGTGGGGTGGGCCCGTATGATCACCGACGGGATAGTACGTCATATGCGATCGGCAGCGCTCACGGGGGGAGCGCCGCCGATCGCGGCCGGGTGTCAGCTGCCTATCGCAGCTGACATCCGGCACTATGTGCCAGGAGCAGTCACGGACCACCCTCGGCACATTAACCCCCGGCACACCGCGATCAAAGATGATCGCGATGTGCTGGCGGTACAGGGAAGCATCGCGCAGGGAGGGGGCTCCCTGCGGGGTTCCCTGAGCCCCCCACAGCAACGCGATGTGATCCTCCTGTCGCCTCCAGCTCAAAAATATCTCCAGAATCCATCCTTTCCTCAACCGTCAATCTACTAAAATGCTTGTGATCAGTCAAAACGTTCCTCTGTACGTTTTCTCTGCCTGCTGGATGAAACGTGTGGCCATCCGGCGCTAATACAACTAACGGATCCGTTTTTTTTTCAAAACTCAACGGATTATGCCAGACGACAAAAACCTGATGTGTGAAAGTAGCCTAACTATCCATATATCTATCTATCCATAGATATATCTATCTACATCTATTTCTCATTCCTTCTATCTATCTATCTGTGTGTGTAATGGGGTGTGGGTTGGACAAATGTAAAAGAGGAGGTTGGACAAGCCAGGACATCATAAATCTTTATTTTTTTTGTTCAATAATGCATCTTTATTTAGCTTTCAAAAACACATACAAAAATGCATCAAAACCGTTTTCTGCCAAGAGCTGCGGATTTAGTGCAGAAAAATCCGCAGGCAAATCTGCAACGTGAGCACATATCCTTAATTAGTTTTTAGATTAACCCCTTTCTGACATTAGACGTACTATCCCGTCGAGGTGGGGTGGGCCCGTATGATCACCAACGGGATAGTACGTCATATGCGATCGGCAGCGCTCACGGGGGGAGCGCCGCCGATCGCGGCCGGGTGTCAGCTGCCTATCGCAGCTGACAACCGGCACTATGTGCCAGGAGCAGTCACGGACCACCCTCGGCACATTAACCCCCGGCACACCGCGATCAAAGATGATCGCGATGTGCCGGCGGTACAGGGAAGCATCGCGCAGGGAGGGGGCTCCCTGCGGGGTTCCCTGAGCCCCCCACAGCAACGCGATGTGATCCTCCTGTCGCCTCCAGCTCAAAAATATCTCCAGAATCCATCCTTTCCTCAACCGTCAATCTACTAAAATGCTTGTGATCAGTCAAAACGTTCCTCTGTACGTTTTCTCTGCCTGCTGGATGAAATGTGTGGCCATCCGGCGCTAATACAACTAACGGATCCGTTTTTTTTTTCAAAACTCAACGGATTATGCCAGACGACAAAAACCTGATGTGTGAAAGTAGCCTAACTATCCATATATCTATCTATCTATCCATAGATATATCTATCTACATCTATTTCTCATTCCTTCTATCTATCTATCTGTGTGTGTAATGGGGTGTGGGTTGGACAAATGTAAAAGAGGAGGTTGGACAAGCCAGGACATCATAAATCTTTATTTTTTTTGTTCAATAATACATCTTTATTTAGCTTTCAAAAACACATACAAAAATGCATCAAAACCGTTTTCTGCCAAGAGCTGCGGATTTAGTGCAGAAAAATCCGCAGGCAAATCTGCAACGTGAGCACATATCCTTAATTAGTTTTTAGATTAACCCCTTTCTGACATTAGACGTACTATCCCGTCGAGGTGGGGTGGGCCCGTATGATCACCGACGGGATAGTACGTCATATGCGATCGGCAGCGCTCACGGGGGGAGCGCCGCCGATCGCGGCCGGGTGTCAGCTGCCTATCGCAGCTGACATCCGGCACTATGTGCCAGGAGCAGTCACGGACCACCCTCGGCACATTAACCCCCGGCACACCGCGATCAAAGATGATCGCGATGTGCTGGCGGTACAGGGAAGCATCGCGCAGGGAGGGGGCTCCCTGCGGGGTTCCCTGAGCCCCCCACAGCAACGCGATGTGATCCTCCTGTCGCCTCCAGCTCAAAAATATCTCCAGAATCCATCCTTTCCTCAACCGTCAATCTACTAAAATGCTTGTGATCAGTCAAAACGTTCCTCTGTACGTTTTCTCTGCCTGCTGGATGAAACGTGTGGCCATCCGGCGCTAATACAACTAACGGATCCGTTTTTTTTTCAAAACTCAACGGATTATGCCAGACGACAAAAACCTGATGTGTGAAAGTAGCCTAACTATCCATATATCTATCTATCCATAGATATATCTATCTACATCTATTTCTCATTCCTTCTATCTATCTATCTGTGTGTGTAATGGGGTGTGGGTTGGACAAATGTAAAAGAGGAGGTTGGACAAGCCAGGACATCATAAATCTTTATTTTTTTTGTTCAATAATACATCTTTATTTAGCTTTCAAAAACACATACAAAAATGCATCAAAACCGTTTTCTGCCAAGAGCTGCGGATTTAGTGCAGAAAAATCCGCAGGCAAATCTGCAACGTGAGCACATATCCTTAATTAGTTTTTAGATTAACCCCTTTCTGACATTAGACGTACTATCCCGTCGAGGTGGGGTGGGCCCGTATGATCACCGACGGGATAGTACGTCATATGCGATCGGCAGCGCTCACGGGGGGAGCGCCGCCGATCGCGGCCGGGTGTCAGCTGCCTATCGCAGCTGACATCCGGCACTATGTGCCAGGAGCAGTCACGGACCACCCTCGGCACATTAACCCCCGGCACACCGCGATCAAAGATGATCGCGATGTGCCGGCGGTACAGGGAAGCATCGCGCAGGGAGGGGGCTCCCTGCGGGGTTCCCTGAGCCCCCCACAGCAACGCGATGTGATCGCGTTGCTGCGAGGGTCTTACCTCCCTCCCTGCCTGCTCCAGGCCCGGATCCAAGATGGCCGCGCATCCGGGTCCTGCAGGGAGGGAGGTGGCTTTACAGAGCCTGCTCAGAGCAGGCACTGTGAAGCCTGCAGTGCTGCATGTCAGATCGGTGATCTGACAGAGTGCTGTACAAACTGTCAGATCATCGATCTGTGATGTCCCCCCTGGGACAAAATAAAAAAGTTAAAAAAATTTTTTCCAAATGTGTAAAAAAAAAAATAAAAAAAAATATTCCTAAATAATGAAAAAAATATATATATTATTCCCATAAATACATTTCTTCATCTAAATAAAAAAAAACAATAAAAGTACACATATTTAGTATCGCCGCGTCCGTAACGACCCAACCTATAAAACTGGCCCACTTGTTAACCCCTTCAGTAAACACCGTAAGAAAAAAAAAAAAAAACGAGGCAAAAAACAACGCTTTATAATCATACCGCCGAACAAAAAGTGGAATAACACGCGATCAAAAAGACAGATATAAATAACCATGGTACCGCTGAAAACGTCATCTTGTCCCGCAAAAAACGAGCCGCCATACAGCATCATCAGCAAAAAATTAAAAAAGTTATAGTCCTGAGAAT
The DNA here is from genome assembly GCF_032444005.1 of Ranitomeya imitator. NCBI lineage: Eukaryota > Metazoa > Chordata > Amphibia > Anura > Dendrobatidae > Ranitomeya > Ranitomeya imitator. Next base: position 115,720,186 of record NC_091285.1, on the reverse strand, counting down.
AAAGCGATGCAAAAATAATGATTTTTTCTGTAAAATAGTTTTTATCGTATAAAAGCGCCAGAACATAAAAAATGATATAAATGAGGTGTCGCTGTAATCGTACTGAATAAAACTGCTTTATCAATTTTACCAAACGCGGAACGGTATAAACGCCTCCCCCAAAAGAAATTCATGAATAGCTGGTTTTTGGTCATTCTTCCTCACAAAAATCGGAATAAAAAGCGATCAAAAAATGTCACGTGCCCGAAAATGTCACCAATAAAAACGTCAACTCGTCCTGCAAAAAACAAGACCTCACATGACTCTGTGGACCAAAATATGGAAAAATTATAGCTCTCAAAATGTGGTAATGCAAAAAATATGTTTTGCAATAAAAAGCGTCTTTTAGTGTGTGACGGCTGCCAATCATAAAAATCCGCTAAAACACTCGCTATGAAAGTAAATCAAACCCCCCTTAGTTAGGGAAAAATTAAAAAAATGTATTTATTTCCATTTTCCCATTAGGGCTAGGGTTAGGGCTAGGGTTAGGGATAGGTTAGGGCTAGGGTTAGGGTTGGGGCTACAGTTAGGGTTGGGGCTAAAGTTAGGGTTAGGGTTTAGATTACATTTACAGTTGGGAATAGTGTTGGGATTAGGGTTAGGGGTGTGTCAGGGTTAGAGGTGTGGTTAGGGTTACCGTTGGAATTAGGGTTAGGGGTGTGTTTGGATTAGGGTTTCAGTTATAATTGGGGGGTTTCCACTGTTTAGGCACATCAGGGGCTCTCCAAACACGACATGGCATCCGATCTCAATTCCAGCCAATTCTGCGTTGAAAAAGTAAAACAGTGCTCCTTCCCTTCCGAGCTCTCCCGTGTGCCCAAACAGGGGTTTACCCCAACATATGGGGTATCAGTGTACTCAAGACAAATAGGACAACAACTTTTGGGGTCCAATTTCTCCTGTTACCCTTGGGAAAATACAAAACTGGGGGCTAAAAAATAATTTTTGTGGGAAAAAAAAAAGATTTTTTATTTTCACGGCTCTGCATTACAAACTGTAGTGAAACACTTGGGGGTTCAAAGCTCTAACAACACATCTAGATGAGTTCCGTAGGGTGTCTAGTTTCCAAAATGGTGTCACTTGTGGGGGGTTTCTACTGTTTAGGTACATTAGGGGCTCTGCAAACGCAATGTGACACCTGCAGACCATTCCATCTAAGTCTGCATTCCAAATGGAGCTCCTTCCCTTCCGAGCCCTCCCATGCGCCCAAACAGTGGTTCCCCCCCACTTATGGGGTATCAGCGCACTCAGGACAAATTGGACAACAAATTTTGGGGTCCAATTTCTCCTGTTACCCTCGGAAAATACAAAACTGGGGGCTAAAAAATAATTTTTGTGGGAAAAAATTTTTGTTTTATTTTTACGGCTCTGCATTATAAACTTCTGTGAAGCCCTTGGTGTGTCAAAGCGCTCACCACACATCTAGATAAGTTCCTTAGGGGGTCTACTTTCCAAAATTGTGTCACTTGTGGTGGGTTTCTACTGTTTAGGTACATTAGGGGCTCTGCAAACGCAATGTGACACCTGCAGACCATTCCATCTAAGTCTGCATTCCAAATGGCGCTCCTTCATTCCGAGCCCTCCCATGCGCCCAAACAGTGCTTCCCCCCACATATTATGTATAATCGCACTCAGGACAAATTGGGTAACAAATTTTGGGGTCCAATTTCTCCTGTTACCCTCGAGAAAATACAAAACTGGGAGCGAAAAGATAATTTTTGTGAAAAAATATGATTTTTTATTTTTATGGTTCTGCATTATAAACTTCTGTGAAGCACTTGGTGGGTCAAAGTGCTCACCACACCTCTAGATAAGTTCCTTAGGGGGTCTACTTTCCAAAATGGTGTCACTTGTGGGGGGTTTCAATGTTTAGGCATATCAGGGGCTCTCCAAACGCATCTCGATTCCAGTCAATTTTGCATTGAAAAGTCAAATGGCGCTCCTTCGCTTCCGAGCTCTGTCATGCGCCCAAACAGTGGTTTACCCCCACATATGGGGTATCGGTGTACTCAGGACAAATTGTGCAACAACTTTTGGGGTCCATTTTCTCCTGTTACCCTTGGTAAAATAAAACAAATTGGAGCTGAAGTAAATTTTTTGTGAAAAAAAGTTAAATGTTCATTTTTATTTAAACATTCCAAAAATTCCTGTGAAGCACCAGAAGGGTTAATAAACTTCTTGAATATGGTTTTGAGCACCATGAGGGGTGCAGTTTTTAGAATGGTGTCACACTTGGGTATTTTCTATCATGTAGACCCCTCAAAATGACTTCAAATGAGATGTGGTCCCTAAAAAAAAATGGTGTTGTAAAAATGAGAAATTGCTGGTCAACTTTTAACCCTTATAACTTCCTAACATAAAAAATTTTGGTTCCAAAATTGTGCTGATGTAAAGTAGACATGTGAGAAATGTTACTTATTAAGTATTTTGTGTGACATATCTCTGTGATTTAATTGCATAAAAATTAAAAATTGGAAAATTGTAAAATTTTCATAATTTTCGCCAAATTTCCATTTTTTTTCACAAATAAACGCAGGTACTATCAAAGAATTTTTACCACTATCATGAAGTACAATATGTCATGAGAAAGCATTGTCAGAATCACTGGGATCCGTTGAAGCGTTCCAGATTTATATCCTCATAAAGGGACAGTGGTCAGAATTGTAAAAATTGGCCTGGTCATTGACGTGCAAACCACCCTTGGGGGTAAAGGGATTATTGACATGGGTACGTGGACGAGAATTTGTTGGAATAGTAGTTTGGTATGGGATTGATCGAGTCCTAGAATTTTCAGATGACCTGACTTTGTAAGAACATTTGTGGGGTCCACACTCTAGAGCGTACAGACGTGGGTACGTGGATGAGAATTTGTTGGGATAGTAGTTTGGTATGGGATTGATCGAGTCCTAGAATTTTCAGATGACCTGACTTTGCAAGAACATTTGTGGGGTCCACACTCTAGAGCATACAGACGTGGGTATGTGGATGAGAATTTGTTGGGATAGTAGTTTGGTATGGGATTGATCAAGTTCTGGAATTGTGAAATGGGGTAAAATGGGATCTACTAATTAAAATATTATTTATCAATTGTTCCAAATTGTACTACTGGGGCCACTAAGCAGAAAATAAAAATTATTGAAAAAAAAAACAAAAACTAATAATTGTAGGTGGTGTGGTAGGTCTCAAAACAGGGGGAGATACAAAGACCTGGTTGGGATGGGCATGTGGGGCAATAGAATCGGGAATCACTCCGTCTGCCATGCTTTCTGCAAACTCTGCATTTTTTTTTAGGATACCTTTGGTTGGGAGTGACAGGGACAGGGTGAGAAAAATGGCATTCTGAAAGTCTCCGGGAATCCTCAGAGTCGAAGGCTTCCCCCGGTGCCATTGACTCAAATATGAGGCTCTCTACAACTTTTTCCTGAAAGTGCAGGAATGTAAGTGGTCCTTGGGATTTTTTATACAGGACAAAGCTGTTATATGAGGCAGTTTGAATGAGGTAGATTGCCACCTTTTTATACCACACCCTGGTCTTCCTCTTGACCAGGTATGGTTGCAGAACCTGGTCTGACAAGTCTACGCCACCCATATGTTTGTTATAGTCTGTGACGCAGACTGGTTTTTCTTTGTCCCTGGTGGCACCCCTCTCTCTGACCGTCACAGTGGTGTCCGCATGCATTTTGTAAAGCATGTAGACGTCCTTCCTGTCTTTCCACTTCACTGCAAGAAGTTGGTCGCTTGCAAGTGAGAATGACGCCCCCCTCTCCAAATGTCTGGACACCAACTGTGACGGAAACCCCACTCTGTTTTTCCTCACTGTCCCACAGGCCCCTGTATTTGCAGCATGGAGGGATTTGTATAGGGGGATGCTCGTGTAGTAGTTGTCAGTAGGGTTGAGCGACTTAGTTTTTTAGGGTCGAGTCGGGTTTCGCGAAACCCGACTATCTCAAAAGTCGATTCGAGTCGGGCCAATTATCGCGAAAAGTCGGGGATCGACCGAAACACGAAACCCAATGCAAGTCAATGGGAGAGCATAGTCGGCAGTGAGTGGAGGCCAGGAAAACACCTACAGTGCCCATTTTAATGGCAAAAACATCCATTCTTGTTACTGAAGCTTGTCAATCTTAATTTACCTTATAATAATAGTAAGGCATTGGAAATTGGGGGTCATTTGGCTAAAGTTGTGGGGGGTAGGGCTAGTGGGCCCAGGAAATCTGGACCACGTCACGGCAGTGGAGCAGGGAGAGGTAAGTATTTCAACTTTGCAAGTGCTGTGATCCTGAGCAAGCAGGGGGGGCCCACTCGTTGGCACTGGCACTGGCACAGGACCCCTCAAAGTACGGCGGTGTGTTTGCACGGCGGGGGCGCCTCCCACCGGCAGCGACACTTTTGCGTACTATGAGGGGCCCTGTGCCAGTGACGTCGCCAACGAGTATTCCTCCCCCCACTTGATGAAGGAACCTGCACTTTCATCTGCACCTTCCTCTTTGTCCCCGTGTAAGGTGGTATGGTATGCTGGAAGGGGAACCTGACTTTCAGCAGGGTCACAATCTTGCTGTGTAGCGTGCACGGGGAATGTTGCGTTATGGGTCAATGTACCAGCAGACTCATCTATCACTGGCTGGGCAATGGGCAGGATGACGAGGAAACACAGATATAGGCTCAAAGAAAGTGGGCTAAATGCAGTTCAAAATTGGTAACAGGACTAACCAGGGGGCATTGCTTTGTTCAGTGGAGGACAACTGTAATGAGAGGCTGACACAGTGAGTAGGCCCAAATCAGTAAGTAGGCTAAATGCAGTTCAAAATTGGTAACAGAAGTAAACAGGCGGCACTGGTTTGTTCAGTGGAGGAGAACATAAAGGAGTGGCAGACACCATTAGTAGGGCCAACAAAACAAGTAGGCCAAATGCAGTGTTATATTAAAAACAAGTTAATGAGAGCCTGAAGATAGAAGCTAGGGAAAGACAACCTGGAGAACACCTTGGAGCGGCAGACACAGTCTCTACAAACCAGACCCAACAAGTAGGCCTAATGCAGTGTTGTTTCAACAACTACTTAACACGAGCATGAAGATTGAAGCTATGGAGAGGCAACCTGGAGAACACCTTGGAGCGGCAGACACCGTCTCTACAACCCAGACCCGACAAGTAGGCCTAATGCAGTGCTGTTTCAACAACTACTTAACACGAGCATGAAGATTGAAGCTATGGAGAGGCAACCTGGAGAACACTTTGGAGCGGCAGACAGCGTCTATACAACCCAGACCCAACTTGTAGGCCTAATGCAGTGTTGTTTCAACAACTACTTAACACGGAGAGGCAACCTGGAGAACACCTTGGAGCGGCAGACGTCTATACAACCCAGACCCAACAAGTAGGCCTAATGCAGTGTTGTTTCAACAACTACTTAACACGAGCATGAAGATTGAAGCTATGGAGAGGCAACCTGGAGAACACCTTGGAGCGGCAGACACCGTCTCTACAACCCAGACCCAACTTGTAGGCCTAATGCAGTGTTGTTTCAACAACTACTTAACATAAGCATGAAGATTGAAGCTATGGAGAGGCAACCTGGAGAACACCTTGGAGCGGCAGACACCGTCTCTACAACCCAGACCCAACTTGTAGGCCTAATGCAGTGTTGTTTCAACAACTACTTAACACGAGCATGAAGATTGAAGCTATGGAAAGGCAACCTGGAGAACACCTTGGAGCGGCAGACAGCGTCTCTACAACACAGACCCAACTTGTAGGCCTAATACAGTGTTGTTTCAACAACTACTTAACACGAGCATGAAAATTGAAGCTATGGAGAGGCAACTTGGAGAACACCTTGGAGCGGCAGACACCGTCTCTACAACCCAGACCCAACTTGTAGGCCTAATGCAGTGTTGTTTCAACAACTACTTAACACGAGCATGAAGATTGAAGCTATGGAGAGGCAACCTGGAGAACACCTTGGAGCGGCAGACACCGTCTCTACAACCCAGACCCAACTTGTAGGCCTAATGCAGTGTTGTTTCAACAACTACTTAACACGAGCATGAAGATTGAAGCTATGGAGAGGCAACCTGGAGAACACCTTGGAGCGGCAGACACCGTCTCTACAACCCAGACCTAACTTGTAGGCCTAATGCAGTGTTGTTTCAACAACTACTTAACACGAGCATGAAGATTGAAGCTATGGAGAGGCAACCTGGAGAACACCTTGGAGCGGCAGACACCGTCTCTACAACCCAGACCCAACTTGTAGGCCTAATGCAGTGTTGTTTCAACAACAACTTAACAAGAGCTTCAAGCTAGAAGCGAGGGAGAGGCAACAGAGAGAACACCTTGGAGCGGAAGACTCAGTTTGTAGACCACGACGAAACTTGTGGCCCCAATGCAGTTTTATAATTCTGACAAGCAGAAAATCCGCCTTTTTTGGTATTTTTTTTTAGAGAAGGACAGCTGTATTAATTGGCGCAGACAGACACGGCTAGGAGGCCTTACACCACAAAGTTGGCTCACTGCAGGATGACAAAAAAGTTACATGGGTACACGGTCGGCATTGGTGTGCTCAGCGGAGGACAAATTGAAGGAGGGGCCGCAGACAGACTTAGTAGGCCTAAAATAAAAAAAATTAGGCTCAAAGCAGTTTGAATTATCTTGCAGAGGTACACAGGCAGCATTGGTGTGGTCAGCGGAGGACAATTGGAAGGAGTGTCTGACATAGTTAGTACTCCCCAAAAATAAATAGATGTTAATGTCTCGCAAAACAACAAAACCAAAAAACAAAAGGGTGGCATACTTAGGTACAGGGGTGGGCTCCTCTGCTGAGTTTCAAACATAGTAATTTGGCGCTAAGTATTTACTGGTTTCAATATAGGACACTGACCCTGACTATTTTAACTAGCATCATACATGTCAACAAATTGGTATTGTCAGTGCCAGGCATTGAAGGATGTCAGCGCATAGACTAAACATTGGTGGAGCTGTGAGAGATAATTTTGCAAGTGGTAGAGCACTGTTTGAGCTGGGGGGGGAACTCTCTTGTGGCCGGCGGTACAGGCCCAGGGCCCCTCATGTTACAACGGTGTGTCTGACGTTGGGTGCGCACCACCACCGCCAGAGACAATTTATTGTACTATGAGGGACCCAGTTGCAGTGCTGTCGACCAAAAGGGTGCACACCCACCTCTTCAGACAAAAGGCACTCTCACGGGTGCTTGCGCCAAGTGGCGCGACCACGGCGCCGTGGGTGAAGTTAGCCCATTTAGGGAGGTGTAAACATGTTTTATGCTGGACAAACAGCTGCTGTAAATTAAGAGATTGGAACAGTCAGTAAGACGAGTCCACAAGCAAGACCTTTTTCTAGGAAAGCTAGGTGTCAGCCGGGAAAGGTGGGGCAAAATAATTTGAAATCCATGAGTGGTTCATTTTAGTGAAGGTTAGATCATCAACATTTTGGGTAGCCAGACGAGTCCTTTTTTCGGTCAATATTGAACCAGCAGCACTGAATACTCTTTCTGATAGCACACTAGCTGCTGGGCAAGCAAGCTCCTGCAATGCATATTCTGCCAATTCAGGCCAGGAGTCTATTTTGAATACACACTTATTAGGGACAATTGAGGTCACACTAACCAACATCATTAATAGCCTGTAAGTCATGAACTATTCTGTAAGTGTCAGGGGAACCCTTGGGTCCTTTCTCTTCTTAATGGAATACAAAAGGGTGTACAGTCATGGCCAAAAGTTTTGAGAATGACACCAAAATTATATTTTCACATGATCTGCTGGCCTCTGGTTTTTATTAGTGTTTGTCAGATGTTTATATCACATACAGAAATATAATTGCAATCATATTATGAGTACCAATAGGTTATATTGACAGTTAGAATGAGTTAATGCAGCAAGTAAATATTTGCAGTGTTGACCCTTCTTCTTCCAGACCTCTGCAATTCTCCCTGGCATGCTCTCAATCAACTTCTGGACCAAATCCTGACTGATAGCAGTCCATTCTTGCATAATCAATGCTTGCATTTTGCCAGAATTTGTTGGTTTTTGTTTGTCCACCCGTCTCTTGATGATTGACCACAAGTTCTCAATGGGATTAAGATCTGGGGAGTTTCCAGGCCAGGGACACAAAATCTCTATGTTTTGTTCCCTGAGCCATTTAGTTATCACCTTTGCTTTATGGCAAGGTGCTCCATCATGCTGGAAAAGACATTGTTGGGCACCAAACTGCTCTTGGACGGTTGGGAGAAGTTGCTCTTGGAGGACATTCTGGTTCCATTCTTTATTCATGGCTGTGTTTTTAGGCAAGACTGTGAGTGAGGCGATTCCCTTGGCTGAGAAGCAACCCCACACATGAATGGTTTCAGGATGCTTTACAGTTGGCATGAGACAAGACTGGTGGGAGCGCTCACCTCTTCTTCTCCGAATAAGCTGTTTTCCAGATGTCCCAAACAATCGAAAAGGGGATTCATCAAGAGAAAATGACTTTGCCCCGGTCCTCAGCAGTCCACTCCCTGTACCTTTTGCAGAATATCAGTCGGTCCCTGATGATTTTTCTGGAGAGAAGTGGCTTCTTTGCTGCCCTCCTTGAAACCAGGCCTTGCTCAAAGAGTCTCCGCAGTCTCACAGTGCGTGCAGAAGCACTCCCACCAGCCTGCTGCCATTCCTGAGCAAGCTCGGCACTGCTGGTAGTCCGATCCCGCAGCTGAAACAGTTTTAAGATACGGTCCTGGCGCTTGCTGGTCTTTCTTGGGCGCCCTGGAGCCTTTTTGACAACAATGGAAGCTCTCTCCTTGAAGTTCTTGATGATGCGATAGATTGTTGACTGAGGTGCAATCTTTGTAGCTGCGATACTCTTCCCTGTTAGGCCATTTTTGTGCAGTGCAATGATGGCTGCACGTGTTTCTTTAGAGATAACCATGGTTAACTGAAGAGAAACAATGATACCAAGCACCAGCCTCCTTTTAAAGTGTCCAGTGATGTCATTCTTACTTAATCATGACTGATTGATCGCCAGCCCTGTCCTCATCAACACCCACACCTGTGCTAATGGATCAATCACTAAAACGGTGTTAGCTGCTCCTTTTAAGGCAGGACTGCAATGATGTTGAAATGTGTTTTGGGGGTTAAAGTTCATTTTCTGGGCAAATATTGACTTTGCAAGTACAGTAATTGCTGTTAAGCTGATCACTCTTTGACATTCAGGAGTATATGCAAATTGCCATTACAAAAATGAAGCACTAAACTTTGGAAAAATTACTATTTGTCTCATTCTCAATACTTTTGGCCATGACTGTAGCAGGGGGAAGATCTCTAAACTAGAACCCCTGCCTTAACATACTCTTTAATATCCCAGCTCAGGGCCATTGATTTGACTAGGCTCAAAGGGGTATTGCTTTAACCAAAGAGGAGTGGTTCCTTCTTTTAATTTATCATGACAGGGGGAATGGGCAGCCGACCCATATTAGATTTTCCCCTTGCCCAAACAGTGTCTGGTACCTGACGCATTTCCCTGTCCTCAGACATTCTAGTGTCAGGTGTTACTTTCACTACTCTTGCCATATACATCATTTCTGCAATCTTACACAAGTGTTTATATAAGTCACACATTAATGTCCAAATATTATTTATACCCGTATTTGATTGGGTAGAGTACTCCTTAAATAACTAAATTTGATTCACAAAATATGTTACCAAAAGAAAATTATATATCTACTCTATAATTGTCTAAGGGTCACTTCCGTCTTTCTGTCTGTCCTTCTGTCACGGATATTCATTGGTCGCGGCCTCTGTCGATCATGGAATCCAAGTCGCTGATTGGTCGTGGCAAAACACCCATGACCATTGCCATGACCAATCAGTGATGGCACAGTCCGGCGGCAACATGGCCGCTCCTTCCTCCCCGCAGTCAGTGCCCGCTCCGTAATCCCCTCCAGTCAGCCCTCACACAGGGTTAATGCCAGCGGTTACGCAGCTATTAACCCTATCTGACCAACTTTTTAGATATATCTAACTCATCCTTGGCAGCCTTGATATCACGCACATGCTCACGGACTCTAATCTGCACTTTATTGTCCTTCTTTGGACCACTTCTTTAATATATGCTTGTTTTATTGAAGCGTCTTTTATATGACACTGTGCTCTTAGCGCTCCAAAGCGGCTTTTTTGTGGCTATTTTAATTCAACTTATGTTATATATGGCCACTTTATGTCTGTCTATTTTTTTCACCATTTTTGTGAGTATCGGGTCAGCGGTCTTCTTCCCCTGCACATTTAGAGGGGGACCGCTGACACTATGTGTCCACTTTCACTTACCAACACCCCTATATTCCGGGATTTCTTTCTTCTGTCCATGTAATGGCCGCTGATAGCGCGCGTGCGTACTGCGATCCATCCCGCACAGCGTACCTCTATGGGGCGACAAGAATGCACAGTGCGCATGCCTCTGACGTCACCGGGTGTATTTTCACCCGCATGCGCACTGTGCAATGACGCCGATGGGAGGTGGCTTTATGGGTGTGTGGGGGACGCGGGCGCATGCGCCACCTCCCAATCAGTGGGTTACATGGCTATAAAAGGACGGGTAGTTGCAGGAGTAGTTTACCTCCCCTTTGAGAAAGCCATCAAACGCGAAACGCACTTCAGGGGTCATAGGGCGGACCACTGCACCTCTTGGACTTACAATGGGTAAGCATTGATGCTAATGATATACAGTCATGGCCAAAAGTATTCACACCCCTGCAATTCTGTCAGATAATACTCAGTTTCTTCCTGAAAATGATTACAATCACAAATTCTTTGGTATTATTATCTTCATTTAATTTGTCTTAAATGAAAAAACACAAAAGAGAATGAACAAAAAGCAAAACATTGATCATTTCACACAAAACTCCAAAAATGGGCCAGACAAAAGTATTGGCACCCTCAGCCTAATACTTGGTTGCACAACCTTTAGCCAAAATAACTGCGACCAACCGCTTCCGGTAGCCATCAATGAGTTTCTTACAATGCTCTGCTGGAATTTTAGACCATTCTTCTTTGGCAAACTGCTCCAGGTCCCTGATATTTGAAGGGTGCCTTCTCCAAACTGCCATTTTTAGATCTCTCCACAGGTGTTTTATGGGTTTCAGGTCTGGACTCATTGCTGGGCTGGCCACCTTAGAAGTTTCCAGTGCTTTCTCTCAAACCATTTTCTAGTGCTTTTTGAAGTGTGTTTTGGGTCATTGTCCTGCTGGAAGACCCATGAACTCTGAGGGAGACCCAGCTTTCTCACACTGGGCTCTACATTATGCTGCAAAATTTGTTGGTAGTCTTCAGACTTCATAATGTCATGCACACGGTCAAGCAGTCCAGTGCCAGAGGCAGCAAAGCAACCCCAAAACATCAGGGAACCTCTGCCATGTTTGACTGTAGGGACCGTGTTCTTTTCTTTGAATGCCTCTTTTTTCTCCTGTAAACTCTATGTTGATGCCTTTGCACAAAAAGCTCTACTTTTGTCTCATCTGACCAGAGAACATTCTTCCAAAACGTTTTAGGCTTTTTCAGGTAAGTTTTGGCAAACTCCAGCCTGGCTTTTTTATGTCTCGGGGTAAGAAGTGGGGTCTTCCTGGGTCTCCTACCATACAATCCCTTTTCATTCAGATGCCGACGGATAGTACGGATTGACAGTGTTGTACCCTCGGACTGCATGGCAGCTTGAACTTGTTTGGATGTTAGTCGAGGTTCTTTATTCAACATCCGCACAATCTTGTGTTGAAATCTCTTGTCAATTTTTCTTTTCCGTCCAGGTTAGCCCCAGTGACATGGGCTGTAAACTTCTTGATGACATTGCGCATGGTAGACACAGGAACATTCAGGTCTTTGGAGATGGACCTGTAGCCTTGAGGTTGCTCATGCTTCCTCACAATTTGGTTTCTCAAGTCCTCAGACAGTTCTTTGGTCTTCTTTCTTTTCTCCATGCTCAATGTGGTACACACAAGGACACAGGACAGAGGTTAAGTCAACTTTAATCCATGTCAACTGGCTGCAAGTGTGATTTAGTTATTGCCAACACCTGTTAGGTGCCACAGGTAAGTTACAGGTGCTGTTAATTACACAAATTACAGAAGCATCACATGATTTTTCAAAGGGTGCCAATACCTTTGTCCACCCCTTTTTTATGTTTGGTGTGAAATTATATCCAATTTGGCTTTAGGACAATTCTTTTTGTGTTTTTTTCATTTAAGACAAATTAAATGAAGATAATAATACCAAATAATTTGTGTTTGCAATCATTTTCAGGAAGAAACGGAGTATTATCTGACAGAATTGCAGGGGTGTGAATACTTTTGGCCATGACTGTATATGTTCCTTAGAATTGGGTGGTGCTTTTAACACATGTGTACCTTCTGATATAAGCTTGACTTCTCTTATATGAATGTGTAAGCACCCGCAGCAATGGAGCTGTGTTCTGTGTATGGATATATGCTATACCAGGTCTTACTAATGGAGCAGTGTTCCCCCTTTGAGTGCTTAGTTATTGTTCCTTCTGGTAGTTTTATGTTATATGTCATTTCATTATATGTTTAATAAAAATTATTTTTATTAAATTGATGTGTTGGTGATATATGTACTCTGTTTTTCTTGTGTTTAAATTGTTGTTTGGAGTATTTCACCTGGCGGTATGCCAATTTAATATATGGGAAAGGTTGTGACGATTATATACCTTTGGCCATGATGAATATGAAGTGCTGGATTATTTTTGTGTGTATACGTGTCTGTGCTGTATACTACGTGGCTCTGTGCTGTATACTACGTGGCTCTGTGCTGTATACTGCGTGGCTCTGTGCTGCATACTACATGGCTCTGTGCTGCATACTACGTGGCTGGGCAATATACTACGTCACTGGGCAATATACTATGTCACTGGGCAATATACTACGTGACTGGGCAATATACTACGTGACTGGGCAATATACTACGTGGCTTGGCAATATACTACGTGACTGGGCAATATACTACGTGACTGGGCAGTATACTATGTGGCTCTGTGCTGTATACTATGTAGTTGGGCAATATATTATATGGCTGGGCAATATACTATGTGGCTGGGCAATTTACTACGTCACTGGGCAATTTACTACGTGACTGGGCAATATACTATGTGGCGGGGCAATATACTACGTGGTGGGGCAATATGCTACGTGAGTGGGCAATATACTATGTGACTGGGGAATATACTACGTGGCTATGTGCTGTATACTACGTAGCTGGGCAATATACTATGTGGCTGGGCAATATAATACGTGACTGGGCAATATATTACGTGACTGGGCAATATACTACGTGGTGGGGCAATATACTACGTGACTGGGCATTATACTACATGGCTGGGCAATATACTATGTGGCTGGGCATTATACAAAGTGACTAGGCAATATACTACGTGGTTCTGTGCTGTATACTATGTGGCTGGGCAATATACTACGTGACTGGGAAATATACTACGTGGCTGGGCAATATACTATGTGGCTCTGTGCTGTATACTACGTAGTTGGGCAATATATTATGTGGCTGGGCAATATACTATGTGGCTGGGCAATAGACTACGTCACTGGGCAATTTACTACGCGACTGGGCAATATACTACGTGACTGGGCAATATACTACGTGACTGGGCAATATACTACATGACTGGGCAATATACTACGTGACTGGGCAATATACTATGTGGCGGGGCAATATACGTGACTGGGCAATATACCACGTGACTGGGCAATATACTGCATGGCTCTGTGCTGTATACTACGTAGCTGGGCAATATACTATGTGGCTGGGCAATATACTATGAGGTTGGGCAATATACTACGAGACTGGGCAATATACTATGTGGCTGGGCAATATACTACGTGACTGGGCAATATACTACATGGCTGGGCAATATACTACGTCAAGGGGCAATATACTATGTGACTGGGCAATATACTACGTCAAGGGGCAATATACTACGTGGCTGGGCATTATACAGTTAGGGCCAGAAATATTTGGACAGTGACACAATTTTCGCGAGTTGGGCTCTGCATGCCACCACATTGGATTTGAAATGAAACCTCTACAACAGAATTCAAGTGCAGATTGTAACGTTTAATTTGAAGGGTTGAACAAAAATATCTGATAGAAAATGTAGGAATTGTACACATTTCTTTACAAACACTCCACATTTTAGGAGGTCAAAAGTAATTGGACAAATAAACATAACCCAAACAAAATATTTTTATTTTCAATATTTTGTTGCAAATCCTTTGGAGGCAATCACTGCCTTAAGTCTGGAACCCATGAACATCACCAAACGCTGGGTTTCCTCCTTCTTAATGCTTTGCCAGGCCTTTACAGCCGCAGCCTTCAGGTCTTGCTTGTTTGTGGGTCTTTCCGTCTTAAGTCTGGATTTGAGCAAGCGAAATGCATGCTCAATTGGGTTTAGATCTGGAGATTGACTTGGCCATTGCAGAATGTTCCACTTTTTGGCACTCATGAACTCCTGGGTAGCTTTGGCTGTATGCTTGGGGTCATTGTCCATCTGTACTATGAAGCGCCGTCCAATCAACTTTGCAGCATTTGGCTGAATCTGGGCTGAAAGTATATCCCGGTACACTTCAGAATTCATCCGGCTACTCTTGTCTGCTCTTATGTCATCAATAAACACAAGTGACCCAGTGCCATTGAAAGCCATGCATGCCCATGCCATCACGTTGCCTCCACCATGTTTTACAGAGGATGTGGTGTGCCTTGGATCATGTGCCGTTCCCTTTCTTCTCCAAACTTTTTTCTTCCCATCATTCTGGTACAGGTTGATCTTTGTCTCATCTGTCCATAGAATACTTTTCCAGAACTGAGCTGGCTTCTTGAGGTGTTTTTCTGCAAATTTAACTCTGGCCTGTCTATTTTTGGTATTGATGAATGGTTTGCATCTAGATGTGAACCCTTTGTATTTACTGTCATGGAGTCTTCTCTTTACTGTTGACTTAGAGACAGATACACCTACTTCACTGAGAGTGTTCTGGACTTCAGTTGATGTTGTGAACGGGTTCTTCTTCACCAAATTAAGTATGCGGCGATCATCCACCACTGTTGTCATCCGTGGACGCCCAGGCCTTTTTGAGTTCCCAAGCTCACCAGTCAATTCCTTTTTTCTCAGAATGTACCCAACTGTTGATTTTGCTACTCCAAGCATGTCTGCTATCTCTCAGATGGATTTTTTCTTTTTTTTCAGCCTCAGGATGTTCTGCTTAACCTCAATTGAGAGTTCCTTTGACCGCATGTTGTCTGCTCACAGCAACAGCTTCCAAATGCAAAACCACACACCTGGAATCCACCCCTGACCTTTTAACTACTTCATTGATTACAGGTTAACGAGGGAGACACCTTCAGAGTTAATTGCAGCCCTTAGAGTCCATTGTCCAATTACTTTTGGTCCCTTGAAAAAGAGGACGCTATGCATTACAGAGCTATGATTCCTAAACCCTTTCTCCGATTTGGATGTGGAAACTATCATATTGCAGCTGGGAGTGTGCACTTTCAGCCCATATTACATATATAATTGTATTTCTGAACATGTTTTTGTAAACAGCTAAAATAACAAAACTTGTGTCACTGTCCAAATATTTCTGGCCCTAACTGTACAATGTGACTAGGCAATATACTACGTGGCTGGGCAATATACTACGTGGCTGGGCAATATACTATGTGGCTCTGTGCTGTATACTAAGTAGCTGGGCAATATACTATGTGGCTGGGCAATATACTACTTGACTGGGCAATATGCTACGTGGCTGGGCAATATGCTACGTGGCTGGGCAATATACTATGTAGCTGGGCAATATACTACGTGGCTGGGCAATATACTGCGTGGCTGGGCAATATACTACGTGGACATGCATATTCTAGAATACCGGATGCGTTAGAATCGGGCCACCATCTAGTTAAAATATATATATTTACGATAGGTGCCGAGTCATAAAATGGGGGAGCACAATGCCATAGCGCACAGCAAAGCACAAGCTTATTCTAAGAATGTAGCAGTCCTATATAAATAAAAACCTATCAGTTTCAAATACAAAAATAAGGGATTTGAAAAATACCAAATATCAATGCCAGTTGCTTGCGATAAGGAATAAGAAGTGGAAAAGACAAATAAACAGTGACTAATGGTTTAAGCCAATAGAATGAATGGCTAAAAAAAAACCCAACTATATATCATATGATACCTCGCAACCTCCGATCCTCACAAGATCTCCATCTCTACTCCAACTCTTATCTCATCTTCCCACAATCGCATACAAGATTTCTCTCGCGCATCACCCCTACTCTGGAGCTCTCTACCACAACATATTAGACTCCCAACTACCATCGAAACCTTCAAAAAGAACATGAAGACCTACCTCTTCCGTCAAGCCTACATCCTGCAGTAACCACTGATTGACCAAACCACTGCACGACGAGCTCTATCCTCACCTACTGTATCCTCACCCATCCCTTATAGATTGTGAGCCCTCGCGGGCACGGTCCTCTCTCCTGTACCAGTTGCGACTCGTATTGTTCAAGATTATTGTAACTGTTTTTATTATGTATGCCCCTCCTCACATGTAAAGCGCCATGGAATAAATGGCACTATAATTATTATTATTATTTTTTGGCACTATAATAATAATAATAATAATATGAACACAACCTAGAAATACACTAACTATACCATCTTGTGTAAGGAAAACTACTAAACTGGCAAATTAATTAAGTTAAGTGTAACTATAATAGGGCACGATTTACCTGTGGTATAGTGTGCACGTGGAAGACCCTGGCATCCCTCTTCCCCAAGTGTTTATATGGAAGGGGACTTGTGACTGTAATACCCTCTGGAGAGTACTGTATGGTGGCCTAGATAGCACTCAACTCTGCACCCAGCAAATTCATAGGGGTATTGTCACTAACAATAAGTTTGTAAGCACCTCTTGGCTGTCTTGTGATTTTAGTCTTATTTGTTTAGTCATAGGGGCTTCAGTCGCTTGTCTGTCTACCCTCACGCATTCCACAGTCTCGTCAGTAATCATGTCTGACATTATCAAGTCTTTGTGTACCACAGTCCTGGCTGCCCCAGTGTCAATCAAGAATTCTGTCTCCTTCCCTCCCGGCATTGTTTTGGTGGTCATCAAGGCAGGACAAGGTCTGGAGGGGACAGGGCCCACACTTGTCACTGGGTTGTCAGTTGCTAAGTCTGAAGGTGAAGGAGGTGGAGATTGGTCTGCTCAGTCTAAGTTTTTTTGCAGTGGTTGGTGTAGTGTCCATTTTCTCCACAGTTCCAACACTTCACTGTTTCTAAGTCCTTAGGTCCCTTACTACAACTCTACTGTTTTCCTTGTGCTCCAGCATACATGACACGTTGTCTTATTGTCCTAGTTTGTGCAACTCCTTTAGCAACCTTCAGGAGATCTTTTGGATCTACATTTCACCATTCAGGTCTGGCTGTCTGTACTGCGTCTCGTAAGCCTTTGTCATACCGTCAATGAATGCATTTACCAATATTTTAACATCGGGTGGATTAATGGGACTGTACCCCATGCCTGCCCATTTCAGCTGTAACCGTCAAAGTACATGTCTTCAATCTCTCCTTTTGTCACATCTGTAAAAGTCTTAATTTTGCGTCCTAGTACTTCACCTGCCTTTGTGCTCACCAAACTCTCTAGGTCTGCTCAGGTGCACTTATACGTCCGTCATATTGTCTTTATTTGTCTGTAAAAGGTTGATTCTCAGGGTCAGCCAATTGTTTTAGCGTAGCTAGCTAGTCAGAGGGCCTCCAAGGATAATACTCCTGTATCTGTCTTACCCACCTGATGTGGTTGGTTCTCTGGTAGTGGGTCTGGTGGTGGAGATGACTGGATGATCAGTGGGGGTGACATGCTTCCTTCCCAAAAGGATTACAACCAAAAAGTCAATGTCCCCACTACCCACACTCCTGTTTCAGCTTCTTATGTCACTACATGTGATCTTGTCTGGACAGGATTCAGTGCAATTCACTTAGGTCGGGTTGCAGCACAGGTCATACAAGTATTTCTCCAGTCTGGGTTTGTCTGACCACAGTGTTAAAAAGTCCATCTGTCTGGTCTGGGTCTCTGGTTATACAAAGGTAATGTAATGTGTCGGTCATAGTCGGACTTTTGAGCATCAAAAAATTTATAATACACCTTACTTCCGTCCTGCTGCACTCAGACACCATTTATTCACTTGCTATTTTCCTCACTTGTCTGTGCCTTTTTTATACATCGAAACATCCACACACTGGCATTTTTCAATATTGGTAACACATCTTTCATTGCTTCCTTTCCTTCTCTGTCTTTTACAATCGGCATAGCGGTTCTGGAACCCATTGGGGCCCTGACTGCACACAGAACATGTTGCCCATGGCTTCAACTTATTCCTCAGACAGCTCACCTTTATTCTGCAAATGCCCTTTTTAGTGTGTCTTACCTTCTACGAGCGGCCACACGTAGCAAGTCAGAGCGAGTGTCGAGATTTAGCGGGAAGGCTTTCGGCCTCTCACCCGGTAGACCTAAAGGATGTAATGGGAAGGCTAAAACCACCTCTCACCCTTTAGATCAGCTGGCTAGAAAAGGAAGGCCCAGATATGTTAGGCCTTTAACCCTCCAGCTCACCTCCATGGAGCGGGAAGGCTTTTTCTGCCTCTCACCCACAGCAAAAACCAGCTGACAGCAAGAAGGCCCCGATGTGTTAGGCCTCTAATTTACTACATCAGCAGTGCAGTTGCACAAAAGTGTCCTCTAAAATAGGCACAGTTCTTTTACTTTCAACATCCAACTTCAACAATGTTTCTTTCTACTTCAATACATTCAGTAGTATTGCTTTAAACACAAATCTCCCAGCGCATACAATACCAAGGACAAAATATACAGAGAATCTTGAGAGCAGCTACGTGCCCCCTCTATACTTTAGAGATATACTTACCCAGAGTCACTATACAAGACCCACACGGAGACTTAATCGGGGAATTCTTTTGAGAGGTTCTTTTCCGTGTGGTGACTGCAATATTTGTCCATATATGCATCCCACTCGTGATCTTTTCTGCAATTCTACAGATCAGACGCAGCACAAGTTGAAAGCATATGTCAATTGTAAAACCTCATGTTTATGCCTTGATCTGTCCTTGTCCTTGCATCTATGTAGGTCAGACCTCGCAAGAGCTGCGTCGGAGAATGCAAGGTCATTTTTCCACTATCAACACAGCTGCAGCGGATAGTTGTAAGGGTAAGGCTATGTGCACACTTTGCAGATTCCACTGCGGATTTTTCTGCAGTGGAATTCCAAAATCCGCAGTGAAAACCCGTCGCGGTTTTTACTGCGGATTTATCGCGGTTTTTACTGCGGTTTCTTCTGCGGATTTTCATCTGCAGTTTCCTATTGAAGCAGGTGAAAATCCGCAGAAAAGAAGTGACATGCTGCGGAATGTAATCCGCAGCGTTTCCGCGCGGTTTTTTCCGCAGCATGTGCACTGCGTTTTTTGTTTCCCATAGGTTTACATTGGACTGTAAACTCATGGGAAACTGCTGCAGATCCGCAGCGGTCAAATCCGCTGCGGATCCGCAGCAAAATCCGCAAAGTGTGAATATAGCCTCAGGCGCTCTCCACAGTGGCCTCACATTTTTTACTTCATCATGCGGGCAGTTATGCTAACACTAAGATAGTTGGCTTGGAGCATGTCAGGAGCTCTGGTAGGGGTGGCTCCCTATACAAGCGACTTTTACAAGTGGAGTCTCGCTGAATCTATCTACTCCATTCTACAGCGCCCCAGGGGATTAATGAAGATCTCCTTTTTACAGGTTTCCTGGGCTAAATCCTCCTTATGCAGGCTCCATATTCACTTACCTGTGACTGGTGACACTTGGGACAGGAACTTGTGGATATACAGCTATTATGAGAAGATTTTCTTTTACGGCTGGATACACCGAGTGCTCCTTATAACACTTCTATCCGTGCATGTTATATCTCAGTGAAACCCTTTCTTCACAGGAAGGGTCCTTCTACATTTTTGGTCATATCTTTTACTGGATGGACTAATGGTGGGTCACCCCTCTTCCTGTGGGGTTTATCCATCTTGGACCTCATTTAAGGAGCTTTGTTGATTCCTGTGGACGTTATTACTAAAAAGTACGGGGGATCTACCATGGAGAGGTCAGCGGTGTCTATTTCTGATGGAAGGCTATGTTCCATAGGCCTGTGTCCATCATTCTTATTTTGTACTATATGTTATAATTTTGTTTATATATTTTTTTCTTTCATGTTATACATGACATGTATTACCGTATATTGTCTGATAGATGTTGTGTTTTGTCTTAAGTTCACTATTTCATTTTTATTTTAATTATTATTTTTTCTTATGTTTATTACTTAATATTTTTTCATTGCATATATAATTTTGGCCTTTATTATTCTTTTTTCACTTTGCATTTTTATTTAATGATATGTTTTTATTTTCAGCATTATTTTCCCTTTAACCCCTTAGTGACAGAGCCAATTTGGTACTTCATGACCGAGCCAATTTTTGCAATTCTGACCACTGAGGTTATAACTGAGGGCAATTCTGACCACTGACCATGAGGTTATAACTCGGGAACGCTTCAACAGATCCTGCTGATTCTGAGATTGTTTTTTTTGTGATATATTGTACTTCATGTTAGTGGTAACATTTGTTCGATATCACTTGCATTTATTTATTAAAAAAATGGAAATATGGCAAAAATTTTGAAAATTTTGCAATTTTTTAAAATTTGAATTTTTATGCTCTTACATCAGAGAGATATGTCACACAAAATGGTCAATAAATAATATTTCCCATATGTCTACTTTACATCAGCACAATGTTGGATTTTTTTTTTTTATTAGGGAGTTTTAAGGGTTAAAATTTGACCAGCAATTTCTTATTTTTACAGCAAAATTTACAAAACCATTTTTTTAGGGACCACCTCACATTTGAAGTCATTTTTAGGGGTCTATATGGCAGAAAATGCCCAAATGTGACACCATTCTAAAAACTGCACCCCTCAAGGTGCGCAAAACCACATTCAAGAACTTTATTAACCCTTCAGTTGCTGCATAGGAACTGAAGCAATGTGGAAGGAAAAAATGAACAGTTTACTTTTTTTCACAAACATTTTACTTTAGAACCAATTTTTTTTTTATTTTCACAAGTGTAAAAAGAGAAAATGAACCACATAATTTGTTGTGCAATTTGTCTGGAGAATGCAGATACCCCATATGTGGGGGACCACTGTGACCCCATTTTGGAAACTAGACCCCCTAAGGAACTTATCTAGGTGTGTGGTCAACACTTTGAACCCCCAAGTGCTTCACACAAGTTTATAACGTAGAGCCGAAAAAATAATTTTATTTTTTTTTCACAAAATTGATCTTTTCATCTCCAATTTTTTATTTTTCCAAGGGTAGCAAGACAAATTGGTTCCCAAAAGTTTTTGTGCAATTTGTCCTGAGTATGTTGATACCCCGTATGTGGGGGTAAACCTCTGTTTTGGCGCACTGCGTAGCTTGGAAGGGAAGGAGCGCCGTTTGACTTTTTAATCTCTTAATTGTGAGAGCGGACGCCATTTTGGGTTTGTAGATGTGCCTAACAGCAGAAACCCCCCACAAGTGACCCCGTTTTGGAAACTACACCCCACAAAGATTTTAATGAGGGGTATATTGAGCAATTTGAACCCACATGTACGACACAGAGTTTGATAACGTTAGGTCGTCATATTGAAAAAATTCATTTTTTTCCACGAAAATCTTGTTTTAGACCTGAATCCCATAGTTTGTAAGCTTGCGAGCAGGGCCCTCACTCCTCCTGGTATCTGTTTTGAACTGTATTTCTGTTATGCTGTAATGTCTATTGTCTGTACAAGTCCCCTCTATAATTTGTAAAGCGCTGCGGAATATGTTGGCGCTATATAAATAAAATTATTATTATTATTTTATTATTATTGAATGTCTCACTTTTTCAGAAATAACATCAAAAAGTGGACCCTACAATTCGTTACCTACTTTATTATGAGCACAGCGATATCCCATATGTAGTCAAAAAGTTCTGTTTGGACAAATGGCAGGGCTTGGACAGAAAGGGGCACAATGTGACAAATTTGGCTTTATTTGAAATTGAAGATCCAGAACCCATTCAAAGCTTCTAGAGACATTGAGCAAAAAAGAAAATCCTTCCAGGAATTATTACTCCTAAAACACATTGGCAGACTATAAAATTGGTCTTGCTAACAAAACAGTTGTCCCGCATTTGCGTATATTGTAGCAGGAAGAATAAACTGTACTGGAATGAAGGGCAAAATGTGTAGGAAAATGTAGCCAACTATGTGGCAAAGCGCAGTTTGTTCCAAAGATGAAAGAACACCATCAGGGCTAGAATGGCAGACACTTTCAGAGACTGGTCGTACAACATCCTTTTAGCTCCATCAATCCCTATATGAGAGACGAATGTGCCAATAGACGTGGTACACCATAGCAAGCTCCCACCCGCCAAGGTCAGAACCGCTATATGCACAAAACAACCAGTTCTCTAGAGAAAGTATTGTCTGGTACCAGAGGTTCGGCAAGAACCAAAAAGTAAAGCCCATAGTGTATAAGTACGGAACTTACTAATTTTTTTTAGAAATCCTACAATAAAATGATCATACCCGTATCATCAACATAAATATAAGTAATATAAATGGAAGCCAAAGTTTTGTGTAGCAAGACAGTCGTAAAAACAGTCAAAGTTAGATAAATGGTCAAAAATGTTTGTGAGTAATCAAGTCCTAAAATTCATTTTCAGATGATCTCACTTTTCAAGATCATTTCTGGGGTCCACATTCTAACGCTTATTGAATGCGATAAAAAAAATCGCATAGCACTCGTCCCAATGTTAATCTATGGGGCAGCTCCCATCATCCGATATTCTCTCGGCCGTATTCAGGATCCGAGTGAAATCGCAGCATGCTGCAATTCTCAGCGTATCTCGGCCGAGAATCGCCAATGAAAGTCTATGGGGGTGAGAAAAAAAATCGCACAGCACATGGACCTTCAGTGTGACGTGCGAGAAATTCTCAGGCATTGGGCAGGTGACAGGAAAGGCTCAGGCATTATTTGCTCATTTTGCAAGTGTGTGAGAAAATCTCACCATACGGACGCCATACGGATGTCACACGGATGCCAAACGGATCATTGGATGCGAGAAAATCGCATCCTTGCACTGCACACGGATCACTGTTTTGGTAACATTTGTGCGATTCTCGTCCATCAAAAACGGACCTTTTTTTATACGTTGTGTGTGTCCCCGGCCTAAGAGTGACTGATGGGAGAGAAAGACGTGAAGTATGATGAGTGAAACACATAAGGAGTGTGATGGGGAGATACACATTGAGGCTGTGTGCACACGTTCAGGATTTTTCGCATTTTTTTGCGTTTGTTCGCTATAAAAATGTGATAAAAACAATTTAAAAATGCATACATATGCATCCCATCATTTATAATGCATTCCGCAATTTTTGTGCATATGTTGCGTTTTTTTCTGGGGGAAAAACGCATCGCAGTAAAAAACGCAACATGTTCTGCGCATGTCGTGTCTCCTCCTTTGATGTGGGCTCCGGCGCTGAGCCCACATCAAAGTCACGACATGTCGGCTGTTTTGTACAGCTGACATGTGCGCGCAATAGCGGCAGGTGAAATCGCAATTCACCCGCCGCTATTAACCTGTTAAATGCCGCTGTCAAATGCTGACAGCGGCATTTAACTACCGCTTCCAGCCGCGCGGCCAGAAATGGGCGTATCGCCCACCCCCGTCACATGATCAGGGGTTGGCGATGCGTCAGGATGGTAACCATAGAGGTCCTTGAGACCTCTATAGCTACTGATGCCGGCCTGCTGTGAGCGCCTCCCTGTGGTCGGCGCTCATAGCAAGCCTGTAATTCAGCTATGGAGCAGCAATATGATGATCGCTGCTATGTAGCTGAGCCGATCGAGTTGTGCCAGCTTCTAGTTTCCCATGGAGGCTATTGAAGCATGGCAAATGTAAAAAAAAATGTTTTTAAAAATATGAAAAAAAAAAAAAAAAATTAAAGTTTAAATCACCCCCCTTTTGCCCCATCAAAAATAAAACAATAAAAAAATCAAACCTACACATATTTAGTATCGCCGCGTTCAGAATCGCCCAATCTGTCAATAGAAAAAAACATGACTGACATGTGCCCGCAATAGCGGCAGGTGAGATCGCGATTCAACCGTTCCTCTGTATGTGTTTTCCGTCCGGCGGAAACAGCTGTTTTGACGGATCCTGCAAAAAACGGATGAAACGTGTGGCCATCCGGCGCTAATACAACTCAATGAGAAAATAACGGATCCGGCGAAAAAAAACTGATCTGGCAGAAAAAAAAGGAAATTGTGGGAAAAAACGGATAAGGCGGAAAAAAACGGATAAGGCGGAAAAAAACGGATAAGGCGGAAAAAAAGGATCCGATGGAAAAAAAAACTGATCTGGCAGAAAAAAAAGGAAATTGTGGAAAAAAACGTATCCGGCGGGAAGAAACGGAACTGGCAGATAAAAAAAAAGAACTTGTGGAAAAAAATGGATCCGGCGAGAAAAAACGGATCAGGCGGGAAAAAAAGGATCCGATGGAAAATAAACTGATCTGGCAGAAAAAAAAGGAAATTGTGGAAAAAAACTGATCCGGCGGCAAAAAACTGATCCGCGGGAAAAGACGGATCAGGCGGGAAAAAAAGGATCCGATGGAAAAAAACTGATCTGGCAGAGAAAAAAGGAAATTGTGGAAAAAAACAGATCTGGCGGGAAAAAACAGATCAGGCGGGAAAAAAAAGGATCCGATGGAAAAAAAACTGATCTGACAGAAAAAAAAGGAAATTGTGGAAAAAAACGGATCAGGCGGGAAAAAAAGGATCCGATGGAAAAAAACGGATCCGGCGGGAAAAAACGGATCCGGCGGGAATTAACGGATCCAGCAGGAAAAAAAATCGATCCGGTGGGAAAAAATGGATCCGGCGGAAAAAAACGGATCCGGCGGGAAAAAATGGATCCGGTGGAAAAAAACGGATCTGGCGGAAAAAAACCGGATTCTGCAAATGTGCTCGCAGGATGCGTTTTTTTCACATAAACTTGTATTAGCGACAGATCGTGACGGATGGCCACACGTCGCGTGGTCGTGTCCGTCGTGCAACAGATCCGTCGTGTTTTGGCGGACCGTCGGCACAAAAAAAGTTCAAGTGAACTTTTTTTGTCCAGCGCGTCCGCCATTTTCTACCGCGCATGCGCTGACAAAACTCCGCCCCCTCCTTCTAGACTTCAGAATGGGCAGTGGATGTGTTGAAAAACTGCATCCGCTGCCCACGTCAGGCACAAATTTCACAACGTGCGTCGGTACGATGCATAGCGACAGACTCGTACCGACGCAAGTGTGAAAGAGGCCTTTGTGAGGGTTGAATTAAAAAAAAACAAAAAAAACCGCGTGGGCGCCTGTGCAATTTTCTGCGCCAGAGGGGGAAAGCCGACGGCCAATATCTGTAGCCTGCTATGAATATCAGCCCGCAGCTGTCTGTATAGCCTTTACTGGCTATTAAAATAAGGGGACCCCAAAAAAAAAAATTGTGTGGGGTCCCCCTATATTTTATAGCCAGAAAGGCTACGCAGACAGCTGCAGGCTGATATTCATAGCCTAGAGAGGGGCCATGGATATTGCCCCTCCCCAGGCTACAAATACCAGTCCGCAGCCGCCCCAGAAATGGCGCATCTGTAAGATGCGCCAATTCCGGCACTTAGCCCCTCTCTTCCCACTCCCGTGTAGCGGTGGGATATGGGGTAATGAAGGGTTAATGTCACCTTGCTATTGTAAGATGACATTAAGCCGGGTTAATAACGGAGAGGCGTCAATAAGACGCCTATCCGTTATTAATCCAATAGTAAGAAAGGGTTAAAAAAAACACACAGACATTAGGAAAAAAGTATTTTAATATTCTTCATTTCACCATACTTACCATACTTCAGCGCCTGCAAAAAACGTAAAATAATAAACCGTATACTACCTGTCCGCCGTAGTCCAATTAATATCGAGTGTCCCACGACGATCTCCCCTATAGAACAGTGATATCGGGTGATGTCACTGCTCTATAGGACCCTCAGTGACACACTGACAAGAGACAATGGCTCCTGCAGTGCATCACTGAGAGGTTACCTTAGGACAAGGTCTCACTTTATGGCAATTGCTGCCTGGGAAAATTTCTCATACAGCAATGGCATAAAGTGAGACTAGGGACTTTTTTTTTTACAGCGGCGGAGGAATACAGTGGTGGAAGGCTACCTTCCTGCTGTCATTGTGTTCCTGGCGCCCCTAGAGAGCAGTCGCATTATCTGATGCTGCTGCTCTCCACGGGAGATCGTCGTGGGACACTCGTGGATTTCTGCGGACAGGGAGTATATTGGTTGTTTGTTTTTTTAATATTTTTTTTACAGATGACACTGGCTTCGGGGAACAAAGTGACAAGTAATGGTGAGTATGAAATCTATGTTTAATGTACTGTATGTCTATATGTATGTAATGTATGAATGTATTGTATGTAGCATGTATGTAGCATGTATGTGGCATGTATGTATGGAGTATTTTTTTTTCATTCAACACATTAGCCGGATGATGGGACTATTACTGTCCCATAATTGGCTAATGTGTCAATCACTGTCATTGTAGCAGGCATCGTCCGATGGGACGCCCACGCTGCAGAGACCCCCCCACGCCGCACAGACCCCCCCACGCCGCACAGAGACCCCCCCACGCCGCACAGAGATCCCCCACGCTGCACAGAGACCCCCCCACGCCGCACAGAGACCCCCCCACGCCGCACAGAGACCCCCCCACGCCGCACAGACCCCCCCACGCCGCACAGAGACCCCCCACGCCACAGAGACCCCCCCACGCCGCACAGAGATCCCCCACGCCGCACAGAGACCCCCCACTCCGCAGAGACCCCCCACACCACACAGAGACCTCCCCACGCCGCACAGAGAGCCCCCCACGCCGCACAGAGACCCCCCCACGCTGCACAGAGACCCCCCATGCCGCACAGAGACCCCCCCCACGCCGCACAGAGACCCCCCACGCCGCACAGAGACCTCCCCACGCCACACAGAGATCCCCCATGCCGCACAGAGACCTCCCCACGCCGCACAGAGACCCCCCATGCCGCAGAGACCCCCCCACGCCGCACAGAGACCCCCCATGCCGCACAGAGATCCCCACGCCGCACAGAGACCCCCCCATGCCGCACAGAGAGGGAGAGCGACACAGGGGGAGAGTGCAGTTTACCAGAGATCACTGGGACTCTGTGCAAGTGGGGAGGCGGAGACAGAGCAGGGGGAAGCACACGGCAGCATGTGAGAGCAGAAGATGTCTGCCCAGAACCTGCAGTGCCTGGAGTACAGAGAAGTGAGGGCTTCTTCTGTCCTGTGATAGAGAGTAAAGTGGAGCTCGGCAGATAGCACAGGGCTATAATAAAATGGCAGCTAGTCACACCTACAGCAGTGAGTTGTGCAGCCCACAGAGGCGTGCCCAGCTCACTGCTAATGCTGCTGCAATGTTACAGATAGGGTCCGAGCCGGTCTATTATCTCCTATGTCCATGGGGTGCCGTAATCTGACACTGATAGTGACGTGCTACTGCTGCAAAACCAAGATGTCAGCCAGCCCCCAGTGCATTCTTTCTACTCATATATCACACGAAATCTGTTTTACATGCATTCAAATCTGGGTTATAACAGCATGTTATGCTACATTACATTGATTAATTAATGATCTACAAACGCGGTACCTTTCCTTTAAAGTAATTAGGTTCTTAAGAAGGATGTAGACCTGGGGATTTATTCTGACGGAATATAGGCTTAACTGTTTGGACAAACGTCTTTTTTCGGCCTTGCTAACTATGTTACTATGAAATCTGTCTTGTGGTGGTTGTATAATCATTATTTTCAGTTTTGAGTTAATGATATGGTCATGATGATGATCTTTTTGGAGGTGCATTGAACAGCAAGGCGGATTGCTGCAGAGGGGAAAAAGAAAAAAAATCTTTAAATCTCCAGCTTAGCGAGTGTGAGCGAGCTGAGTGTGACCTGAGCGTAAGTGTGAACGGCGGTAAGTATGACTTGTGATTCAGTGACTTTGGATTCAGGGAGTTTCCAAGGGAGGAATTGCAGTCTGAATTTTTACTAATACTTTGTATTTATCTTTATTTAACGCTTTTGTCTGGTGCAATCCCCATTAGGAAATGTGCTCCACTATTGTTAATGCCATCCAGTGCACATCTTGCCACATGTATGCAGTCCTTGATCAGCCGGTCGAGGGTGCATACTGCTGTGCAAGATGTGAGCACGTTGAGCATTTGGAAGCCCAGATTCTGGATCTGAATGTGCAGCTGGCAACACAGATCCACAGACAATATGGAGAGGAGTCTTCTGCTCACTGAGCAGACGCTCAATGGGATAGATGAGGGGGGGGGGTGGTAGGATGGAGCTGCAGGACAGTGAAGTAGCAAGCTGGATGACAGGAAGCGGGGTAGAGGGAAGAGTGCCAGGGAGGCTAGTCCTGATCTGGCAAACCCCAATAAGTTTGTTAAGTTGGCAGATGAGGGGGGTGCCAGTACAGGGGTAGCACTGCTGCAGCCAGGCATGTCCTCTGAAAGCCGGAGGAGTGACTGCTCCAGTAAGGAGGGAAATAGGAGAGTAGGGCAGGCCAGAAAGGTGCTGGTAGTGGGCGACTTAATTATTAGGGGAACAGATAGGGCAATCTGTCACAAAGACATGGATCGTCGGTGTGCTGCCTACCTGGCGCTCGAGTCCGACATTGCTGATTGGGTGGACAGATTATTGGGAGGGGCTGGTGAGGACCCAGCGGTCATGGTGCACATTGGCACAAATGACAAAGTTAGAGGTAGGTGGAAGGTTCTTAAAGATGATTTCAGGGAAATAGGCTGCAAGCTGAAAGCAAGGATCTCCAACGTGGTATTTTCCGAAATACTGCCTGTACCACGTGCTACACCAGAGAGGCAACGGGAGATTAGGGAGGTTAATAAGTGGCTCAAGAATTGGTGCAGGAAGGATGGGGTTTGGGTTCCTTCAGAACTGGGCCGACTTCTCAGTTGGCTACAGGCTCTACGCTAGGGACGGGCTGCATCTCAATGGGGAAGGTGCAGCTGTGCTGGGGGAGAAAATGGCTAGAAGGTTGGTGGAGTGTTTAAACTAGGAATTGGGGGGGGGGGGAGGGTATTCATTTTATAGGAGGGGAAGATAGTGCAGATAGAGACCTGGGAACAAATGAGGAAGTTGGGGGTGGCGGTGGCATGGGGGCTGGGGTTAGAACAGTTTTTATAATTTAAGAAAGAATAGAGGTACAGAGAGGAACATCAAGTGCATGTATACAAATGCTAGAAGCCTCGCCAACAAAATGGACGAATTAGAATTAATGTTGTTGGAGCATAATTATGACATGGTGGGGATATCTGAAACATGGATGAGAGCCATGACTGGGCTGTTAACTTGCAGGGCTATAGCCTTTTCAGAAATGACCGTACAGATAAGCGAGGGGGAGGGGTGTGTATGTAAAATTGTCCTTAAAACCCATCCGGCGTGATAATATAGGTGAATTTAATGAAAATGTAGACTCCCTGTGGGTAGAGATAAGGGGAGGGGGAAAAAATAATAAATTACTGATAGGGGTTTGTTACAAATCTCCAAAAAGAATGGAAGCAATGGAGAATATCCTCGTAAAGCAAATAGATGAAGCTGCGACTCAAGGAGATGTCATTATTATGGGGGACTTCAACTACCCTGAAATAGATTGGGAAACAGAAACCTGCAGTTCCAGCAAAGGTAATCGGTTTTTGACAACTATGAGAGACAATTACCTTTTACAACTGGTCCAGGACCCAACAAGAAGGGGGGCACTGCTAGACCTAATATTAACCAACAGGCCAGACCGCAAATCAAGTATAAGGGTCGGGGGTCACTTTGGGGAATAGTGATCACAAAATAATACGTTTTCATGTATCCTTTAATAAGATGTGTAGTAGAGTGGTTACACGGACACTAAACTTCAGGAGGGCAAATTTCCAACGGATGAGAGATGATCTTGGTGCAATTAACTGGGATGATATCCTGAGACATAAAAATACACAAAGAAAATGGGAGACGTTTATTAGCATCCTGGATAGGACCTGTGCACAGTATATACCATATGGGAATAAATATACCAGAAATAGGAGGAAACCAATATGGCCAAATAGAGCTGTAAGGTGCGCAATAAGTGACAAAAAGAAAACATTTAAAGAATTAAAGGAGGCATTAAATACAGAAAATTAAAGTCTGTAAAAAGCAAATCAAGGCAGCAAAGATTGAGACAGAGAGACTCATTGCCAGAGAGTAAAAATAATCCCAAAATATTATTTAACTATGTAAATAGTAAGAAACTAAAAAATGATAGTGTTGGCCCCCTTAAAAATAGTCTGGGTGAAATGGTGGATGAGGATGAGGAAAAAGCCAATATGCTAAATGACTTTTTTTTCATCAGTATTTACAAAATAAAATCCCATGGCAGATAATATGATCAGTGATAACAAAAATTCCAAATTAAGTATCACCTGCTTAACCCAGCAGGAAGTACGGCGGCGTCTAAAAATCACTAAAATTGACAAATCTCCGGGCCGGATGGGATACACCCCCGAGTACTGCAGGAATTAAGTACAGTCATTGATAGACCATTATTTTTAATCTTTAAAGACTCCATAATAACAGGGTCTGTGCCACAGGACTGGCGTATAGCAAATGTGGTGCCAATATTCAAAAAGGGGACAAAAACTGAACTCGGTAATTATAGGCCAGTAAGCTTAACCTCTACTGTGGGTAAAATCCTGGAGGGCATTCTAAGGGATGCTATGCTGGAGTATCTGAAGAGGAATAACCTCATTACCCAGTATCAGCACGGGTTTACTAGGGACCGTTCATGTCAGACTAATTTGATCAGCTTCTATGAAGAGGTAAGTTCCGGACTGGACCAAGGGAACCCAGTAGATTTAGTGTATATGGACTTTTAAAAAGCTTTTGATACGGTGCCACACAAAAGGTTGATACATAAAATGAGAATAATGGGGATAGGGGAAAAATATGTGTAAGTGGGTTGAGAGCTGGCTCAGAGATAGGAAACAAAGGGTGGCTATTAATGGAACACACTCGGACTGGGTCGCGGTTAGCAGTGGGGTACCACAGGGGTCAGTATTGGGCCCTCTTCTTTTTAACATTTATTAATGACCTTGTATGGGGCATTCAGAGTAGAATTTCAATATTTGCAGATGACACTAAACTATGGAACTATCTGCCGTATGATGTTGTAATGAGTGATTTGTTACTTAAATTTAAGAGGGGACTGGATACCTTTCTGGAAAAGTATAATGTTACAGGATATATACACTAGATTCCTTGATAGGGCGTTGATCCAGGGAACTAGTCTGATTGCCGTATGTGGAGTCGGGAAGGAATTTTTTTCCCCCAATGTGGCACTTACTCTTAGCCACATGGTTTTTTTTTGCCTTCCTCTGAATCAACATGTTAAGGCATGTTAGGTTAGGCTATGGGTTGAACTAGATGGACTTAAAGTCTTCCTTCAACCTTAATAATAACTATGCTCCGGGGCAGCCTGTGAAGGCAATGGAGTGATCTGTCGGCGATCGAC
Organism: Ranitomeya imitator; assembly: GCF_032444005.1. Classification (NCBI taxonomy): domain Eukaryota; kingdom Metazoa; phylum Chordata; class Amphibia; order Anura; family Dendrobatidae; genus Ranitomeya; species Ranitomeya imitator. Next base: position 115,688,352 of record NC_091285.1, on the reverse strand, counting down.
GATAACTGCTACTGCACAGTCGCCGCCATCTTGGAGGTGGAGATTTTTTTCTTTTTATAGCAACATGCCTCAGCTAGCGCCTGTGCAGTTGCAGCTATCAGATCGCCGATGGCTGCTACTGCACAGGAGAGGTCGGCGCCATTTTGAGACACTTTTTTAATGCATTTATTCATAGCATGAAAAAAGAATAAACTGCACAGGTATCATTTTATCCTGCTGACAGGTTCACTTTAATTTATGGCACTTGTGTGGCAAATTAAGATGAATTTGTTGGGAATGCTTGGAAATGTCTAGACCTTCACTCCTTTCACTTTTTGAGAAATTGGTGGAAACCTCAAAATGTAAAAGTGGCAAAAGTTGCAACATTTTAGCGCACCATGAAGTGTTACAAATTTGAGCAACTGAAACACCTTTATCAAAAAAATGCTGGTTGAAGAACCAGGACCTAAGACTATTTGGAATTAGGATATTACTGTAATTCAAAGTTATTTTAATTGGAGAGGCCGGTAAAATAAGGTTTACCAATGTATACAGAGTCGTTATTTTACATATTTAAAGGAATTAGGAATGTGAGCTATCTGCAGTCATAAGGAATATTTGAATTTACTCATTTACTGAATATTTGTGTTATTTAATTCTCTACTTTTGCTATATGATCATTTGACCAGACAATAGCAAACCTTAAATGTCTGACAATAAGATTATATGCTACTAAAAGGTAATATTTATATTGATAGTCTAGGGATATACTACCAAATTTTACATTTTTCTCAAGCTTTCTATTTTTGTAATGGATTTGTTCAGTGTTGGCTTGCACAAGTAATTAGAAGTATATGGACTGCCACACTATCTTAACCCCGTAACGGGCGCCGATACACCTTTTAACGGCGGCAGTTAAGGGTACTTAAACCACAGCGTCGTTAATTAACGGTGCTGTGGAAAAAGTGTACAGCGTCCCCCAGAGTCGGATTTTCTCCATGGTCTCGACTGCCGGGGGTAGCTGAGACCCCATAGAACATGATTAGGGTTTTTACCGACCCCCGTGTTGCGATCGACTGTAATTAACCGTTTACCGGCGGCCGCATAAAAAAAAAAAAAAGCGTGATTTGCCATTTAATTTCTCTTTCCTCTCATGTGATCGCACATCAGAGGAGAGAGAAATAGGGTCCCCGATCCCCCCGATACTACCGGTGTCTCCCGATGTCTGTAGGTCCTCCTGCTTCCTCCCCCCATGGGTGACGCCATCCTTACCCAGAAAAAAACGCATGTGCCCTCCAAAATCTGCAGGCTGGTACTCGGGAGATCTCGGGGTCTCAGCTGCCGAGGGTAGCCGAGACCCAAAATAACATAATTCGGGTCGGTTTTGCGATCACCGCTACTAACAGTATGGCGGTGGCCGCAAAAAAAAAAGTCTGATGTGCCATGTAAATTCTCTCCTCTGATGTGATTGCACTTCAGAGGAGAGAGAAATAGGGTTCCCTGATCGCCCCCACCGTACTTACCAGTGTCTCCCCGTGCTCCTCGGGCCTCCTGCTTCCTCCAGTGGGCGCCACCATCTTTATCAGGGAAAAAATGGCGGGCACATGCGCACTGCACCTGCCGACATCTGCCCCCAGGCACCCGGCAACAAAAGGAAGATTTTTCCTATTGGGTCATCACAGGGATCAAAATAAAAAAAATAGTAAATATCCTCCCCCCCCCTTTATCACCCCCTTAGTTAGGGAAAAGTAAAAAGTAATGAAACAAAGAAAATGTATTTATGTCCATTTTCCCATTAGGGTTAGGGTTAAAATTAGGGTTGGGGCTAAAATTAGGGTTAGGGCTAGGGTTGGAGCTAAAATTAGGGTTAGTGTAAGGCTTCTTTTACACTTACCGTGATTTTGCATCCAGTCTTTGTGGTCCCAATAGATTTCTAAGGGGCAGCAAAAACGGGCCGCAAAAATTCTACGGAGTGCCGTATGGCTGTATTTACGGCTGTGAAAAAATATCAAGCCTGCTCGATATTTTTCACGGCTAATGGACACAGCCTCCATTGTAATTCAATGGGGCCGCAAAAACAAATGAAAGTTGTTTTCGCGCTGGACCAAGACTTCCGGTTTTGCGGACAGCTGTTTTTTTCCCCAATACTTTTGCCATAGTAATGCAAACATGAAAACGGCAATCCGCAAGATTTTTGCTGTCCGTTATTGCGGCAGACCGTGAAAATTGCGGCAATACAGCCCACAAAAAAGGCCCACAATAGCGGTCCGCAAAAAACCCGGTAAGTGTAAAAGAAGCCTTAGGTTTGGGATTAGGGTTAGGCTTTGGATTAGGGATGGGTTTAGGGTTATGGGTGTGTTGGGATGAGGGTTAGGTTTGTTTTTAGGGTTATGGTTAGGGTTGGGATTAGGGGTGTGTTGGGGTTAGGGTTGTGATTAGGGTTATGGTTAGGATTAGGGTAAGGGGTGTGTTGGGGTAAGGGTTGTGATTAGGATTATGGTTAGGGTGGGTATTACGGGTGTGTTGGGGGTTAGGGTTGGAGTTAGAATTGGGGGTTTCCACTGTTTAGGTGCATTAGGGGGTCAACAAACGCAACATGGCTCCACCATTGATTCCAGCAAATTTTGCGTTGAAAAAGTCAAATGGTACTCCCTCCCTTCTGAGCTCTGCAGTGCACGCAAACAGTGGTTTACCCCCACATATGGGGCTTCAGCGTACTCAGGACTAATTGTACAACAACTTTTGGGGTCCAGTTTCTCCTGGTACCCTTGGGGGATAAAAAAATATTTTTGTGGAAAAATATGATTTTTGATTTTCACAGCTCTACATTATAACATTCTGTGAAGCACTTGGGGGTTCATAGTGCTCACCACACATCTAGATAAGTTCCTTTGGGGGTCTAGTTTCCAAAATGGGGTCACTTGAGGGGGGTTTCTATTTTTAGGCACATCATGGGCTCTGCAAACGCAACATGATGCCCGCAGACCATTCTATGAAAGGCTGCATTCCAAAACGGCATTCCTTTCCCTTTCCGAGCTCAGCCATGCACCCAGTGGTCCTCCCCACATATGGGGTATCAACGTACACAGGACAAATTCCTCAACCACCTTCATGGTCCAATTTCTCCTATTACCCTTGTGAAAGTAAAAATTTGGGGGTGAAAAGATCATTTTTGTGGAAAAAATATGATTTTTTATTTTCACGGCTCTAAGTCATAAACTTCTGTGAGCACTTTGGGGTTCATAGTGCTCACCACACATCTAGATAAGCTCCTTGGGGGTCTATTTTCCAAAATGGGGTCACTTGAGTTTTTTTTTTTACTGATTAGGTACATCAGGGGCTCTGCAAACGTAACATGATGCCTGCAGACCATTCCATCAAAGTCTGCATTTTAAAATGTCACTACTTCCCTTCCGAGCCCCGCTGTGTGCCCAAACAGTGGTCCCCCCACATATGGGTTTCGGCATACTCAGGACAAATTGGACAACTTGTGGGGTCCAATTTCTCATGTTACCCTTGTGAAAGTAAAAAATTGCGGGCTAAAAAATAATTTTCGGGGAATTTTTTATTTTTATTTTCACGACGTTATAAACTTCTGTGAAGCACTTGGGGGTTCAAAGTGCACACCACACATCTAGATAAGTTCCTTAAGGGGTCTAGTTTCCAAAATGGTGTCACTTGTGGGGGGTTTCCACTGTTTAGCCACATCAGGGGCTCTCTAAACACAACATGGCGTCCGATCTCAATTCCAGCCAATTCTGAATTGAAAAAGTCAAGCGGCACTCCTCCTCTTCCAAGCTCTTCCGTGTGCCCAAACAGTGGTTTACCCCCACATAGGGGTATCGGTGTACTCAGGACAAATTGCACAACATCTTTGGGGTGGTCTAATTTCTCCTGCTACCATTGTGAAAGTAAAAATTTGGGGGCGAAAAAATCATTTTTGTGGAAAAAATAGTTATTAATTTTCACAGCTCTACGTTATAAGCTTCTGTGAAGCACATGGGGGTTCAGAGTGCTCACCACACATCTGGATAAGTTCCTTAAGGGGTCTAGTTTCCAAAATGGTGTCACTTGTGGGGGGGTTTCCACTGGTTAGGCAACATGGCTTCCGATCTCAATTCCAGCCAATTCTGAGTTGCAAAAGTCAAACGGCATTCCTTCTCTTACAAGCTCTGCAGTACGCCCAAACAGTGGTTTACCCTTTACAAATGGGGAACTGACATTCAGGAGAAATTTCACAACACATTTTATGGTTCATTTTCTCTTTTTACACTTGTGAAAATAAAAAAAAAATGGGTCTGAAGTAAAATGTTTGTAAAAAAAAAAGTTAAATGTTATTTTTTTCCTTCCACATTGCTTCACTTCCTGTGAAGCACGTAAAGGGTTAATAAAATTCTTGAATATGGTTTTGAGCACCTTGAGGGGTGTATTTTTTTTTAGAATGGTGTCACTTTTGGGTATTTTCTGTCATGAACACCCCTCAAAGTGACTTTAAATGTGAGATGGTCCCAAAAAAAATAACCCTTATAACTTCCTAACAAATAAAATATGCTTCCAATATTGTGCTGATGTAAAATAGACATGTGGTAAATGTTATTTATTAACTATTTTGTGTGACATATTTTTCTGTTTTAAGGGCATAAAAATTCAAAGTTTGAAAATTGTGAAATTTTCAAAATTTTTGCCAAATTTCCATTTTTTACACAAATAAACGTAAGTTATAGCGAAGAAATTTTACCACTAACATGAAGTGCAATATGTCACAAAAAAAATCTCAGAATCAGCGGGATCCGTTAAAACGTTTCAGAGTTAAAACAGTGGTCAGAATTGTAATAATTGGCTGTCATTAAGTACCAAATTGGCTGTCACTAAGGGGTTAATATATATTTACGTTGTAATGTCACTGCATCCTGTTCCGTCCAGATGTGTCCTGATCCCAAAATTCTAAGCAGCGGAAGTTCACCAACCTCCATATTGTGTGTTATGACCTGGTGGTTAAGAGGCCACACTGATATGACCTGGTGGCTAAAACGCAACATGGAGCGAGCTCTGAGAAGGTGGTATCTCTACTGACCGCAGTCACTAATCCTAACAACACTAGAAATAGCTGTGGGATGTTCCTGACTCTCCCTAGACACCTCTTCACAGCCTAAGAAATAACTACCCCTAAAGAAGGAAATAGAAAGCTATCTTGCCTCAGAGAAAACCCCCAAAAGGAAAGATAGCCCCCCACAAATATTGACTGTGAATGGAGAGGGAAATGACGTACACAGAAATGAAATCAGAATTCAGCAAAGGAGGCCAATACTAAACTAGATAGACAGAGAGAAAAGGATACTGTGCGGTCAGTATAAAAAACTACAAAATCCACGCAGAGTTTACAAAAATGAACTCCACACCGACTCACGGTGTGGAGGGGCAAATCTGCTTTCCCAGAGCTTCCAGCTAGCCTGAGTAAGACATAGTGACAAGCTGGACAAAAAGAGACATATTTGCAAAGCAATAGAGTCCAATCAAATGGACAAACAAAAACTAGCAAAAACTTATCTTTTGCAGACAAGGACTGGCCATATGAAAATTCCAAGGAGAGAACCAAATCCAACCAAGAACATTGACAGCAGGCATGGACTAAAGCCCAGAGCAGGTTTAAATAACAAACCCAGGCAAGGCGATTAGTGAAGGCAGCTGCTACAGCTACCTAAAGGAGCAGCAGTTCCACTCGAAACCACCAGAGGGAGCCCAAGGGCAGAACTCACAAAAATACCATTAGCAACCACAGGAGGGAGCTCCAGAACGGAATTCACAACAGTACCCCTCCTTGAGGAGGGGTCACCGAACCCTCACCAGAGCTCCCAGGCCGATCAGGACGAGCCAAATGGAAAGCACAAACCAAATCAGCAGCATGAACATCGGAGGCAACAACCCAAGAATTATCCTCCTGGCCATAACCCTTCCACTTGACCAGATACTGAAGCTTCCGCCTCGAAAAACGAGAATCCAAAATCTTCACCACATATTCCAATTCCCCCTCAACCAACACCGGAGCAGGAGGATCAACGGAGGGAACCATAGGTACCACATATCTCCGCAACAAGGATCTATGGAACACATTATGAATGGAAAAGGAAGCTGGAAGGGCCAAACGAAAAGACACTGGATTGAAAATTTCAGAAATCTTATAAGGCCCAATAAAGCGAGGCTTGAACTTAGGGGAAGAAACCTTCATAGGAACATGACGAGAAGACAACCAGACCAAATCACCAACACGAAGCCAGGGACCAACACACCGACGACGGTTAGCAAAACGCTGAGCCTTTTCCTGAGACAACGTCAAATTGTCCACCACATGAGTCCAAATTTGCTGCAACCTGTCCACCGCGGAATCCACACCAGGACAGTCAGAAGGCTCAAGCTGCTCTGAAGAAAAACGAGGATGAAAACCAAAGTTACAAAAGGGCAAACTCGGCCAACGGCAAAAAGGTCACCCAATCATCCTGATCAGCAGACATGAAGCATCTCAAATAGGTTTCCAAGGTCTGATTGGTTCGCTCCGTTTGGCCATTTGTCTGAGGATGGAATGCTGAAGAAAAAGACAAATCAATACCCATTCTAGCACAAAAGGACTGTCAAAACCTAGAAACGAACTGGGAACCTCTGTCAGACACAATATTCTCCGGAATACCATGCAAACGAACCACATGCTGAAAAAATAATGGAACCAAATCAGAGGAGGAAGGCAACTTAGGCAACGGCACCAAATGGACCATCTTAGAAAACAGATGACAGACATCTTCTGAGAGACAGGAAGATCAGAAATAAAATCCATGGAAATATGCATCCAGGGCCTCTCAGGAATAGGCAAAGGCAAAAGCAACCCGCTGGCACGGGAACAGCAAGGCCTAGCCCGAGCACAGGTCCCACAGGACTGCACAAACGAATGCACATCCCGCGACAAGGAAGGCCACCAAAAGGACCTAGCCACCAAATCTCTGGTACCGAAAATCCCAGGGTGACCAGCCAACACCGAACAATGAACCTCAGAAATTACCCTACTAGTCCATCTATCAGGAACAAACAATTTCTCAACAGGACAGCGGTCAGGTTTATCAGCCTGAAACTCCTGAAGTACCAGCCGCAAATCAGGGGAGATGGCAGAAAGAATCACCCCCTCCTTGAGGATCCCAGGCGGCTCAAGAACTCCCGGAGAATCAGGCAAAAAACTCCTAGAAAGGGCATCAGCCTTCACATTCTTAGAACCCGGAATATACGAGACCACAAAATCAAAACGTGAGAAAAACAGAGACCACCGAGCCTGTCTAGGATTCAACCGCTTAGCAGACTCAAGGTAAATCAGATTCTTGTGATCAGTCAAGACCTCCACGCGATGCTTGGCTCCCTCAAGCCAATGTCGCCACTCCTCAAATGCCCACTTCATAGCCAACAACTCCCGATTGCCGACATCATAATTACGCTCAGCAGGCGAAAACTTTCTGGAGAAGAAAGCACACGGTTTCATCAAAGAGCCATCAGAATTTCTCTGAGACAAAACGGCCCCTGCCCCAATCTCAGAAGCATCAACCTCAACCTGAAAAGGGAGAGAAACATCTGGCTGACGCAACACAGGGGCAGAAGTAAAACGACGTTTAAGCTCCTGAAAGGTCTCAACAGCCGCAGAGGACCAATTCACCACATCAGCGCCCTTCCTCGTCAAATCGGTCAGAGGCTTCACCACACTAGAAAAATTTGCAATAAAGCGGCGATAAAAATTGGCAAAGCCCAAAAATTTCTGAAGGCTCTTTACAGATGTAGGTTGAGTCCAATCATGAATGGCCTGGACTTTAACAGGGTCCATTTCAATAGCCGAGGGGGAAAAATGAAACCCAAAAAAGAAACCTTCTGAACTCCAAAGAGGCACTTAGACCCCTTCACAAACAACGCATTAGCACGAAGGACCTGAAATACCATCCTAACCTGCTTTACATGAGACTCCCAATCATCGGAGAAAACCAAAATATCATCCAAATACTCAATCATGAATTTTCCAGATAATTCCGGAAGATATCATGCATAAAGGACTGAAATACCTATGGAGCATTAGAGAGCCCGAATGGCATCACAAGATATTCAAAATGGCCTTCGGGCGTATTAAATGATGTTTTTCATTCATCACCTTGTTTAATACGCATGAGATTATACGCCCCTCGAAGGTCGATTTTAGTAAACCAACTGGCACCCTTAATCCGAGCAAACAAATCAGAAAGTAAAGGTAAAGGGTACTGGAATTTGACAGTGATCTTATTGAGAAGGCGATAATCTATACAGGGTCTCAAGGAGCCATCCTTCTTGGCAAAAAAAAAAAATCCCGCTCCCAACGGTGACGAAGACGGGCGAATATGCCCCTTCTCCAAGGACTCCTTTACATAACTCCGCATAGCGGCATGCTCTGGCACAGACAGATTGAAAAGTCGGCCCTTAGGGAACTTACAGCCAGGAATCAAATTAATGGCACAATCGCAGTCCCTATGAGGAGGCAGAGAACTGGACATGGGCTCATCAAATACATCCTGGAAATCCGACAAAAACTCAGGAACTTCAGAAGAAGGGGACGAGGAAATGGACATCAAAGGAATATCACTATGTATCCCCCTGACAACCCCAACCAGTTACAGACATAGATCTTCAATCCAGCACTGGGTTATGTACCTGTAACCATGGAAAACCCAGCACAACAACATCAGGCAAATTATGCAACACTAAAAAGCGAATATTTTCCTGATGTGCTGGAGCCATGTACATGGTTAACTGAGTCCAATACTGAGGTTTATTCTTGGCCAATGGCGTAGCATCAATCCCCCTTAAGGGAATAGGACTCTGCAAAGGCTTCAAGGAAAAGCCACAGCACTTGGCAAATTCTAAGTCCATTAAGTTCAGGGCAGAATCCACAAATGCCATAACAGAGAAGGACGACAATGAGCAAATCAGGGTAAGAGAAATTTAGGCTGTACAGTACTAATGCTAACAGACCCAGGAACCCTCCTAGTATGCTTAGGGCAATCAGAAATAGCATGAGCAGAATCACCACAGTAAAAACACAGGCCATTCTGACGTCTGAATTTCTGTCTTTCTGCTCTAGTCAAAATCCTATCACATTGCATAGAGTCAGGACTTTGCTCAGAGGACACTGCCATATGGTGCACCACCTTGCGCTCACACAAGCGCCGATCAATCTGAATGGCTAGAGACATAGATTCGCTCAAACCGGTAGGCGTAGGAAAGCCCACCTGTTGTGAATTCTGTTGTCGAACTCCCTCCTGTGGTCATGAATGGTACTTCGGCGAGTTCTGTCCATGGACTCCCTCTGGTGGCTGTGAGTGGAGCTGCTGCTTCTGAGTTTCCTTCCACAGGTGACGTAGTTTATTCTTTGGCTGGCTGCTCTATTTAACTGCACTCAGATCATTACTCCATGCCAGCTGTCAATGTTCTTGTACTGGTTCAGTTCGCTCTTGGATCTTTCTGGTGACCTGTCTACTCCAGCAGAAGCTAAGTCCCTGCTAGTTAATTATTTGTTCATTGTTTCCTTGTCCAGCTTGCCATCATGATTTTGCCTTGCTAGCTGGAAGCTCTGGGATGCAGAGTGGCACCTCCGCACCGTGAGTCGGTGCGGAGATCTTTTTGCTCACTCTGCGTGGTCTTTTTGTAGTTTTTTGTGCTGACCGCAAAGATACCTTTCCTATCCTCAGTCTGTTTAGTAAGTCTGGCCTCCCTTTGCTGAAACCTGTTTCATTTCTGTGTTTGTGACTTTCATCTTTACTCACAGTCAATATTTGTGGGGGGCTGCCTTTTCCTTTGGGGAATTTCTCTGAGGCAAGGTAGGCTTCATTTTCTATCTCTAGGGCTAGTTAGCTCTTAGGCTGTGAAGAGGCGTCTAGGCAGTGTTAGGTACGCTCCACGGCTATTTCTAGCTGTGTGATAGGATTAGGGGTTGTGGTCAGCAGAGTTCCCACTTCCCAGAGCTTGTCCTGTGTGAGTTTAACCATCAGGTCGTGTCGGGTGCTCCTAACCACCAGGTCTAGAACAGTACAGCTGGCCCAAAGTATTAATGCATCTCAATAGAGGGATAAGAGAAGTTCTGAGAACATTTTTTTTTCTCTGCAGTGTGTTTTGTCTTTCTTTTCCCCTTAACCTCTGGGTGGTTCCGGACACAGGTGTAGATATGGACATTCAAGGTCTGTCCTCTTGTGTGGATCATCTCACTGCAAGGGTACAAAACATTCAAGATTTTGTGGTTCAGAATCTGATGTTAGTGCCTAGAATTCCAATTCCTGATTTGTTTTCTGGGGATAGATCCAAGTTCCTGAATTTCAAAAATAATTGTAAACTGTTTCTAGCTTTGAAACCCCGCTCCTCTGGTGACCTCGTTCAACGAGTAAAAATCATTATTTCTTTGTTGCGTGGTGACCCTCAAGACTGGGCATTTTCCCTTGCGCCAGGAGATCCTGCATTGCGTGATGTAGATGCGTTTTTTCTGGCGCTTGGATTGCTTTATGATGAACCAAATTCAGTGGATCAGGCAGAGAATATCTTGCTGGCTTTGTGTCAGGGTCAGGATGAAGCGGAAGTGTATTGTCAGAAGTTTAGAAAGTGGTCTGGGCTTACTCAGTGGAATGAGTGTGCCCTGGCGGCAATTTTCAGAAAGGGTCTTTCTGAAGCCCTTAAGGATGTCATGGTGGGATTTCCCATGCCTGCTGGTCTGAATGAGTCTATGTCCTTGGCCATTCAGATCGATCGGCGCTTGCGTGAGTGCAAAGCTGTGCACCATTTGGCGGTATTCTCTGAGCATAGGCCTGAGCCTATGCAATGTGATAGGACTTTGACCAGAGCTGAACGGCAAGAACACAGACGTTGGAATGGGCTGTGTTTTTACTGTGGTGATTCCACTCATGCTATCTCCGATTGTCCTAAGCGCACTAAGCGGTTCGCTAGGTCTGCCACCATTGGTACAGTACAGTCTAAATTTGTTTTGTCCGTTACTCTGATTTGCTCTTTGTCGTCCTATTTTGTTATGGCATTTGTGGATTTAGGCGGTGCCCTGAATTTGATGGACTTGGAGTTTGCCAGGCGCTGTGGTTTTTTCTTGGAGCCCTTGCAGTATCCTATTCCATTGAGAGGAATTGATGCTACGCCTTTGGCCAAGAATAAGCCTCAGTACTGGACTCAATTGACCATGTGCATGGCTCCTGCACATCAGGAGGATATTCGCTTTTTGGTGTTGCATAATCTGCATGATGTGGTCGATTTGGGGTTGCCATGGCTACAGGTCCATAATCCAGTGTTAGATTGGAAATCTATGTCTGTGTCCGGCTGGGGTTGTCAGGGGGTACATGGTGATGTTCCTTTGCTGTCAATTTCGCCTTCCACTCCTTCTGAAGTCCCTGAGTTTTTGTCAGATTACCGGGATGTATTTGATGAGCCCAAATCCAGTGCCCTACCTCCTCATAGGGATTGCGATTGTGCTATTAATTTGATTCCTGGTAGTAAGTTTCCTAAGGGCCGACTGTTTAATTTATCTGTGCCAGAGCACGCCGCTATGCGGAGTTATATAAAGGAATCCTTGGAGAAAGGTCATATTCGCCCGTCATCACCTTTGGGAGCAGGGTTCTTTTTTGTGGCCAATAAGGATGGTTCTTTGAGACCTTGTATTGATTACCGCCTTCTTAATAAAATCACAGTCAAATTTCAGTACCCTTTGCCGCTGCTGTCTGATTTGTTTGCTGGGATTAAGGGGGCTAGTTGGTTCACCAAGATAGATCTTCGAGGGGCGTATAATCTTGTGCGAATTAAACAGGGCGATGAATGGAAAACAGCATTTAATACACCTGATGGCCATACCTGGTTATGCCATGTGTTTCAGTCCTTTATGCATGACATCTTCCGAAAGTACCTGGATAGATTCATGATTGTATATTTGGATGATATTTTGGTCTTTTCGGATGATTGGGAGTCTCATGTGAAGCAGGTCAGAATGGTGTTCCAGGTCCTTCGTGTGAATTCCTTGTTTGTGAAGGGGTCAAAATGTCTCTTTGGAGTTCAGAAGGTTTCATTTTTGGGTTTCATTTTTTCCCCTTCTACTATCGAGATGGACCCTGTTAAAGTTCAGGCCATTTATGATTGGACTCAGCCGACATCTGTGAAGAGCCTGCAGAAGATCCTGGGCTTTGCGAATTTTTACCGTCGCTTCATCGCTAATTTTTCTAGTGTTGCTAAACCGTTGACTGATTTGACCAAGAAAGGTGCTGATGTGGTCAATTGGTCCTCTGCGGCTGTGGAGGCTTTTCAGGAGTTGAAGCGTCGTTTTTCTTCTGCCCCTGTGTTGTGCCAGCCAGATGTTTCGCTCCCGTTTCAGGTCGAGGTTGATGCTTCTGAGATTGGAGCAGGGGCTGTTTTGTCGCAAAGAAGTTCTGATGGCTCGGTGATGAAACCATGTGCCTTCTTTTCTAGAAAATTCTCGCCTGCTGAGCGCAATTATGATGTTGGCAATCGAGAATTGTTGGCCATGAAGTGGGCATTCGAGGAGTGGAGACATTGGCTCGAAGGAGCCAAGCATCGCGTGGTGGTCTTGACGGATCACAAGAATTTGACTTCTCGAGTCTGCCAAACGGTTGAATCCTAGACAGGCTCGATGGTCGCTGTTTTTCTCCCGTTTTGATTTTGTGGTTTTGTACCTTCCGGGCTCTAAGAATGTGAAGGCTGATGCCCTGTCAAGGAGTTTTGTGCCTGACTCTCCGGGTGTTCCTGAGCCGGCGGGTATTCTCAAAGAGGGGGTAATTTTGTCTGCCATCTCCCCTGATTTGCGGCAGGTGCTGCAGAAGTTTCAGGCTGATAGACCTGACCGTTGTCCAGCGGAGAGACTGTTTGTCCCTGATAGATAGACTAGTAGAGTTATCTCTGAGGTTCATTGTTCGGTGTTGGCTGGTCATCCTGGAATCTTTGGTACCAGAGATTTGGTGGCTAGATCCTTTTGGTGGCCTTCTTTGTCACGGGATGTGCATTCTTTTGTGCAGTCCTGTGGGACTTGTGCTCGGGTTAAGCCCTGCTGTTCTCGTGCCAGTGGGTTGCTTTTGCCCTTGCCAGTCCCGAAGAGGCCCTGGACGCATATTTCCATGGATTTTATTTCAGATCTCCCTGTCTCTCAAAGGATGTCGGTCATTTGGGTGGTTTGTGATCGCTTCTCTAAGATGGTCCATTTGGTACCCTTGTCTAAATTGCCTTCCTCCTCTGTTTTGGTGCCATTGTTTTTCCAGCATGTGGTTCGTTTGCATGGCATTCCGGAGAACATCGTCTCGGACAGAGGTTCCCAGTTTGTTTCGAGGTTTTGGCGGTCCTTTTGTGCTAAGATGGGCATTGATTTGTCTTTTTCTTCGGCTTTCCATCCTCAGACAAATGGCCAAACCGAACGAACTAATCAGACTTTGGAAACATATCTGAGATGCTTTGTTTCTGCTGATCAGGATGATTGGGTGTCCTTCTTGTCTTTGGCTGAGTTCATCCTTAATAATCGGGCCAGCTCGGCTACTTTAGTTTCGCCTTTTTTCTGTAATTCTGGTTTCCATCCTCGTTTCTCTTCAGGGCAGGTTGAGCCTTCGGACTGTCCTGGTGTGGATACTGTGGTGGACAGGTTGCAGCAGATTTGGACTCATGTGGTGGACAATTTAACATTGTCCCAGGAGAAGGCTCAACGTTTCGCTAACCGCCGGCGCTGTGTTGGTCCCTGACTTCGTGTTGGGGATTCGGTTTGGTTGTCGTCTCGTTATGTTCCTATGAAGGTTTCCTCTCCTAAGTTTAAGCCTCGTTTCATTGGTCCGTATAAGATTTCTGAAGTTCTTAATCCTGTGTCATTTCGTTTGGCCCTTCCAGCTTCTTTTGTGATCCATAATGTGTTCCATAGGTCGTTATTGCGGAGATACGTGGCGCCTATGGTTCCCTCCGTTGGTCCTCCTGCCCCGGTGTTGGTCGAGGGGGAGTTGGAGTATGTGGTGGAGAAGATTTTGGATTCTCGTATTTCGAGACGGAAACCCCAGTACCTGGTCAAGTGGAAGGGTTATGGTCAGGAAGATAATTCCTGGGTTTTTGCCTCTGATGTTCATGCTGCCGATCTAGTTTGTGCCTTTCATTTGGCTCATCCTGATTGGCCTGGGGGCTCTGGTGAGGGTTCGGTGACCCCTCCTCAAGGGGGTGGAACTGTTGTGAATTCTGTTGTCGAACTCCCTCCTGTGGTCATGAATGGTACTTCGGCGAGTTCTGTCCATGGACTCCCTCTGGTGGCTGTGAGTGGAGCTGCTGCTTCTGAGGTTCCTTCCACAGGTGACGTAGTTTATTCTTTGGCTGGCTGCTCTATTTAACTGCACTCAGATCGTTACACCATGCCAGCTGTCAATGTTCTTGTACTGGTTCAGTTCGCTCTTGGATCTTTCTGGTGACCTGTCTACTCCAGCAGAAGCTAAGTCCCTGCTAGTTAATTATTTGTTCATTGTTTCCTTGTCCAGCTTGCTATCATGATTTTGCCTTGCTAGCTGGAAGCTCTGGGATGCAGAGTGGCACCTTGGCACCGTGAGTCGGTGCGGAGGTCTTTTTGCTCACTCTGCGTGGTCTTTTTGTAGTTTTTTGTGCTGACCGCAAAGATACCTTTCCTATCCTCAGTCTGTTTAGTAAGTCTGGCCTCCCGTTGCTGAAACCTGTTTCATTTCTGTGTTTGTGACTCTCATCTTTACTCACAGTCAATATTTGTGGGGGGCTGCCTTTTCCTTTGGGGAATTTCTCTGAGGCAAGGTAGGCTTCATTTTCTATCTCTAGGGCTAGTTAGCTCTTAGGCTGTGAAGAGGCGTCTAGGCAGTGTTAGGTACGCTCCACGGCTATTTCTAGCTGTGTGATAGGATTAGGGGTTGCGGTCAGCAGAGTTCCCACTTCCCAGAGCTTGTCCTGTGTGAGTTTAACCATCAGGTCGTTCCGGGTGCTCCTAACCACCAGGTCTATAACACCCACCATAACATCTTTAAGGGTTTCAGAAAGACCTTTTCTGAAAATAGCAGCCAGAGCCTCTTCATTCCACTTAGTGAGCACAGACCATTTTCTAAATTTCTGGCAGTACAACTCTGCCGCTTCTTGACCCTGACACAGGGCCAACAGTGTTTTCTCAGCATGCTCTACTGAGTTAGGTTCGTCATACAACAATCCGAGCGCTTGAAAAAATGCATCCACACTCAACAATGCCGGATCCCCTGTTTCAAGAGCAAAAGCCCAGTCTTGAGGATCACCACGCAGTAAGGATATGATGATTTTTACTTGCTGAATGGGATCACCAGAAGAACGGGGTTTCAAAGCAAAAAACAATTTGCAGCTATTTTTGAAGTTCAAAAACTTGGATCTGTCCCCAAAAAACAAATCAGGAGTAGGAATTCTAGGCTCTAGAGCCGGAGTCTGGACAATATAATCTTGGATACTCTGGACTCTTGCAGCAAGTTGATCCACACGAGAAAACAAACTCTGAACCTCCATACCAGAGCATATATCCAGCACCACCCAGATATCAAGAGGAAAAAAAGACAGAACAGAGCACAGAAAAAAAAATGGTTCAGAACTTTCTTTTCCTTCTTTTGAGATGCATTTAATTCATTTCTGGCCTGCTGTACTGTTATGACCTGGTGGTTAAGAGGCCACACTGAAATGACCTGGTGGCTAAAACGCAACATGGAGCGAGCTCTGAGAAGGTGGTATCTCTACTGACCGCAGTCCCTAATCCTAACAACAACACTAGAAATAGCCGTGGGATGTTCCTGACTCTCCCTAGACACCTCTTCACAGCCTAAGAAATAACTACCCCTAAAGAAGGAAATAGAAAGCTATCTTGCCTCAGAGAAAACCCCCAAAAGGAAAGATAGCCCCCCACAAATATTGACTGTGAATGGAGAGGGAAATGACGTACACAGAAATGAAATCAGAATTCAGCAAAGAGGGCCAATACTAAACTAGATAGACAGAGAGAAAAGGATACTGTGCGGTCAGTATAAAAAAACTACAAAATCCACGCAGAGTTTACAAAAATGAACTCCACACCGACTCACGGTGTGGAGGGGCAAATCTGCTTTCCCAGAGCTTCCAGCTAGCCTGAATAAGACATAATGACAAGCTGGACAAAAAGAGACATATTTGCAAAGCAATAGAGTCCAATCAAATGGACAAACAAAAACTAGCAAAAACTTATCTTTTGCAGACAAGAACTGGCCATATGAAAATTCCAAGGAGAGAACCAAATCCAACCAAGAACATTGACAGCAGGCATGGACTAAAGCCCAGAGCAGGTTTAAATAACAAACCCAGGCAAGGCGATTAGTGAAGGCAGCTGCTACAGCTACCTAAAGGAGCAGCAGTTCCACTCGAAACCACCAGAGGGAGCCCAAGGGCAGAACTCACAAAAATACCATTAGCAACCACAGGAGGGAGCTCCAGAACGGAATTCACAACAATTGTGACACTCAAGTGATGGGTGTCTCAATATGGAAAAGCTGCTGGAACTAGCCTCTTGCGCGGTACGTCCAGCGGGACACCATCGCACCACACACAAAAACACACTGTATATGCCGTACGCACCATACACACACACACTGTATACGCTGTCTGCACCACACCCACAGTATACACCGTACAAGGCCTCTTGCACGGTACACCCAGCGGAATACCATCGCAAACACACCACCGCTGGGATCAGCCGGATGATTCACTGACCGCTGCCATCTTTATACAGGAGGAGCGCATGCACAGTTTTAATGTGAGCGTCGCTATCTGTCTGCACAAAGATGGCGGCGGTCTGATTTACTGCGCCTGTGCGAATTCCATGTAGGCGCAGCAAATCATTTGGCTGATCCAGGTGGCAGATGCGCGACTTGTCTACAGGCAGATGAAGCCGGTCACATTAACCCCTTCACGACCCAACCTATTTTGACCTTTATGACCTGGCCGTTTTTTGCAATTCTGACCAGTGTCCCGTTATGAGATAATAACTCAGGAACGCTTCAACGAATCCTAGCGGTTCTGAGACTGTTTTTTCGTGACATATTGGGCTTCATGTTAGTGGTAAATTTAGGTCAATAATTTTTGTGTTTATTTGTGAAAAAAATGGAAATTTGGCTAAAATTTTGAAAATTTCGCAATTTTCAAATTTTGAATTTTTATTCTGTTAAACGAGAGAGTTATGTGATACAAAATAGTTAATAAATAACATTACCCACATGTCTACTTTACATCAGTGCAATTTTGGAAACAAAATTTTTTTTTTGCTAGGAAGTTATAAGGGTTAAATGTTGACCAGCGATTTCTCATTTTTACAGCACAATTTACAAAACCATTTGTTTTTAGGGACCACCTCACATTTGAAGTCAGTTTGAGGGGTCTATATGGCTGAAAATACCCAAAAGTGACACCATTCTAAAAACTGCACCCCTCAAGGTGCACAAAACCACATTCAAGAAGTTTATTAACCCTTCAGGTGCTTCACAGCAGCAGAAGCAACATGGAAGGAAAAAATGAACATTTAACTTTTTAGTCACAAAAATGATCTTTTAGCAACAATTTTTTTATTTTCCCAAGGGTAAAAAGAGAAACTGGACACCAAAAGTTATTGTACAATTTGTCCTGAGTACGCCGATACCCCATATGTGGGGTGGAACTACTGATTGGGCGCATGACAGTGCTCGGAAGGGAAGGAGCACCATTTGACTTTTTGAATGAAAAAATAGCTCTAATCGTTAGCAGACACCATGTCGCGTTTGCAGAGCCTCTGTGTGCCTAAACATTGGAGCTCCCCCACATGTGAACCCATTGTGGAAACTAGACCCCCCAAGGAACTTATCTAGATGCATAGTGTGCACATTGAACCCCCAGGTGCTTCACAAATTGATCCGTAACCATGAAAAAGAACTTTTTTTTCACAAAAAAATTATTTTGGCCTCAATTTGTTCATTTCTACATGGGCAACAGGATAAAATGGATCTTAAAATTTATTGGGCAATTTCTCCTGAGTACAGTGATACCTCACATGTGGGGGTAAACCACTGTTTGGGCACACGGCCGGGCTTGGAAGGGAAGGAGCGCCATTTGACTTGGCAAATGAAAAATTAGCTTCAATCGTTAGCTGACACTATGTCGCGTTTGGAGAGCCCCTGTGTGACTAAACATTTGAGCTCCCCCACATGTGACCCCATTTTGGAAACTAGACCTCCCATGGAACTAACCTAGATGTGCAGTGACCACTTTAAATCCCCAAGTGCTTCACAGAAGTTTATAACGCAGAGCCGTGAAAATAAAAAATCATTTTTCTTTCCTCAAAAATTATTTTTTAGCCCGCAATTTTTTATTTTCACAAGAGTAACAGGAGAAATTGGACCCCAAAAGTTGTTGTCCAGTTTGTCCTTAGTACTCTGATACTCCATATGTGGGGGGGGGGGGGGGGGAGAGAAGCACACGTCGGGGCTCAGAAGCGAAGTAGTGACGTGTTGGAATGCAGGCTTTGATGGAATGGTCTGCGGGCATCATGTTACGTTTGCAGCGCCACTGATGTGCCTAAACAGTAGAAACCCCCCACAAGTGACCCCATTTTGGAAACTAGACCCCCCAAGAAACTTATCTAGATATGTGGTGAGCACTTTGAACCCCCAAGTGCTTCACAGAAGTTTACAACGCAGACCCGTGAAAATAAAAAAAAATAATTTTTCTTTCCTCAAAAATGAAGTTTTAGCAAGCAATTTTTTATTTTCACAAGGGTAACAGGAGAAATTGGACCCCAATAATTATTGCCCAGTTTGTCCCGAGTACGCTGATACCCCATATTTGGGGGTAAACTACTGATTGGGCACACGTCGGAGCTCGGAAGGGAAGTAGTGGCGTTTTGAAATGCAGACTTTGATGAAATGGTCTGCGGGCGTCACGTTGCATTTGCAGAGCCCCTGACGTGCCTAAACAGTAACCCCCCCGCACCATGGGCACAGCAGATTTGGTTTTCCATAGGTTTACATGGAACTGTAAAGCTGATGGAAAACTGCTACGAATCCGCAGCGGAATCGCAGCCAAATCCGCACCGTGTGCACATAGCCTAATTCTAAGGGTATGTGCACACGATGTGGAAAACGCTGCGGATCCACAGCGTTTCCGCCGCTGCGGGTCTGCAGCAGTTTCCCATGAGTTTACAAAAAACGCTGCGCACATGCTGCGGAAAAAACTGTGCGGAAACGCAGCGGTTTACATTCTGCACATTTCACTTCTTTCTGCGGATTCTGCAGCGGTTTTACAACTGCTCCAATAGAAAACCGCAATGAAATCCGCAGAAAAACCGCGGTAAATCCGGGATAAATCCACAGCGGTTTTGCACTGCGGATTTATAAAAACCGCTGCGGAAAATCCGCAGAGGACCACAATACGTGTGTACATTCCCTAACCCTAGTTCTAACTGTAGTGGAAAAAAATTTTTTTTCTTTATTTTATTATTGGCCCTACCTATTGGGGTGATAAAGGGGGGGGGGGTTCATTTACTTTTTTTTTTATTTTGATCACTGTGATAGGTTTTACATATATAGGCTCATAGGCTCATAATCAGAACAATATTTTATTATTATACATTTTTATGGCGCCATTTATTCCATGGTGCTTTACATGTGAATAGGGGGCAAATATAGACAAGTACATTAAACATGAGCAAAAAAACACAAGGCACACAGGTACATAAGGAGGGAAGACCCTGCCCGCGAGGCCTCAGTCTGCAGGGGATGGGTGAGGATACACCAACCTATACAAATAATAAATTTTTCTAGAGACAGCAAAGCGATTTTGAAATGAAGAATAGAAACAATATATATTAGAGCCTTTTAATACTATTTTTATTATAGAATGATTACAAGTTTATTTACATAAACTGGAAAAAAAACTTCAGTAATTTGTTTTACAACCAGGACTGCATAGTCAAAAAGCTAACAAGATTACAATTCATCACATTTAGGTAAATTTAATGTTTTTTGAAGGTTAAAAATAAAGCATATAAAGCAAATAAAGCATATAAAATAACCAAACAGCGACGCTGCAGCGATTGACATCACCTTTAGTAAGTGACCTATCCTGCAAGTTAGCATTCTGAAATATATTTCTAATTAAAGCAAAATAGGTATTACTCTTATGATGTTCTTTTGCCAGTTAGACCTATAATATTTTATAAAACAGTACATAAGACAAATCTAGTAAATTATATGGAAACAATTCAATTCTAGTGAAAAATAAGCAAGGGAAGAATGCATGTTTGCACAAGAAGGAAGCCTATTTGAGGAAAATCTTATCTCTCATGTCACCTTTTGTTACAAAACGTACTCTGCATGTACGGTTAATTAGAATTCTAAGTATCTGTAAGTATCTGTAAGTGGCAAAATGACATAAGCAGTATTATTGCTGTGGACATTGTGTTACGGAGGCTGGTTTTGATGACACATGAAGAACGGGTTGAGCTTTGTGTCTTGATTTCCTCGCATACTTTTGCAAGCGTTTCTCCTCATCGTCATTTGCTACTTCACAGCTTAAATCTCCAGTGGACGACCTACAAGCAAACAGTCATTCTAATTATACTTCTCTCGAAAAATTATGCATGGCTAGAGACTGCACATAGTTATCACCTCAACTTGATTTCCTATAAGCAACCAAAGATATCACAGCTTTTAAAACAATCAGGTGGCAAAAAATTACAACATAAAGTCATTGGTGCACTTCCTTTTAGACTATATAATAGCAACCTGAGAATTATACCACCACCTAATTGCCGTACTGCGGAAAACATCACTGCACACAGATAATTGTGAAAGTTTGTATTTTTGGCCCTTTTTTTCAGACATAGATCATGGGCTTCAAAGGAATCTGTCAGTAGGATCAACCCTCCTATATATATCTCCATTTAGGAAGCTGAATAAAATGATACGTTGATATCTGTGATCCATTGTCTTATTCCATAGAAATCCATGTTTTTTCTTATATGTATATGAGCTGTTAAGATCTATGGACTGTACACAATGCAATGTTTAATGGATTTTATGAAATGTTGCATGAATTTATGTATATTACACACATATATACAAACACTAAAAAAGAAATCTAGCAGGTTTTGTTTTTTTTTCTTTTCAAACGTTTTTATTGAACATTTTAACAATTTTTTAAGACATCTGCATTTTATTTATATGTGTGATAGGGGGGGGGGTGAGGTATTGGGAAAGGGAGGGGAAAATCTAGCAGGTTTTTGAGGAAATGCAGGAAACATTTTTTTCAGTTGTTTTTGTGAAGTAACCTTTCAGAATCCTGAAAAGTGAACGTAGCTAATTTTGAAACCTTAGAGTCAGATGGTCTGACAAAGGGATATTAATTTTCAAAATTCCAAAAATTCTCTTAGAGAGGCAGTTGTGTAATAAGGAAGTTTATGTCTCTGTCAGACGATCCACCTATAAGGTTTCAAAATCAGCTACATTCATTTCTTTGGGATTCTGTTGAAAGATGTTATTTCACAATTTAAAAAAAAAAAAAAAAAAAAAAAAGTTGCCTTTATTTCCTCAAAAACCATGCTATTTTTTTTTGTCAAAAAATCCACAAAAAAATACCCACATTGGACCAGTCCCCATTACAAGGGCATTTGTTCAATAACGGAGCCATTGTACAGATATGTTGACTGGTTACTTTGACCACAGCTCAGATTTTGACCATGTGTTCTGGGAACATGATGGTATAGCAGCTAAGACCCTGAATCCAGAGATGCGTCACTTACTGGACTGTGTGTTTGTTTAAATAAATTCAGTTCTTAATTAACAGACATTATCACTATCTGACTAGCTGTCATGTTCTTGCTGGTCCCAACCACCTCCCACCACTGATTAGCAGCTCTTTGTCAGTATATAATATACTAGCAGTTTCCATCCAGCTAACGCTCGGCACGCTGATTGCTATCTAGTTAACGCTGCTGTTGATTAAACTAAAGTAAATAATGACAACATTCAATAGCTTCATGTGGTAATGTGTGGGGACGGAGCCTCCTGTGGTAATGTGTGGGGGACGGAGCCTCCTGTGGTAATGTGTGGGGGACGGAGCCTCGTGTGGTAATGTGTGGGGACGGAGCCTCGTATGGTAATGTGTGGGGGATGGAGCCTCATATGGTAATGTGTGGGGGACGGTGCCTCGTGTGGTAATGTGTGGGGACGGAGCCTCGTGTGGTAATGTGTGGGTACGGAGCCTCGTGTGGTAATGTGTGGAGACGGAGCCTCGTGTGGTAATGTGTGGGGACGGAGCCTCGTGTGGTAATGTGTGGGGACGGAGCCTCGTGTGGTAATGTGTGGGGACGCAGTATCGTGTGGTAATGTGTGGGGACGCAGCCTCGTGTGGTAATGTGTGGGGACGCAGCCTCGTGTGGTAATGTGTGGGGGACGGAGCCTCGTGTGTTAATGTGAGGACGAAGCCTCGTATGGTAATGTGTGGGGGACGGAGCCTCGTATGGTAATGTGTGGGGGACGGAGCCTCGTATGGTAATGTGTGGGGGACGGAGCCTCGTGTGGTAATGTGTGGGGACGGAGCCTCGTATGGTAATGTTTGGGGGATGGAGCCTCGTGTGGTAATGTGTGGGGACGCAGCCTCGTGTGGTAATGTGTGGGGACGCAGCCTCGTGTGGTAATGTGTGGGGGACGGAGCCTCGTGTGGTAATGTGTGGGGACGGAGCCTCGTGTGTTAATGTGAGGACGAAGCCTCGTATGGTAATGTGTGGGGGACGGAGCCTCGTGTGGTAATGTGTGGGGACGGAGCCTCGTGTGGTAATGTGTGGGGACGGAGCCTCGTGTGGTAATGTGTGGGGGACGGAGCCTCGTGTGGTAATGTGTGGGGGACGGAGCCTCGTGTGGTAATGTGTGGGGACGGAGCCTCGTGTGGTAATGTGTGGGGACGGAGCCTCGTGTGGTAATGTGTGGGGGACGGAGCCTCGTGTGGTAATGTGTGGGGGACGGAGCCTCGTGTGGTAATGTGTGGGGACGGAGCCTCGTGTGGTAATGTGTGGGGGACGGAGCCTCGTGTGGTAATGTGTGGGGGACGGAGCCTCGTGTGGTAATGTGTGGGGGACGGAGCCTCGTGTGGTAATGTGTGGGGACGGAGCCTCGTGTGGTAATGTGTGGGGACGGAGCCTCGTGTGGTAATGTGTGGGGGACGGAGCCTCGTGTGGTAATGTGTGGGGGACGGAGCCTCGTGTGGTAATGTGTGGGGACGGAGCCTCGTGTGGTAATGTGTGGGGGACGGAGCCTCGTGTGGTAATGTGTGGGGGACGGAGCCTCGTGTGGTAATCTGTGGGGACGGAGCCTCGTGTGGTAATGTGTGGGGACGGAGCCTCGTGTGGTAATGTGTGGGGACGGAGCCTCGTGTGGTAATGTGTGGGGGACGGAGCCTCGTGTGGTAATGTGTGGGGACGGAGCCTCGTGTGGTAATGTGTGGGGGACGGAGCCTCGTGTGGTAATGTGTGGGGGACGGAGCCTCGTGTGTTAATGTGAGGACGAAGCCTCGTATGGTAATGTGTGGGGGACGGAGCCTCGTGTGGTAATGTGTGGGGACGGAGCCTCGTGTGGTAATGTGTGGGGGACGGAGCCTCGTGTGGTAATGTGTGGGGGACGGAGCCTCGTGTGGTAATGTGTGGGGACGGAGCCTCGTGTGGTAATGTGTGGGGGACGGAGCCTCGTGTGGTAATGTGTGGGGACGGAGCCTCGTGTGGTAATGTGTAGGGACGCAGCCTCGTGTAGTAATGTGTGGGGACGCAGCCTCGTGTGGTAATGTGTGAGGACGGAGCCTCGTGTGGTAATGTGTGGGGACGGAGCCTCGTGTGGTAATATGGGGAGACAGAGCCTCATGTGGTAATGTGAGGGGAGGCATTATGTGTGGTAATGTGGTGGTGGGATTATGTGTGGTGATGTGGTGGGGGGCGGGATTGTGGGGTGATGTGGTGGGGGGCGGGATTGTGTGTGGTGATGTGGTGGGGGCGGAATTGTGTGTGGTGATGTGGTGGGGGGCGGGATTGTGTGTGGTGATATGGTGGGGGGCGGGATTGTGTTTTGATGGGCGGGATTGTGTGTGGTGATGTGGTGGGGGGCGGGATTGTGTGTGGTGATGGGCGGGATTGTGTGTGGTGATGTGGTGGGTGGCAGCATTATGTGTTGTGATGTGGTGGGGGGCAGGATTTGTGTGTGGTGATGTGGTGCGGATTGTGTGTGGTAATGTGGTGGGGGGCGGGATTGTGTGTGGTGATGGGGCGGGATTGTGTGTGGTAATGTGGTGGGACTGTGTGTGGTGATGTGGTGGGGGCGGGATTGTGTGTGGTGATGGGGTGGGGGCGGGATTGTGTGTGGTGATGAGGTGGGGGGCTGGGCTACTGTGCAGGGTGCAGGATTAGCGAGTAATCACGATGCTATATATATATATATATATATATATATATATATATATATACACACACACACACAGAGAGCTGCCAATCAATGGTGTGGGTGGGGTTACACGGGGCTCAGCATTTACAACTCTGTTAAATCTGCAGTTGAGAAAACTTTATGTCATATAATAAAAATACTCCCATACAAAAGTGTCATTAAAATAATACATCTTTTTTGAAAAATTTGCATAACAGACAATACTATCTTAAAGAAGTAAAGAGATACCAGTAGTTTCTTCTGCATTTTAAGTATAAACAATTTATTTCCTTTTATCCATTTAGTGACCACGAATACATCTTGTTACTGACCTGTGATAAAAGAGTCTTGCATCCCCCGATGTGTGACAATCCAGCAGCTGTCGGCTGTACACTATAGCTGACAACTTGCTGCATCAGCCACGATCAGTGTTGGCAGTGGGTATGGTTGTTTAACCTCAAATGCTGCTGTCAATAGTGACTATGGCATCAAGATGGTTTACAGAGTTTGGGGACTTCCTCTTTAGTTAACCCCATTGGCACCCTGAGATCTTGATCGTGTGGTCTTGAAGTTTGCCACGGCAGTTTACTGCCAAATAATGGCCTTAGAGTCTGCCGGCGATGGCTGACTGTTCAAAAGTTATCAAAATTTAGATGGCAAAATAACTTTTTTCATCACTTTTGGGAGTTTCCAATATTATATAGGACCCCCAAAGTCACCTCAAAACTGAACGGGTCCCCAAAAAAATACATTTTGAAAATTTCCTTGAAAAAATGAAAAATGACTGCCACATTTTAAACAGTCTAAAAAGGTAACAAACTAAAACGGGGGAGTGGCCAGGAGTCCTGTCATGGAAGAAGCAGGATCTCAGAGCGCCGTAGGGACACCCTATAAAGTGACCTCTTAATCAACTAAGAAGCAGAGCACATATAAATCCTGTATAGGAGGCTACAGAAAGGTCCAAAGATCCCTTGGATACCCTTTATGATTTTCTTCACCCTGGCAGAACGGAGTTTACCGTCCTGACACCTAACGGCTACAGACGCTGTGTGCTGGTGAGTGAAGCCTCATCACATATCCCTCCACGCCTAACTACTCCTGGCTTTTGAACTGCCACCACAAAATAAAAGAGCCGGTCATACTCAACCCCCTCACAAATAGCCCCAGGACTCTGCAAGGTCCACCTATATCCTGCCCCTACCTCTCCACAACAGGGCACTCCAGAGCATTCATCGGCTCCAACGAGCAGCTGCGGACGTGACGAACCAAAGTCGTCCTCTGACTGATATCACTGCGCACCTATAGTTTACTTGCGGCTCCCTCGGGCTTTGTGGTGACCGCTCAGGTAGTGCATGGGTGGTCGCTGCATGTGCCGGAGGCTGGCAGTGAGCGCCCTGTCTCCAGGCATTAGTGTGCCTACTCTAGGGAGACATTGGTATTCTCCCTCGGTTAAAAATTGTGGAGGAATCACTCAATATGCCACTGTCCTCTGAAAGGGTGGCTTCCAAAAGTGACCAATGACAAATTTTTGGAGTGCCCCAGGCTTCAGGATCTCTTACGGCTGCCCTATTGCAAAATAAAAGGGCATATACCACATTGGGGTCTTGAACAACATACATGAGTGTATAGTTCCTCTTCAATAAAAAGCCAAACCCATCCCACATATATTAATGTTGTTTATGTTTCAAGCCTGTGATTAGTGAAGGAACCAGGGATCTGTCTGCAAACCAAGTCACTTTCTAATAATACCCTGAAGAGCTGCTACCCTGGAAAATTAAAGTATCCACACATTAAAACCTTTTGAACTTTACCTCCCTGACACGCAAATTATTCTCAGTGCTCCGAGGAATTAAAGGTACAGTGTTCAAAATCTCACAACATATTCGACTTGCCGTCTTTATCAAGTTCACCGTTCAAACTACTTCTGTAAAGAAATCCTACAACATGTTGATTCAGCGCCAATGATAATCAACTACTGATCCCCATCATCATCAATTTCAGTGAATCCTTTCAGCAGCTCTTACAATGGATTAAAGCAGCACCAAAACCAAATCTTCCAATATTAAGAATGGCAAGTCATCTGACAATACTAAATTGGGAACGCAAAGAGAGACTAATCCATTCTCAATTCCACTCCTCCTCTTCCACCTCACACTCTCTGGAATACTCCCCCAATCTGTTTAGCCCTTTAAAGTCAAGATCATCCATAAAAAGATCCGACACAAATGCAGAATCCTCAAAACCGAAACAATTCTCTTCCTACAGTGGGGCGACCAAAGAGGACAATTACCAAAAAGTCCTTTCTAAACCTGTTTCAGGCAAACTCCCTGCCACCACCGAGACTCCTGCCGCTGAAGACATGGATTGCTTATTATTAGCAAAAAGAAAGGAACCAGGTGTTAGGTGTCGAGTTCCCACCGCTGCACAAGGGGAATTTCGAACCATCTCCACTGCGGTCTCCCATTCTCCTCCAGGCGCAGTGGAGCCTGCTCAGCAGAGACGACGGTCCCAGCGTCTGGCTCAGGCAGATACTGTGCACTTGGTTGCTGCTGCCCTTCCAGGCTCAGCATTTGTAACCAGCACTGATCAGCGGCGAGCAGGCACTCCTGGGACTAAGTCCTGCTTTTCTTCTACTGAGCATATCCAAGGGACAACCTCTCATTGGAGGTCAGGGGTCACATGCTCAAGTCCTGTGGCGGCTCCTATTGGACCAGTAGGAAAGTCCCGGAGAGCTACAGCTATAAAAGGTTCACATGGCCGCTCGGCCATGCGCTAGTATAAATCCGTAATTGTGTGTGTGTGTGAATGTATGCCTGTATCTGGTGAAAGCTCCTAATAATACCCATTCCTAGTGTTGTTAAATGTACTTGAGCGATTGAGCTACCTAGCACCAGACAGTGCTATCCTGCACAAAAGCATGACTTTACCGAGTCAAATCAGCAGCGACCACCAGTGCGGCGCCGTGCTTAATTAGTGCGCTTTCCAGGCTCTAGTCAGGGTGGTTAGTGGCGTCTGTCAGAGTGGCGCTGTACGCACTTTCGTGAGGTAAATCTTAGATTTAGTTTCTCCCTGCAGTGCCGAGCACTAGTGGTCTAGAGGGACTCTACCCCCAGGCCTTGGGGCAGAGTTCTGTGACCTTATCCTAGTGTTCACTCTGCGGTTCTGCGGCCCTGTGAAGCAACATGGTTCACCTCCTTTTCATACCCGGTGAAGCTAACTCGTGTGTGATCACATTATACCATCATATATTGCCCGCCATTACCAAGCAGCAGGAGTCATCTCTGCACGGTGGACCCTGGGCTGCGAACCCACCTTATACCTTTCTTATTATTATTTGGTGCGTTCTGTTAGCCCTAACACCAGGTGACTGGTTGGAGCTTCAGGGATTCATTGTCCCAAGATGACGCAGAAGACGACCTTAATGACTTCTCTCCTAACCAGAGCCCTGATAGACAGTCAAAAGCAGGAGAATATAACCCCTACCACTCAAAGCAACAAACTCTCAGCGAGATCCGAAGATCCTAATATGTCTAACAAAAAGGTATCAAAGAATTTCATGAGACCTCCCAAAGGCATTAAGCGATCTGGGGTTCAAAAGACAAGCAAAACTTATTCAGTCAACCTTAAATGCAATCACCCATAGTGTTGAAGAGAGTGAGAAGAGGGTTACAATGGAAAAGAGAAAAAGTCAGAATCTAGATAAATCAAACCAGGAAATGCAGCAGGAGATCAGAAAATTGAGAGGTTATCTGTCCGATGTGGAAGATCGCTACAGAAGGAACATCAAACTCCAAGGGATTTCAGAAACTATTTCCCACAACAACCAAGCGGACTTTGTTAAAGACCTTTTCAAGAAGTCTCACAAATCTGGAGTTATCATTAACTGAATCCACAGTCTTCCTCGTCCTTCAGTTCTATATCCAGATACTCCAAGAGATACAATCTGGCATATACACTTGGATCCAAAACTACATCAAAGAAAGGAAATCATTCCCAGACACATTCCCATATCAAGATGTACGCAGACTTATCAAAAGACACCATCAACGCAAGGAAAACATTCAAAGATGTCACCTCATCATTGAGAAATTTGGAAATCTCCTACAAATGGGGTCTCCTGATTAAACTCCTGGCTTTCTTTAATTAAGGGGAAGGAAGGCTAAGTGTTTATTTCTTCAATAACTCCTGACTTCTCCCACCAGGTGAAATGCTGAAGGGAAGCAACGTTTATGTATTAACAGTTTGGATATATTCATTTCCTGAGGCCTTCTGCCAATTCTGCACAAGTTACGGTTAATTGTTGTAATGTTTCAAGCTTAATATGCTAATTTCTATTACGCATATGCAGCTTCTCTTTCAAGGGGTCTATCCTCATATACAATCTTTGATATAAGTATGACATAACACTGTTCTCTTCACCGAACTTTCCCTATTTAAAAGGAGAGAACCCTCTTTTAGTTGGACTCCTTCAGGAGAACTTTTTCTGTTTTTCTTGTTGTTTCTTTGTAATTTCCAAAAAGAGGATATTCCAAGTTTTTTATTGGTTTCCCTCTTTTGTGCCTACATTTTCATAATATACTTTAACTCCTGTTTACTGAGTTTTTCAGTATATTCTTGTATGCTTACAGTCACTAAAACTTCATACTACTTAAATTAGGACGTGTCTGATTTCTTACATACAATGTAAAAGGTCTTAAAAATCCCAAGAAAAAAATTCACAATTTGGAAAGAGATTAAAAACAGCTGAGCTGACTTAATCTGTCTACAGGAGACCAAATTTAGTAAATTAAAAATACTTAACATTACAACATAAAGACTTCCCAAACATTTCTGAAGCTCTCAACTAAAAAGAAAGGGGAGGGGGTGGCCACAATTATAAAAAACTAGATTGTGGCCCGATTCTAACGCATCGGGTATTCTAGAATATGCATGTCCCCGTAGTATATGGACAATGATGATTCCAGAATTCGCGGCAGACTGTGCCCGTCGCTGATTGGTCGAGGCAACCTTTATGACATTATCGTCGCCATGGCAACCATTATGACATCTACTTTGATACTGTGCCCGTAGTTGAATCAGAAACGCAGGATGTCTATGTCCTTTATGACATCATCGTCGCTGTGCCCGTCGCTCATTGAATCAGAGACGCGGGATTTCCAGGACAGACAGACAGAAAGACGGACAGACGGAAAAACCCTTAGGCAATTATATATATTAACATTATAAGCATTACTCCTTTTCATAAACACCCCCGCTTTACTCCTTGCCCATACTTATGGATATACGATGTAGTTTGGTCTATGCACGTATTATATGATATCCCCTGCATATACAATTCTTAGTACCGCAGTGATGGATGTTACTTGACATAGTATATTATACCCAGTGTAGACATTTAGGCTTGGTGAACTGTTCATTGTTTTAATTGGAATCTTGCTTCACACCTGTTGTTTATACGGCTATATATTGTATTGGTTGCTCATTGGAACTGTAAGGTACTCTGTATAACAGTTCTGGTTCATTGTTTGTTTTATTTCACATTAATAAAGCTTTTTCACATTTGTTTACATTGGCATATTTCTTTGACTCATTGTTCTCCTGTTGTATTCAATTATATATACAGTGGGGCAAAAAAGTATTTAGTCAGTCAGCAATAGTGCAAGTTCCACCACTTAAAAAGATGAGAGGCGTCTGTAATTTACATCATAGGTAGACCTCAACTATGGGAGACAAACTGAGAAAAAAAATCCAGAAAATCACATTGTCTGTTTCTTTAACATTTTATTTGCATATTATGGTGGAAAATAAGTATTTGGTCAGAAACAAAATTTCATCTCAATACTTTGTAATATATCCTTTGTTGGCAATGACAGAGGTCAAACTTTTTCTGTAAGTCTTCACAAGGTTGCCACACACTGTTGTTGGTATGTTGGCCCATTCCTCCATGCAGATCTCCTCTAGAGCAGTGATGTTTTTGGCTTTTCGCTTGGCAACACGGACTTTCAACTCCCTCCAAAGGTTTTCTATAGGGTTGAGATCTGGAGACTGGCTAGGCCACTCCAGGACCTTGAAATGCTTCTTACGAAGCCACTCCTTCGTTGCCCTGGCGGTGTGCTTTGGATCATTGTCATGTTGAAAGACCCAGCCACGTTTCATCTTCAATGCCCTTGCTGATGGAAGGAGGTTTGCACTCAAAATCTCACGATACATGGCCCCATTCATACTTTCATGTACCCGGATCAGTCGTCCTGGCCCCTTTGCAGAGAAACAGCCCCAAAGCATGATGTTTCCACCACCATGCTTTACAGTAGGTATGGTGTTTGATGGATGCAACTCAGTATTCTTTTTCCTCCAAACACGACAAGTTGTGTTTCTACCAAACAGTTCCAGTTTGGTTTCATCAGACCATAGGACATTCTCCCAAAACTCCTCTGGATCATCCAAATGCTCTCTAGCAAACTTCAGACGGGCCCGGACATGTACTGGCTTAAGCAGTGGGACACGTCTGGCACTGCAGGATCTGAGTCCATGGTGGCGTAGTGTGTTACTTATGGTAGGCCTTGTTACATTGGTCCCAGCTCTCTGCAGTTCATTCACTAGGTCCCCCCGCGTGGTTCTGGGATTTTTGCTCACCGTTCTTGTGATCATTCTGACCCCACGGGGTGGGATTTTGCGTGGAGCCCCAGATCGAGGGAGATTATCAGTGGTCTTGTATGTCTTCCATTTTCTAATTATTGCTCCCACTGTTGATTTCTTCACTCCAAGCTGGTTGGCTATTGCAGATTCAGTCTTCCCAGCCTGGTGCAGGGCTACAATTTTTTTTCTGGTGTCCTTTGACAGCTCTTTGGTCTTCACCATAGTGGAGTTTGGAGTCAGACTGTTTGAGGGTGTGCACATGTGTCTTTTTATACTGATAACAAGTTTAAACAGGTGCCATTACTACAGGTAATGAGTGGAGGAAAGAGGAGACTCTTAAAGAAGAAGTTACAGGTCTGTGAGAGCCATAAATCCTGATTGTTTGTTTCTGACCAAATACTTATTTTCCACCATAATATGCAAATAAAATGTTAAAAAAACAGACAATGTGATTTTCTGGATTTTTTTTTCTCAGTTTGTCTCCCATAGTTGAGGTCTACCTATGATGTAAATTACAGACGCCTCTCATCTTTTTAAGTGGTGGAACTTGCACTATTGCTGACTGACTAAATACTTTTTTGCCCCACTGTATATATATATATATATATATATATATATATATATAGATACTGTCCCATTTGAAATTATAAAAGAACTAGGAGATGAATTGGGAGGTTTCACAACCTTGTCTGCCATTCCAACAAGCGTTAATGTCTATGCCCCAAATAAAAATGTTTTTACATATCTGGGCAAACAGATTAAAAAAATTCAAAAAATCAGGAAAGGCAAATTAATATTACAATATGGTTCCTACTATATTGACTCTTCTCCTCAAAAAGACTTTCTTACACGTTTGCTTTACAAAAAACAAGCTCTTTAATGTCTTTTGTTGCATCAACTCGTCTTCCAGAGAATACAATTCAGATTCTGAAGTCTATAAATCTTCATCTAGAATCGACCTATTTACTACAAATGTCTTCTGAATATCCAAATTCAGAGATCTCAATTTTGCCCAAATCAGTCACTAATAATAATTTTATTTATATAGTGCCAACATATTCCGCAGCGCTTTACAATTATAGAGGGGATTTGTACAGACAACAGACATTACAGCATAACAATAATCACAGTCCAAAACAGATACCAAGAGGAGAGAGGGCCCTGCTCGCAAGCTTACAAACTATGAGGAAAAAGGGGGGGCACGAGAGGTGGTTGGTAACAATTGCTTTTGTTGTTCGGACCAGCCATAGTGTAAGGATCGGGTGTTAACGTAATGCTGCATGAACCTGTTAACAGCCAAAATATGTAACAGTACAGACACAGAGGGCTAATTAACTGCATAAAGTGTATGAGAACATGATGAGAGGAATCGGATTATGGTTTAAGCTTTCTGAATGGGCCACCCAGGGAGTTAGGTCAATGTGTTGAGGCGGTAGGCCAGTCTGAACAAATGTGTTTTTAGAGCACGCTTAAAACTGTGGGGATTGGGGATTAATCGAATTAACCTTGGTAGTCTGATTATTCACCGGTTTTGAGAACATTTCTGATGGGCCCTCATCCACAGAACTCAACATTACGAAGATACAACTCTTGTTGAGGAAGCCAGTCAGGCGAAACGGCGCTGTCGGGGTCGCTGTGGAGCGCTCTTGGTCGGGACAATAGAATCCATGTAAGTTTATCTTTAATATCACACTTAGTGGTTATGGCTTATGGGTTATTGTGGCATGCACTTTATTAAGTTCCCGGATAGGGATGTTTATATTTTCTTATATTAAGAGTGTATGCTAACTTACCCTTGTAGCAGGTAGTACTAGTCTTTTACTATGCACCTCTATAATAAGCATTACTAGCTATTATGTTATATAGCTTACAGATTCCCTGTTAGGGATATTGAGGCAGGTATTGACAGGGATTATGCAGGTGAAATCTTTTGTAGCAGGCATGCTTGAGGTATACCAATCTGTCTATACACCTGGCCTGCATCTAGATTGCTAGCAGCGGGATTGATATATGTGCTCTTTGGGGATATGTTTAACGGTATTGTACTCTCTCCAGTTAGAGCTGTAATTTTGTTTCTCTCTCCCTTTTTTCCAGTAATGCCCTGCATTTGATGCCTAGTGATTATTGTCTTGCTACGCCAAATATACTGTTTACACTATTATAACTATATCCATATTTTGTATGGGTTTTGTGGACTTTGTTGTCCCGGCCACGTGTTGCTTCCAGCGTATTTTAGTAATAGAATTTTTCTGTTGTTTGTCATTTTATCCTTTTCAATAAATGTTGTACTTTTTAAACTATTAGCGATAGCTTCTTTTTTCTATAGCATTTTGTTATGGAAAGGTGGTTTTGATTGAGAAGATGCAACTCCACCTACTACAAATCCCATCTTATAAATCTGAGATTGAATTGGCCATAAAGCAATGTTTCATTGAAAATTCCACAGATGAAGTTAGTCCTTTCCATGTCTGGAATGCACATAAAGCAGTCATCAGAGGAATGTTGATTAAAATCTCATCCGTTCACAAATTTTTTTTTAGAAAAAATATCTCCCTCGCCATCACTCGTCTTACAACAGAAAATGTAAACACTCAGGAACTTTAAAAAGAACTTCTCTCCTCTTCTGACTAAAAATCTTGCAAATATAACTCTTACCGTTTTCTCAACAAGCCGTTTTAATGACAAAGAGAATAAAACACATTAGATACAGACACCCGGGGAGAAAACAAACCTCTGGGACACAATACAGGTATGGCGCAAAATTTATAAAAGTGATTATTCAGCATTCCTAGAGATACAAAACATAAGAGCCACGTTCACAGAATGCAGCCTAGTGCTGCTGAAGGTGGCTCTTTTACTTAAAAATGCCCTGGGGGGGTGACAGGTTCCCTTTAATCCTGCTTTCCTGTTCGCTCCAGAAATTCGGAGGTGAATGTAGGCTTTCCTTCCCTGTGTGCTTATTTTTTCCTGTTATTTGTAGAGGAGGAGCTTCACTACTTATGAACATAAACTACAGCACAGATTCATCTCCGCTAAAAGTCTAGACCTTAGATCAGGGATAGGACAGACATTTTTAGGACATTTCATAACTTTCCCAAATTCTTATGAAAAAAATATTCCCCACAAACTGCACTGAACTACTGTACCCAATTTATTATATATTTTAGGAGTCTGAGTTGGTCCATTTTATACCGACTCCAACTCCACCAAAATGGACTCCGACTCCACGACTAACTCCACAGCCCTGCTAAGATCTTAGCAGATTGGAAACCATTTTACCCAACATTATTAACAACGACCAGTTAGGTTTCATATCAGGTCTTCAGCCATCTGATGGAACCACGAGATTTCTTAATATCATAAATAAGATTAAATCCACAAACCTCCCTTCCATCCTCCTCTCCTTGGACGTTTAAAAAAAGCATTTGACAGACTAAATTGGACATACCTCAAACTTAAGGTAAGGTTACACTAAATTACTTACCAACGATCACGACCAGCGATACGACCTGGCCGTGATCGTTGGTAAGTCGTTGTGTGGTCGCTGGGGAGCGGTCACACAGACAGCTTTCTCCAGCGACCAAATATCAGGGGAACGACTTCGGCATCATTGAAACTGTCTTCAACGATGCCGATGTCCCCGGGTAACCAAGGTAAACATCAGGTTACTAAGTGCAGGGCCGCGCTTAGTAACCCGATATTTACCCTGGTTACCATTGTAAAAGTAAAAAAAAAAAACACTACATACTCACATTCCGATGTTTGTCACATCCCCCGCCGTCAGCTTCCCGCACTGACTGTGTCAGCGCCGCCCGTAAAGCAGAGCACAGCGGTGACGTCACTGCTGTGCTCTGCTTTACGGCCAGTGCTGAGTCAGTGCAGGGAAGCTGACGGCAGGGGACATGACAGACATCGGAATGTGAGTATGTACTGTTTTTTTTTTTTTTTTTTTTTAACTTTTACAATGGTAACCAGGGTAAATATCGGGTTACTAAGCGCGGCCCTGCACTTAGTAACCCGATATTTACCCTGGTTACAAGTGAACACATCGCTGGATCGGCGTCACACACGCCGATCCAGCGATGACAGCAGGTGATCAGCGAACAAAAAAAGGTCCTGATCATTCCCCAATGACCAACGATCTCCCAGCAGGGGCCTGATCATTGGTCGCTGTCACACATAACGAGATCGTTAGTGGGATCGTTGCTACGTCACCAAAAGCGTGATGTTGCAACGATATCGTTAACGAAATCGTTATGTGTGAAGGTACCTTTACACTTTCCAAATTTGAGTTCCGCAACCAAATCATGTCCTCCATCTAGCCACTTTACTCTTCCCTGAAAGCTAAAGTCTATGCAAACAACCACCTTTCAGATTCCATCCAGATATCTAATGGCACCAGACAGGGCTGCCCCTCTTCTTTCTATTGTTTGCCCAGACTCTCGAACTCTGGCTCAATCTATTAGGGACAATCCCTATACAGTCCCTCACTCACCACTTTAAAATTGGACTCGCTGCCGATGACTTGATCCTCTCCTTAACTGATCCTGTAATCTCCATGAAAGAACTGTTATTCTCTCTAAAATATCTTCTCAGAGGTCTCATACTTCAAAATTAACTCCAACAAATCGCAGATTCTCCAGTTCAACCTAAAAAACGAAACTTTTGATGCTAACATTTTTTTTCTTCTTCATTTCAATGGGTGGACAATGAGTTAACATATGTTGGGGTTAATCTGACGAAGAATATGAAATATCTTCTCCCTTTAACCTCCTTACCCCCAGAGGGTGGTTTTCATGTTAATGACCGGGCCAATTTTTACAGTTCGAACCACTCTCCCTTTATGAGGTAATAACTCTGGAACACTTCAATGGATCTTAACAATTCTGAGATTATTTTATTTGTGACATATTGAACTTCATGTTAGTGATAAAAAAGTTTTTCGATATAACTTGCGTTTGTTTAAAAACGGAAATTTGGTGAAAATTTTGCAATTTTTATTTTTTGAATTTTTATGCCCTTAAATCAAAGTAATATGTCACACAAAATAGCTAACCTCTTTCGGACCTCGGACGGGATGTTTTCGGCGCTTATAGCAAGCCTGTTATTAAGCTACATAGCAGCGATCTAATG
Source organism: Ranitomeya imitator (assembly GCF_032444005.1). Classification (NCBI taxonomy): domain Eukaryota; kingdom Metazoa; phylum Chordata; class Amphibia; order Anura; family Dendrobatidae; genus Ranitomeya; species Ranitomeya imitator. The sequence continues at coordinate 115,652,107 of NC_091285.1, read as the reverse complement.
ATCGCTGCTATGTAGCAGAGCCGATCGAGTTGTGCCAGCTTCTAGCCTCCCATGGAGGCTATTGAAGCATGGCAAAAGTAAAAAAAAAAAAAAAAGTTAAAAAAAATGTGAAAAAAATAAAAAAAAAATCTAAAAGTTTAAATCACCCCCCTTTCGCCACATCCTAAATAAGTCAATAAAAAAATAAATAAATAAATAAAACCTACACATATTTGGTATTGCCGCATTCAGAATCGCCCGATCAATAAAAAAAGAATTAACCTGATCGCTAAACGGTGTAGCAAGAAAAAAATTGAAACGCCAGAATTATTTTTTTTTTGGTCACCACGACATTGCATTAAAATGCAATAACGGGCGATCAAAAAAACGTATCTGCACCAAAATGGTATCATTAAAAACACCAGCTCGGTATGCAAAAAATAAGCCGTCACCAGATCCCGAAAAATGGAGACGTTACGGGTATTGGAAAATGGCGCCATTTTTATTTTTTAGCAAAGTTTGGAATTTTTTTTCACTACTTAGATAAGAGAACCTTGACACGTTTGTTGTCTATGAACTCGTAATGACCTGGAGAATCGTAATGGCAGTTTTAGCATTTAGTGAACCTAGTAAAAAAGCCAAACAAAAAACAAGTGTGGGATTGCACTTTTTTTGCAATTTCACCGCACTTGGATTTTTTTTTCCGTTTTCTAGTACACGACGTGCTAAAACCAATGATGTTGTTCAAAAGTACAACTTATTTCGCAAAAAATAAGCCCTCACATGGCCATAATGACGGAAAAATAAAAAAGTTATGGCTCTGGGAAGGAGGGGAGCGAAAAACGAACACGGAAAAACGGAAAATTCCAAGGTCATGAAGGGGTTAAAGAATAATATTTCCACATGTCTAGTACATCAGCACAATTTTTGAAACAATTTTTTGTTTTCGTTAGGAAGTTACAAGTTGAACAGTGATTTCTCATTTTTACAGCAAAATTTACAAAACCGTTTTTTTAGGGACCACTTCACATTTGAAATCACTTAAATGTCAGAAAATACCCAAAAGAGACACCATTCTAAAAACTGCACCAACAAGCTGATCAAAACCACATTCAAGAAGTTTAACAACCTGCAGGTGATTCACAGGAATTAATGAAATGTGAAAGGAAAAAATTAACATTTATCTTTTTTCACTAAAACTTTAGACTTTTTTTTTATTTTCACAAGGGTAACCGAAAAAAATATATCCCAAAACGTATAATGCAATTTTTCCTGAACATGCCGATACCCAATATATGGGGAAAACCACTGTTTGGGCGCAAGGCAGAATTACGCTGTTTGACTTTTTCAAACCAAAATTGACAGGAATTGAGATCAGACACAATGTCACGCTTGGGGAACCCCTGATGTGCCTAAACAGTGGAAACTCCCCCATATGTGACCCCATTTTGGAAACTGGACCACCCAAGGAACTTATCTAGATATGTGTTGAGCACTTTGAATCCCCAAGTGTTTCACTTAAGTTTATAATGTTGAGCCATGAAAATAAAAAATCATTTTATTTTTTATTTTTAGCAAAAATGATCTTTTAGCCCCCAATTTTTTATTTTCCCAAGGGTAACCAGAGAAATTGGACACAGAAGTTGTTGTGCAATTTGTTCTGAGAATGCAGATATCCCATATGTGGGAGAAAACTGCTGTTTGGGCACATGTCGGGGCTCGGAAGGGAAGTAGTGACATTTTTAAATGCAGACTTTGAAGGAATGGTCTGTGGGTGTCATGTTGCGTTTGCAGAGCCCCTGATATGCCTAAACCATAGAAACCCCCCACAGGTGACCCCATTTTTGAAACTATACCCAATGAACTTATCTAGACGAGCCTAAACAGTTGAAATGCCCAACAAGTTCCCTCTTTTTGGAACAAATCTACTGTTATGTAAATTTTATAATGCAGTGGCATATGAGTTGTGTAGTTTGTCAGGTTGTCATACGTCAGTTGTGTAAGTCAGAAAAGAATTTAGTAGTGCATGGAGGTGTGACACAGTCTGAAGCATTCTTTAATACCCCTTTTGTAACACACTTGGCACCTCTTCTGCAACTTGCCTTTTTTTCCCACTTTGAAGGACCTCCACGGGAAACGTTGATCTGGTACAATACGAGCACCTTCAGTTCCAGAAGTACTGTGGCCCGCACCTTCCTGAGGGCCTTGATCACTACCTCCTGAAACTGAAGGTACGACGTATCGGTGTGGCCTACACATCGTGACAGCAGGAAAGCATTGAGCATTGCCATCTGTGCGATGACATCCCTCAGGATGATGGCACCATCTACCCAGAGATAAGATGGCGCCGAAATTTTAATGTGATCACCGCGACTTCGGTCACAGTAAAAAATGACGTAATATTCCGTCCATTGTCAAATAGGCCCCACATGGACGGAATATTCTGTCCGATGTCAGAAAGGGGTTACATTTGGATAATATAATCTTGAGTAGCAGGAATAATCGTAATCAAAACATTTATTCTCCCAAAAGTGTGCTATATGATTAGGACTCTCCCATTTTGATACCTCAATTTTACCTCACTAAGTTACAAAAACTACTCAACGACTTTATCTGGAAATCTAAAAAAAGGTAGAATTGCAACTAATGTTCTCTACAAAAATAAGTTTAATGGATAACCTAGTCTTCCCAACCTTTCAGCATACTATTTTGTTAACCTAATAAAAATAAATAAATAAAAGTAATAGTTGGCTCAGTTCAGAACATCCTCCAGCCTGGCTGGATCTCGAACGTCACCATAACAATTTCTGCCCTGTTATAGATCTCTTATTTAAACACCTTCCCTGTCCAACATTACCTGAACTCAATCACCCAATTTTTCAGGCCATCATATTAGCCTGGAAAAAACTTGCCAAACCAAAAGGTAAAGGGGAAAAAATTTGACAAAATTCAATTACCTCCCTCCTGGTCACAGATAGGTTTCAATAAAACCAAGGATATTCATAATAGAAATTATTTTATTCCTTTTAAAAACCTAAATATCTTTAAGTGGGAAGCAGATCTTAATGAACCTTTTTTTGCAAAGGAATACTATTACTCCCATTCTTCCATGAATTATTTTTTTGAAGTCTCGGCCAGGTGCTACTTTATTCCCATTAGGCTAGTTCATTTTAATAGTAACAGCTATTCTCTTTGCTGGAGAAATTGCGGCCAGTCGGGCACTCTATTCCATATATTTTGGAGCTGTCCTAAAATCAAGAGACTTTGGAACCCGATTTCTTCACTGATCTCAAAAGGGATGTCAAAAATAGATTTACTTCAATCACATCACAAATGGGTCTCATTTCTATGAGTTGTAGTGCAGCGGGGTTGGTGCAGTGCGACAGATAAGCACGGACCACAGAAAGTTCAACATAAATGGTGTCTATTTTCAGAACTCACACATAGAAGTGATATCCCTCCGGATCGCAGCCGGATTTCCATAAACGCAGTCCAGAACTCAAAACCCATTGCCGTGGACAATGGCACCGCTTTGTCTTTTGGGTGCGTCAGCCACCTTGAGTTCCCTGGCTCTGTGTTCGTTCCACACATACCTCGGTTGCACAGAGCCACCTGCTCTGCAGCTTGCAAACTCCAAACTGACATACCCAAGTCAAAAAATGACAGATTTAAAGGGCATCGTGGCCATAGACCCACTTCCAAAACCCCACTACCAAACCTGCAAGACAATCTAAAAATAAAAGGTTTTCCGAAAAATCTGACTGAGTCACTATTTGGACCCAATCTACTCTTTCTTTCATTTTGCCTTGTGACTCACAGGCATCCTGCTGTGAACATAAGGCACGCCAACGGGTTTAATAGGATTCTGTCCGCATCCTGGGGGACACAATCGACCCTCGCATATGATCCCCTTCACTGCCTCACATGGTCTAGAAAATATTGAACCTGCTCACAGACAACTCTTAATCCACATTTTTCTTGTAGTCAAAAACTCAAATTGCTTTCCTTTGGAAGGAAAGTTTTCCTCCTAAATTGCGAGATATCTTCAAAATCTCCGCATTGCTCCTTAGAGCTCAGACTTGCCATTATCAACAAATATCTTACAAAACGCCATAAAAATGAGACTGTTGAACCTCAAACTTCCCCCAATTCTTGTTTTATATACCACAATCAAATTCATAACTGTATCCATTCTTCCTCCAACATATTTTTGATATTCTTGTGGGTAAAATAAATATAACTCTTCTTAACCCCTTCCCAACATGTGCCGTACATGTACTACTCTGCAGGAGCTACGTTCCCACAAACAGCAGTACATTGCACAGCCTCACGCTAAGCACTACGGCGATCGGGTGCAGGTGTCAGCTGTGCGTTAGAGCTGACACCAGGGCAACGCCCACGATCGGTGTGTTGTTCTGCTGTGCAGATGCATTGCAGAACATCAGATCAGGGATCTGATGCCATACAGCAATGTCCCATACTGGGTCAATGTAAAAAGTAAAACAAAATTATATATATATATATATATATATAATTGTCTAAGGGTCACTTCCGTCTGTCCTTCTGTCTGTCACGGATATTCATTGGTCACGGCCTCTGTCTGTCAAGGAAAGCCAAGTCGCTAATTGGAAAAAAAGCCACAACCAATCAGCGACAGGCACAGTCCATAAGAAAATGGCCGCTCCTTACTCCCTGCAGTCAGTGGCCGGCGCCCGCATACTCCCGTCCAGCCACCGCTAACACAGGGTTAATGCCGGCGGTAACGGACCGCGTTATGCCGCGGGTAACGCACTCAGTTACCGCCGCTATAAACCCTGTGTGTCCCCAACTTTTTACTATTGATGCTGCCTATGCCATGCCTTATTAGCCCATCTCAGCAACGTTTCGGTTCTAATAGATGTGAACCTTTTTCAAGCAATGAATAGGTGCATGTGACAAGTATATATAGGGTGCAAACAATTACAATCTTTAGGATCAATCACATTAAGAGCATATTTGATCATATATAATAAAACATAGAACGTGCAAAATGTGACCTGTATCAATTATGTCAACATAAAATGCAGTGCCATAAAGTGCATATAGTAAACTTCATATAAAAACATTTTACAAGTCAGTTTACAAGCAGTTTACAGCTTATTGCATTAATGAAATCATCATAGACATGGCTCACCCCACTCAGAATATGTAAACACACGCTCTGCACAGTATAAATGCACATATTTTCCCATTTCAACTATTGGCACTGCGATTAAGTTATATTAAGCACACGCTTAGGGTATAATTGTTTCAGGAAGTTCTACAGTACCTGTGCGCAAGAAGTCAGTGCAATTCTACCACCATATCTTCCATAAAAACGCATGTCAAATATGCAAATCCTTATATATAAGGGACCTCATAATATTGACATCCCAGGAATGTACCATATAAAGGATTTTCTCCAATACCAAATGACCCGAGTGTGTGTACATATAGTGGGGCCACCCAAACAGTAAAGAATGGGACATACATCTCTTTGAGAAACGCACATCCCAGCCTCAACCTTGTATTGGGTGAAATCCTTCACCAAAGCCACACAAATCACAGGAAAGATGTAATCTATACAGAATATATATCCATACACTTCATGTCTGAGTTCAAGGCTGAGTAAAAAGCCGGATTACGGTGCGCACATCCCCCATTAGCTGGGGCTGATGACCCACCGTGCATAAAGGGGGAGGCACATATTCCGCCAAGAGAATGCACCTCAACCCCCAAATTTCCAAATCAAAGCTTCAACTCAATCCAAAAAAAAAGCAAGCACTGATTCAGGTCAATCATGTGTTAACGGAAATATAGGGGCTTCCACGTTACTGGTAGCACAAAGGCTCTGGAATTTTGCAATTTTCACTCAAACATCCACTGCTGCTTGTTTCTGGAAAACACCCACAGAGTCAAAATCGTCACTAAATCTGTAAATTCTTAAAGGGTTATTTCCAAAAATGGGGTCACTTGAGGAAGGGGGGATTCTGCTTTTCTAACACTTAGGGGCTCTATATGGAATCTGCAAACTATTCTAGGAAAATCTGCGTTCCAGGAGGCAAATAGCATTTCGTCCCTCCAGAGTCTCTCCGTGAGGCTAAGTAGTACTGTACAGCCACATATGGGGTATTGCCAAGTTCAGTTGAAATTGTGGGACAAATTTTGGTGCCATTATTACCAATTTCCCAGTATGAAAATGTAAAACTTTGGTGGTAAAAGTGTAAATTATTTTATTTTCACTGCTCAATGGCATAAAAGTCTGACACACCTGTAGTGTCAATATAATCACCACACCCCTAGATGAATTCATTGAGAGATTTAGTTTGTTAAATGGGGCGTTCTGCTGTGTTGGCACCTCATGGGCTCAGCTAATGTCATCCTCAAACAAGTGCAGCAAAATCTGCACTGTAATATGGCGTTTCTTCCCTTCTGAGCTTTGCACTGTGCCTCAAAAGTAGTTTTCAACGACATATGGGCTATCGGTGAACTCAGGAGATATTGCACAACAAATTTTAAGGTCCATTTTCTCCTGTTACCCTCCAGACTTGACTACACACCGGTGGATTATATTTATCATCATTAGGCATTTAGGACAACATTGGAACATTCAGAGATCCACAATGAACTTCTGGAGTGAGTTTGCTGCACTGGAAGTAAAGGGGCCAAATAATATTGCACGCCCCACTTTTCAGTTTTTGAATTTCTACAAAAATGTTAAATAACCAATACATTTCTTTCTACTTCACAATTGTGTTCCACTTCTTGTTGATTCTTCACCAAAAATTTACATTTTGTATCTTTATGTTTAAAGCATGATACGTGGGAAAAGGTTGAAAAGTTCCAGGGGGCCGAATACTTTTGCAAGGCACTGTATAATGTCTGACAAAGGTGTGGATGGATGAACAGGTAGCGGCTCTACATATCTGCTCGATGGAGGCGCTGGCTTTTTCCGCCTACTGCTCTGGTGGAATGAGCTGTGAACTTCTCTGGAGGTGTGAGATTCTGAACCTGATGAGCTTCAATGAGTGCTCTCTTTATCCAATTTGCCACCACAGTCTTGGATACTTTCTTTCCCCAATTATGGCCATAAGGTTGAACAAAGGGTTCTTATCTTTCCTCCAATCTTTGGTTATGTGGAGATAATGTAGGAACACTCTCCATACATCAAGGGGATGGAACTCCTCTTTCCTGTTGTTTGGGTTCTGCTTTGATTTTTCTGAAAGTCTATAACCACTTTTGGCAGAAATGAAGGATCTAGACGGAACACCAGCCGGTCTTCCAATATCCTCAGGTGGGGCTCCCATATAGAAAGTCTGTAACTCCCCCACTCGCCTGGCTGTTGTGATTGCCACCAGGAACACAGTCTTGCAGTACAGCCTGTCCAACATTGACGGTAGGGGCTCAATCAGTGGAAGCGTTAATCCTTTAAGGATGATAGAGGTCCCTAGTGGTGACCAGACTGATTAATCTAGGACAAGATCATGTAGCCGCTGTCATGAATTGTCTTACCCACCGGTGTTCAGCAAGGGCTTGGTCAAAGTAAGAGCTCAACGCAGCCACCTGTACTTTAAGAGTACTGGGTTTAAGTCCTTTATCCAAGCCTTCCTGCAGAAAATCTAGGATCTGGGTGATTTTGGCCTGTCGGGGCTCCAACCAGTCTAGTGCACACCATGACACAAACATCGTCCAGGTTTTTTGGTATATGTCGTTTGTCACCACCTTTCTACTTTTCTGTAACATGTTGATAATTCTCTCAGAGAGACCTTTGGCCCTCAGAATCGAGAACTCAGAAGCCAGGCCACTAGATGCAAGTTCTCTGGGTGAAAGACTGGCCCCCTGGTATAGGAGATTCCTGATTCCTGGAGGGATTAGAGGACCGTTTACATTGGCTGTAGTGTCGTACCAGCTTCTCTTTGGCCAAAGGGGTGCCACTAGAATGACCCTGGTCTGTTAGTCTCTTATTTCCTTGGTAAGACTGGGATCGGAGGAAAGGTGTAAGTCAGATCGAATTGCCACTGGTGGGCCAAGTCGTCTATGCCTAGCCATGCATAATCTGGGTTTAGTGAAAAAGAGTTGTCACTTTTGCATTCTGGCATCCCGCAAATAGATCAACCCCTGGATAACCCCATCTTTTGGTCAACATCTGGATTACTTCTGGATTCAGACTCCACTCTCCTGGGTGGATATCCTTTCTGATCAGGAATTTGGCTCGCTTATTGTCGGTTCCCTTATTGTAAAGGACTGACCCAGAAAGAAGATACTTTTTGGCCCAAGAGAATATTCTTGCTGAGATGCCATTTAGATCTTCGTTCGTCCTGGTGATGGAGGTGTGGGATTGTGGTTACCGTACATTGTCTGAATAGGTTCTCTCGTGTGTACCTCGGTCCACTGATGGTGCTGCCCTGAGGGTCTCCTCCACACTCTTCAACTCTCTGAAGTTTGAAGACTGTCTTGCTGACTTCAGCTGACCAGAGACCCTGGAAGGACGTTTGGGAGACTATGGCCCCCATCCCCTTTTGCTGGCATCAACTTCTATGGTGACTAGTGGGGTCTGGATCCAAGACACTCCTTTGTTCAGTTTCCTTGGGTTGTCCCAAAAAAGACGATTAAGTCAGTTTCCAGGTCAGTATTGACACCTTCTTGTTTAGTGATCTGTGGGAACCGTCCCACTCTGCTAGTACATAACTCTGCAGGTCTCTAGTGTGCGCCTGGATCAAGTCTACTGACTGGATACAAGATGTCAGAGCCGAGGACATGGCAAATCTCATGGACACCAATCTTATGCTCTGCAGGATTTTTATCTTTGCCCTCAGTTGTATCTGCTTTTCTTTGGGCAAGAAGGATGTTTGTGCCTGAGAATCCAGGAGAACTCAAAAGGAGGTCTTCCCTGTGGAGGGAACAATATCTGACTTCTGTTGATTTATCAGCCATACCTGTGGCATCAGAATCTGCAAAGTCATCTCTATGCGCTCCCGTAATGCCCATACTGAAGGTGCTATCAGCAGAAAGTTGTCAAGATATGGAATGATACAAATCTGCTGACCTCTGTTATAAGCCATGACTTCTGTCAAAATTTTTGTGAATATTTGGGATGCCGACGATATTCCAAATGGGAGTACACTGAATTGTTAATGAGTTACCAGCTACCCTTGCGCAACCATGAATCTCAGGAACTTTCAATGGTTGGTATGGATCGGGACGTGATAGCATGCGTCATGCAGATCGATTGTTGCCATGGAGAAGTTGTTCCCTATCAGGGGAACTGCCGATGTGACCGACTCCATCTTGAACCTCCTGTAACAGATATATTGGTTTAGAGGCTTCAAATTCATTATAATCCATTAGGTTTCCTTATTAAGAAGAGCCTGAAGTAGTGACCCCGTTCTTCTCCCTCTCCGGGAGTAGCGAAATCGCCCCTGAAGATAATAGGTTTCTGAGGCCTGACTCCAGGGCGATTTGGAGTGTTTGCGCAGAGAGTTGCATAATTCTTACTCTCTGCGGAGGGTAGGAGTTAAACTGTCTTCAACCCTTCCTGGATGGATCTTAGGACCCATGGGTTGGTGGATATGTCAGACCATATTGGAAGGAAATGAGAAATGCGATCTCCTAGTGTCCTTTGTGCGCCATGGTTTACTCTGACGCTGGGAGAGGAATAGATTCCTGCCCCGGCTACCTTTGAGGTAACTCCACCTTCCTGTCTTCCCTTCACCTCTGTACTGAGAAGACTGCTCCTGAGGGGGCCGAAAGGACCTCTTTCTTGACACTCCTTGGCTCCGGCTGCGACTTTTTCTTATCCGAAACCTTCAACAATAAGTCATCCAATGCAGGCCGAACATAAATTTTTCTTTAAAGGGAATGGAACATAACTTGATCTTATATGCTACATCCCCACTCCATGATCTCAGCCAATGGGCTCATCTCACCAAGTTAGATAGGGCCTCTGATCTAGCCGTCACTCTGAAGGACTCCACCGAGGCGTAGCATTTCGGTGAAATAGAAGTGAGGCGAGGATCTCTTCTCATGCCCTCAGCTGCCCCAATCAGCGAGACATTGATCTGGCTACTGATGTAGAGATCACATTTGTATTTAGCAATGCCATTGATGTTTCACAGGTTTTCCTTAGGAGGCCCTCCATCTTGAGCTTTTGAGGATATTTTAACTGAGAGGAATCCTCAAACGGCAAGATAGTTTTCTTGGCTACCTAGGCAACCTGAACGTCTACCATGGGCACCTCAGACCAGCATGCTGCAGTTTTGTCATACACTACTCTATCTTTTATCTCTGAGGGAGTGCTCAGTCTCTTCTCTGGGGTTTCCCATTCTTCCAGCACCAGCTCCCAGATATTCTTGTGCATCGGGAAAAAGAGCTTCTTTTTTAATCGGAGACCTCCAAACATTTCCTCTTGTACTGTACATGAAGGGGTCTCTTCTTCCACTTCCATGGTTCTTCTCATCGCTGTGAGAATCTCCTCCATATTCACTGTGGAAAAGTATTACCTCTTCTTCTGTATATTTGGGTCGGAACTCAGCTTACCTTCTACCAGAAATTCCTTCGGCATGGACTCCTTGGGAGCCTGGATCCTCTTCCTGATGAATCTAAAGGTACCTTCACACAACGATATCATTAAGGATATCGTTGCAACGTCACGCTTTTTGTGACGTAGCAACGATCCCGCTAACGATATCGTTATGTGTGACAGCGACCAATGATCAGGCCCCTGCTGGGAGATCGTTGGTCGCTGGGGAATGATCAGGACCTTTTTTTGTTCGCTGATCACCCGCTGTCATCGCTGGATCGGCGTGTGTGACGCCGATCCAGCGATGTGTTCACTTGTAACCAGGGCAAATATGGGGTTACTAAGGCTGGTTACACATTTGCGTTTTTTTTTTTGCGTTTTTGCGCAAAAAAACGCATGCGTTTTCCCCCCTATACTTAACATTAAAAACACATGCGTTTTTTGCATGCGTTTTGACGACGCATGCGTTTTTTCTCTGCATGCGTTTGTTGCAGAAATGCAACATGTAGTAATTTTAGCGGCTTTTTTTGCCGCAAAAAAAAGTATTGATGTCTATGTAAACGCATGTGTTTTTAAGCACATGCGTTTGCATGTGTTTTTATAGAAAAACACAAGAATACACACTTATAAGCCACCCCCCAACCCAAACTCTAACCCCAACCCAAACTCTAACCCCAACCCAAACTCTAACCCCAACCCAAACTCTAACCCCAACCCAAACTCTAACCCCAACACAAACTCTAACCCCAACACAAACTAACCCTAACACAAACTCTAACCCTATCCCTAAGGGATCCTAACCCTAACCATAAGGGTTAGGGTTAGGATCCCTAGGGTTAGGATCCCTAGGGTTAGAGTTTGTGTTAGGGTTAGAGTTTGTGTTAGGGTTAGAGTTTGTGTTAGGGTTAGAGTTTGTGTTATGGTTAGAGTTTGTGTTAGGATCCCTAGGGTTACTAGGGATCCTAACCCTAGGTATTTATATTTATAGTGGGTTCTCTAGTTGATTTTGATGATTGGCAGCTGTCACACACTTCTCATCATGCATTTCAAAAACGCAAACGCAGAAAAAAACGTGTTTAAACGCATCAAAACGCCGTGTTTGCGTTACAACATGCAAAAACGCATGCACCTAAAAAACGCTGCGTTTAAACGCGTTTAATCCCTTCATGACCCAGCCTATTTTGACCTTAATGACCTGGCCGTTTTTTGCAATTCTGACCAGTGTCCCTTTATGAGGTAATAACTCAGGAACGCTTCAACGGATCCTAGCGGTTCTGAGATTGTTTTTTCGTGACATATTGGGCTTCATGTTAGCGGTAAATTTAGGTCAATAAATTCTGCGTTTATTTGTGATAAATACGGAAATTTGGCGAAAATTTTGAAAATTTCGCAATTTTCACATTTTGAATTTGAATTTTTATTCTGTTAAACCAGAGAGTTATGTGACACAAAATAGTTAATAAATAACATTTCCCACATGTATACTTTACATCAGCACAATTTTGGAAACAAAGATTTCTCATTTTTACAACGAAATTTACAAAACCATTTTTTTTAGGGACCACCTCACATTTGAAGTCAGTTTGAAGGGGTCTATATGGCTGAAAATACCCAAAAGTGACACCATTCTAAAAACTGCACCCCTCAAGGTGCACAAAACCACATTCAAGAAGTTTATTAACCCTTCAGGTGCTTCATAGCAGCAGAAGCAACATGGAAGGAAAAAATGAACATTTAACTTTTTAGTCACAAAAATTATATTTTAGCAACAATTTTTTTTATTTTCCCAATGGTAAAAGGAGAAACTTAACCACGAAAGTTGTTGTCCAATTTGTCCTGAGTACACTGAAACCACTGTTTGGGCGCACAGCAGGGTTTGGAAGGGAAGGAGCGCCATTTGACTTTTTGAATGAAAAATTGGCTCCACTCTTTAGCGGACACCATGTCGCGTTTGGAGAGCCCCTGTGTGCCTAAACATTGGAGCTCCCCCACAAGTGACCCCATTTTGGAAACTAGACCCCTCAAGGAACTTATCTAGATGCCTAGTGAGCACTTTAAACCCTCAGGTGCTTCACAAATTGATCTGTAAAAATGAAAAAGTACTTTTTTTTCACAAAAAAATTTTTTTCGCATCAATTTTTTCATTTTCACATGGGCAATAGGATAAAACGGATACTAAAATTTGTTGGGCAATTTCTCCCGAGTACGCTGATACCCCATATGTGGGGATAAACCACTGTTTGGGCGCACGGCAGGGCTCGGAAGGGAAGACACGCCATTTGGCTTTTTAAATGGAAAATTAACTCCAATCATTAGCGGACACCATGTCACGTTTGGAGAGCCCCGGTGTGCCTAAACATTGGAGATCCCCCACAAATGACCCCATTTTGGAAACTAGACCCCCAAAGGAACTAATCTAGATGTGTGGTGAGGACTTTGAACCCCCAAGTGCTTCACAGAAGTTTATAACGCAGAGCCATGAAAAAAAAAAAAAAAAATTATTTTCTCAAAAATGATTTTTATTTTCCCAAGGGTAACAGGAGAAATTTGACCTCAAAAGTTGTTGTCCAGTTTCTCCTGAGTACGCTGATACCCCATTTGTGGGGGTAAACCACAGTTTGGGCACATGCCGGGGCTCGGAAGTGAAGTAGTGACGTTTTGAAATGCAGACTTTGATGGAATGCTCTGCGGGCGTCACGTTGCGTTTGCAGAGCCCCTGATGTGCCTGAACAGTAGAAACCCCCCACAAGTGACCCCATTTTAGAAACTAGACCCCGAAAGGAACTTATCTAGATGTGTGGTGAGCACTTTGAACCCCCAAGTGCTTCACAGAAGTTTTTAACGCAGAGCCGTGAAAATAATAAATACGTTTTCTTTCCTCAAAAATAATTATTTAGCCCAGAATTTTTTAATTTTCCCAAGGGTAACAGGAGAAATTTGACCCCAATATTTGTTGTCCTTTTTCTCCTGAGTACGCGGATACCCCATGTGTGGGGGTAAACCACTGTTTGGGCACACGTCGGGGCTCAGAAGGGAAGTAGTGACTTTTGAAATGTAGACTTTGATGGAATGGTCTGCGGGTGTCACGTTGCGTTTGCTGAGCCCCTGGTGTGCCTAAACAGTAGAAACCCCCCACAAGTGTCCCCATTTTAGAAACTAGACCCCCCAAGGAACTTATCTAGATATGTGGTGAGCACTTTGAACCCCCAAGTGCTTCACAGACGTTTACAAAGCAGAGCCGTGAAAATAAAAAATCATTTTTCTTTCCTCAAAAATGATGTTTTAGCAAGCATTTTTTTGTTTTCACAAGGGTAACAGGAGAAATTGGACCCCAGTAATTGTTGCGCAGTTTGTCCTGAGTATGCTGGTACCCCATATGTGGGGGTAAACCACTGTTTGGGCACACGTCGGGGCTCGGAAGTGAGGGAGCACCATTTGACTTTTTGAATACAAGATTGCTGGAATCAATGGTGGCGCCATGTTGCGTTTGGAGACCCCTGATGTGCCTAAACAGTGGAAACCCCTCAATTCTACCTCCAACACTAACCCCAACACACCCCTAACCCTCATCCCAACTGTAGCCATAACCCTAATCACAACCCTAACCACAACCCTAATTCCAACTCTAACCCTAAGGCTATGTGCCCACGTTGCGGATTCGTTTGAGATTTTTCCGCACCATTTTTGAAAAATCCGCGGGTAAAAGGCACTGCGTTTTACCTTCAGATTTACCGTGGATTTCCAGTGTTTTTTGTGCGGATTTCACCTGTGGATTCCTATTGAGGAACAGGTGTAAAACGCTGCGGAATCCGTACAAAGAATTGACATGCTGCGGAAAATACAACGCAGCGTTTCTGCGCTGTATTTTCCGCACCATGGGCACAGCGGATTTGGTTTTCCATAGGTTTACATGGTACTGTAAACCTGATGGAACACTGCAGCGAATTTATCAAATCCGCAGCGGAAAAATCCGCAGAGGACCAGAATACGTGTGCACATACCGAAACCCTAACCCTAACGGAAAAAAGAAAAAATTCTTTATGTTATTATTGTCCCTACCTATGGGGGTGACAAAGGGGGGGGGGGGGGGTCATTTACTTTTTTTTTTTATTTAGACCACTGTGATATAACCTATCACAGTGATCAAAATGCACTTTGGAACGAATCTGCGCCCGCCATTTTGGAAGATGGCGGCGCCCATGGAGAAGACGGACGGACCCCGGGAGTGTCGGTAAGTATGATGGGGTGGGGGGAGCACGGGGGGGGGGGGGGGGTGGATCGGAGCATGGGGGGGGATCGGAACGCGGGGGGTGGATCGGAGCACGGGGGGGGGGGTGGATCGGAGCATGGGGGGTGGATCGGAGCATGGGGGGTGGATCAGAGTGCAGGGGGGTTGGATCGGAGCACGGGGGTGATTGGAGCATGGGGGGAGCGGACAAGAGCTTGGGGGGAGCGGAAAGGAGGACGGAGGGGAGCGGGGCACTGTGTACAGGACAGATCAGTGGCTGCGGGGGCAATCGGTGGGGTGGGGGCACATCAGTGTTTCCAGCCATGGCCGATGATATTGCAGCATCGGCCATGGCTGGATTGTAATATTTCACCAGTTTTAATAGGTGAAATATTACAAATCGCTGATTGGCAGTTTCACTTTCAACAGCCAATCAGAGCGATCATAGCCACAGGGGGGTGAAGCCACCCCCCCTGGGCTGTACTACCACTCCCCCTGTCCCTGCAGATCGGGTGAAATGGGAGTTAACCCTTTCACCCGATCTGCAGGGACGCGATCTTTCCATGACGCCACATAGACGTCATGGGTCGGATTGGCACCGACTTCGATGACGCCTACGTGGCGTCAAAGGTCGGGAAGGAGTTAAACGCGTTTTTACACCAAATGTGTTTGCGTTTAAAACGCTGCGTTTTTAAACGTAAGTGTGAAACCAGCCTTAGCGCAGGGCCGCGCTTAGTAACCCGATATTTACCCTGGTTACCATTGTAAAGTAAAAAAAACAAAAAACAAAAAATAAAAATAAAAAAAAAACACTACATACTCACATTCTGATGTCTGTCACGTCCCCCGGCGTCCACAGGGTTAAAACTGCTTTCGGCAAGAGCGCTGCTAATGCACGCGCTCCGGCCGAGAGCTTCCCTGCACTGACTGTCAGTGCCAGCCATAAAGCAGAGCACAGCGGTGACGTCACCGCTGTTACTGCCGGCACTGACACAGTCAGTGCAGGGAAGCTTCTCGGCAGCAGCGCGTGCATTAGCAGCGCTCTTGCCGAAAGCAGTTTTAACCCTGTGGACGCCGGGGGACGTGACAGACATCAGAATGTGAGTATGTAGTGTTTTTTTTTCTTTTTTTTACTTTTACAATGGTAACCAGGGTAAATATCGGGTTAATAAGCGCGGCCCTGCACTTAGTAACCAGATGTTTACCCTGGTTACCCAGGTGCCGCAGGGGGACTTCGGCATCGTTGAAGACAGTTTCAATGATGCTGAAGTCTTTTCCCTGATCGTTGGTCACTGGAGAGAGCTGTCTGTGTGACAGCTCCACAGCGACCACACGACGACTTACCAACGATCATGGCCAGGTCGTATCGCTGGTCGTGATCGTTGGTAAATCGTTTAGTGTAACGGTACCTTTACTCTTTTTTTGCTGCTGGAGGCCGGTATTATCTGGAAGAAGGATGTCAGGGAAGCTTGTATTTCCTGACGTACTATCCTTTTAATTTCTTCTCTTAAGGATGGCTATTCTTCCTTCAGCACCTTCTCTATACACTCCTGACATAAGGGTTCCCCATGTGTGGAGAAGAGCTTTTTGGCACATAACACACATTTGCGGCTAGTGGCTTTGGATTTACTCCTTGGTGCAGGATCCTTGTCCCCCTGAAAGAGAGGAGAAGGTAGAAAGTATTTCAGGATCTCTGCTTGCACCATGGACGGGATGCAATGCCTGTATACTTGCAGGGATCGGAACAGTGCTGGGCCCCACAGACGTACAGCGGGAAGGATGAGACCCCCATGCTACCCACACAGTTTGCCCTACCTTACTTGAACTGCCCGGGTCTCCTTAAGAAGGGTGATCAAACCAGCGCCTCCATCCAATTAGAGGGGTTCCACCCCTGATTTCCCCGATTGTTGGAATCCTACGGTGGAGTCCATCTGAGTCCCGTGTTTGAATTTCCAGCTGTGTTCCACCATGGAACGCTGTGACTGCACCAGTTTACACCGAGTAAAGCCGGAAGCACACTTCCATCGCTGCACAGCGGTCTGAGCCAGCAGGAGCAGGGGGAGGAGATGGGGCCTAAAAGCTCAGAGAGGCCTCCCACCCGAGAACCCCCCAGACTAACTGAAGGTGCACACTGGGTGAAAGACCACGTCCTGAGTCCTAGGGAACCAGGAACAGCATCCGGAGAGGGAGGGTAAGACTGACCGATCTCCTGCTGCCCGGCTATGTTACATGTCTGGTGTCTGCCACTGGCACAGAGCACCAATAATGACCTCTTCATCCCCATAGAGACAAGAAAAACACTGGGGAATGGAAGTGAGAGGGGCTATTTGACTTCTTTCCTGTCCCTAATAGGATGAGAGGACATCCTCCTGTGTGCTGTGGTAGGGGTTATAAGAGAAAAAATGGTTTTGCAAATTTTGTTGTAAAAATGAGGAATCGCTGGTCAACGTTTAACCCTTAACTTCCTAACAAAACAAAAAAAGACATTATGTTTCAAACATTGTGCTAATATAAAGTAGACATGTGGGAAATGTTTGATTTAAGGGCATAAAAAGTTTAAGTTTGAAAATTGCAATT
This sequence comes from Ranitomeya imitator, assembly GCF_032444005.1. Classification (NCBI taxonomy): domain Eukaryota; kingdom Metazoa; phylum Chordata; class Amphibia; order Anura; family Dendrobatidae; genus Ranitomeya; species Ranitomeya imitator. The sequence goes on along the minus strand of NC_091285.1, from coordinate 115,634,786 downwards.
TTATTTTAATTTTTTTGTCAAATTTCAGATATTTTTTTAAATAAATGCAAATATAACCTAAATTTACCATAACCAAAGTATGATGTGTCACAAAAAAAAAAAACAATCTCAAAATCAACGGTTATGTTGAAACATTCCAGAATTTTTACTACATATGACACGTCAGATTTTTTAAAAATTGGCTCGGTCACTAAGGGTTAAGAAGAGCTTTAACACGTAAACAATAAATGAACTCAGATGACGGATGCTATTAAAAAACTATGAGCCCACATGGAGAAGGTGCATTCCAGCATCTATAAAGCACACATAAATGAATGAAGGAATCAAGCAATTAATATGAGGACTCCACCCAGTGGTATCATATGGATGCTTTTGAAATGGGTTATCCAATAGGAAAAGTATATAGCCATATAGAAATTTCAATCACATGTCTGGAGAATGCTCAGCCCAATGGAAGTGGCAGGATAATTCAAAACTTGAGGTAGTAATTGACATAAAGTGCAAGTGCATATAGCCCAAAAATTAGGAAAGCAAGGACAAAAACCCAGACGTTTAATAGTTAAAGTAAATTAACACTTCAAGAGATGAATACACATCATAGTTACCAGATAATAATGACCTTTATTTATATAGCGCCAACCTATTCCACAGTGCTTTACAATTTATCAGTTCATATACAACAGTCATAAGTCACAAAGTTAAATATAATACAATAAAGCGGAGATAATGACAACCCTGCTTGTAAGAGCTTAAAATCTACAGTGTAGTGGGGGAGACACAAATACAGGTGCTTATTTACAATGATGATGCAGCCATTTTGAGGAAAATGGTGGATAAAGGCTGCATGAGCGAGTCACCAGCCAATACTTGCAGTGCTTTTGGGTGCGGCTGAGTTTGATGGAGAATTATGTTCAGAGAAATAGTGAACGGGCTATAGAAAAAAAAAAAAAAAAGACTTTGATTATGGAACATGATGATACATGGCTCTAAACAGATGTGTTTTAGGGAGCACCTAAAACTGTGTAAGTTGTGAATAATCCTAATTTCTTGGGGTTCAGCATTCTAAAGAATAGGTGTAGCTTGGGAGAAGTCTTGGAGCCAGAAGTGGGAGGTACGGATTTGTGTGGATGTTAGTTGAAAGCCACTTCCAGAGTGTAACAAGTAGGTAGCCCGATAAACAGAAATGAGAGACAAGATGTAGTGGGGTGCCGCACTGTGGAGAGCTTTGTGGGTGAGAACAAGCAATTGAAATTGGATCCTATAATGTATGGGAAGCCAGTGCAATGACTGACACATAGCACAAGTGTTCGAGTGTCGATTAGCCAGATAGATGACCCTGGCTACTGCATTAAGGATGAACTGCAGAGGGGAAAGTCGAGTGAGGGGAAGACCAATTAATAGAGAATTACAGTAGTCAAGATAGGAGTGGATCAGGGCAACAGTGAGGAGTTTTGTTGTTTCTATGGTGAAAAAGCGGCAGATTCTAGAAATGTCCTTCAGGTGCAAGAGACGGCAAGAGATTGCATATATGAGGTGAAGGAAAGATTGGTGTCAAATCTGACACCTAGCCAGAGCACCTACTGCCTGGGCCTTATTGTGGTGCCACCCATGAGGGGGAAATGTCAGATTTTAGGCTGTGTGAACACGTTGCAGATTTGGGTGCAGAATTTTCTGCACAAAATCTGCATCTCCTGGCAGAAAATGCAGCTGCGTTTTTTATGGTGTTTATGAAATTTTGTGCATTTTTTAAAGCGTTTTTGAAAGCTAAATAAAGATGTATTATTGAACAAAAAGAAAATATTTGTGATGTCATTGTCCAGCCTCCTCTTTTACACTTGTCCAACCCACACTCCATTACATAGAGATAGATAGACCGACAGAAAGATAGATCTATAGATAGATAGAATGAATGAGATGGATAGATTTACAGTACATATAGATAGATCTATAGAGGCATACATCTAACTATTCTTATATCTATCTATAGATATCTGGATAGGTATATCTAATGTTAGATGTATGGATAGTGTGGGGTATGTGTCCAAGGGCCAGATTACATCTGGATTAGCTGCTGCGTACAACCCGCAGCATCCAGATGGTTACCGCATAGTGGAGGGAATTTTATGAAATCAGGTTTCCACTATGCGTGCGAACACGCATCCGGTGGCCATGCGGCGCGTCTTTTTAGAATGCAGCGACGCTCCATTGCCGCAAGGTAAATCACAGGGTCCTATGTATAGGGTGCGGAGATTACGGATCTGTGCAATGAACACATCCGGAATCACAGAGCGAACAGAAGGGAGCAGCGCTTCAGGCGGAGTGAGTTTTACAGTCCGTCAAAAAGCACCGGCAATCCGGCCCGTGGACACATACCCTATAGATATATGGATAGATATATCTATGTATCTATAGATATATCTATAAATTGATTATCCATAGATATATAATAGCAAGGCCGATGTTTATTAATGAGAGTTTAACCCCTTTACCCCCAAGGGTGGTTTGCACGTTAATGACCGGGCCAATTTTTACAATTCTGACCACTGTCCCTTTGTGAGGTTATAACTCTGGAACGCTTCAACGGATCCCAGTGATTCTGACATTGTTTTCTCGTGACATATTGTACTTCATGACAATGGTAAAAATTATTTGATAGTACCTGCGTTTATTTGTGAAAAAAACGGAAATTTGGCGAAAATTATGAAAATTTTGCAATTTTCCAACTTTGAATTTTTATGCAATTAAATCACAGAGATATGTCACACAAAATACTTAATAAGTAACATTTCCCACATGTCTACTTTACATCAGCACAATTTTGGAACCCAATTTTTTTTTTGTTAGGGAGTTATAAGGGTTAAAAGTTGACCAGCAATTTCTCATTTCTACAACACCATTTTTTTTTAGGGACCACATCTCATTTGAAGTCATTTTGAGGGGTCTATATGATAGAAAATACCCAAGTGTGACACCATTCTAAAAACTACACCCCTCAAGGTGCTCAAAACCATATTCAAGAAGTTTATTAACCCTTCTGGTGCTTCACAGGAATTTTTTGAATGTTTAAATAAAAATGAACATTTAACTTTTTTTCACAAAAAATTTAATTCAGCTCCAATTTGTTTAATTTTACCAAGGGTAACAGGAGAAAATAGACCCCAAACATTGTTGTACAATTTGTCCTGAGCACGACAATACCCCACATGTGGGGGTAAACCACTGTTTGGGCGCATGGCAGAGCTCGGAAGCGAAGGAGCGCCATTTGACTTTTCAATGCAAAATTGACTGGAATTGAGATGGGACGCCATGTTTCGTTTGGAGAGCCCCTGATGTGCCTAAACATTGAAACCCCCCACAAGTGACACCATTTTGGAAAGTAGACCCCTTAAGGAACTTATCTAGATGTGTGGTGAGCACTTTGACCCACCAAGTGCTTCACAGAAGTTTATAATGTAGAACCGTAAAAATAAAAAATCATTTTTTCACAAAAATTAACTTTCCGCCCCCAATTTTTTATTTTCCCAAGGGTAAGAGAAGAAATTGGACCCCAAAAGTTGTTGTACAATTTGTCCTGAGTACGCTGATACCCCATATGTGGGGGTAAACCACTGTTTGGGCGGATGGGAGAGCTCGGAAGGGAAGGAGCGCCGTTTGACTTTTCAATGCAAAATTGACAGGAATTGAGATGGGACGCCATGTTGCGTTTGGAGAGCCACTGATGTGCCTAAACATTGAAACCCCCCACAAGTGACACCATTTTGGAAAGTAGACCCCCTAAGGAATTTATCTAGAGGTGTGGTGAGCACTTTGACCCACCAAGCGCTTCACAGAAGTTTATAATGCAGAGCCGTAAAAATAAAACAAAAAAATTTTCCCACAAAAATTATTTTTTTAGCCCCCAGTTTGTATTTTCCCGAGGGTAACAGGAGAAAGTGGACCCCAAAATTTGTTGCCCAATTTGTCCTGAGTGCGATGATACACCATATGTGGGGGGAACCACTGTTTGGGCGCATGGGAGGGTTCGGAAGGGAAGGAGTGCCATTTGAATGCAGACTTAGATGGAATGGTCTGCAGGTGTCACATTGCATTTGCAGAGCCCCTAATGTACCTAAACAGTAGAAACCCCCCACAAGTGACACCATTTTGGAAAGTAGACCCCCTAAGGAACTTATCTACATGTGTGGTGAGCACTTTGACCCACCAAGGGCTTCACAGAAGTTTATAATGGAGAGCCGTAAAAATAAAACAAAAATTTTTTCCCACAAAAATTATTTTTTAGCCCCCAGTTTGTATTTTCCCGAGGGTAACAGGAGAAATTGGACCCCAAAATTTGTTGTCCAATTTGTCCTGAGTGCGCTGATACCCCATATGTGGGGGGAAGCCACTGTTTTGGCGCATGGGAGGGCTCAGAAGGGAAGGAGCTCCATTTGGAATGCAGGCTTAGATGGAATGGTCTGCAGGTGTCACATTGCATTTGCAGAGCCCCTAATGTACCGAAACAGTAGAAACCCCCCACAAGTGACACAATTTTGGAAACTAGACCCCCTAAGGAACTCATCTAGATATGTTGTGAGAGCTTTGAACCCCCAAGTGTTTCACTACAGTTTGTAACGCAGAGCCGTGAAAATTGAAAAAAAAAATCTTTCCCCTAAAAATTATTTTTTAGCCCCCAGTCTTGTATTTTCCCGAGGGTAAGAGGAGAAATTTGACCCCAAAAGTTGTTGTCCAATTTGTCCTGAGAACGCTGATACCCCATATGTTGGGGGGAACCACCGTTTGGGCGCATGGGAGGGCTCGGAAGGGAAGGAGTGCCATTTGGAATGCAGACTTAGATGGAATGGTCTGCAGGCGTCACATTGCGTTTGCAGAACCCCTAATGTACCTCAACAGTAGAAATCCCCCACAAGTGACCCCATATTGGAAACTAGACCCCCCATGGAACTTATATAGATGTGTTGTGAGAACTTTGAACCCCCAAATGTTTCACTACAGTTTATAACGCAGAGCCGTGAAAATAAAAAATCCTTTTTTTCCCCACAAAAATTATTTTTTAGCCCCGAGTTTTGTATTTTCCCAAGGGTAACAGGAGAAATTGGACCCCAAAAGTTGTTGTCCAATTTGTCCTGAGTACGCTGATACCCCATATGTTGGGGTAAACCCCTGTTTGGGCACACGGGAGAGCTCGGAAGGGAAGAAGCACTGTTTTACTTTTTCAACGCAGAATTGGCTGGAATTGAGATCGGACGCTATGTCGCGTTTGGAGAGCCCCTGATGTGCCTAAACAGTGGAAACCCCCCAATTACAACTGAAACCCTAATCCAAACACACCCCTAACCCTAATCCCAACAGTAACCCTAACCACACCTCTAACCCTGACACACACCTAACCCTAATCCCAACCCTATTCCCAACTGTAAATGTAATCTAAACCCTAACCGTAACTTTAGCCCCAACCCTAACTGTAGCCTTAACCCTAGCCCCAACCCTAACCCTAACTTTAGCCCCAACCCAAACTGTAGCCCTAACCCTAGCCCTAACTTTAGCCCCAACCCTAACTGTAGCCTTAACCCTAGCCCTAACCCTAGCCCTAACCCAAACCCAAACCCTAATGGAAAAATGGAAATAAAATACATTTTTTTAATTTTTCCCTAACTAAGGGGGTGATGAAAGGGGGTTTGATTTACTTTTATAGCGGGTTTTTTAGCGGATTTTTATGATTGGCAGCCGTCACACACTGAAAGACGCTTTTTATTGCAAAAAATATTTTTTGCGTTACCACATTTTGAGAGCTATAATTTTTCCATATTTTGGTTCACAGAGTCATGTGAAGTCTTGTTTTTTGCGGGACGAGTTGACGTTTTTATTGGTAACATTTTCAGGCACATTACATTTTTTGATCGCTTTTTATTCCGATTTTTGCGACGCAAAATGACCAAAAACCAGCTATTCATGAATTTCTTTTGGGGGAGGCGTTAATACCGTTCCGCGTTTGGTAAAATTGATAAATCAGTTTTATTCTTCGGGTCAGTACGATTACAGCGACACCTCAATTATATCATTTTTTTTTGTTTTGGCGCTTTTATACGATAAAAACTATTTTATAGAAAAAATAATTATTTTTGCATCGCTTTATTCTCAGGACTATAACTTTTTTTTTTTTTTTGCTGATGATGCTGTATGGCGGCTCGTTTTTTGCGGGACAAGATGACGCTTTCAGCGGTATCATGGTTATTTATATCTGTCTTTTTGATCGCGTGTTATTCCACTTTTTGTTCGGCGGTATGATAATAAAGCGTTGTTTTTTGCCTCGTTTTTTTTTTTTTTTTCCTTACGGTGTTTACTGAAGGGGTTAACTAGTGGGCCAGTTTTATAGGTCGGGCCGTTACGGACGCGGCGATACTAAATATGTGTACTTTTATTGTTTTTTTTTTATTTAGATAAAGAAATGTATTTAGGGGAATAATATATTTTTTTTTTTTCATTATTTAGGAATATTTTTTTTTTTTTACACATTTTGAAAATTTTTTTTTACTTTTTTACATTGTCCCAGGGGGGGGACATCACAGATCAGTGATCTGACAGTTTGCACAGCACTCTGTCAGATCACTGATCTGACATGCAGCGCTGCAGCCTTCACAGTGCCTGCTCTGAGCAGGCTCTGTGAAGCCACCTCCCTCCCTGGAACAAGCAGGGAGGGAGGTAAGACCCTCGCAGCAACGCGATCACATCGCGTTGCTGTGGGGGGGCTCAGGGAAGGCCGCAGGGAGCCCCCTCCCTGCGGGAAGCTTCCCTATATCGCCGGCACATCGCGATCATCTTTGATCGCGGTGTGCCAGGGGTTAATGTGCCGGGGGCGGTCCGGATAAACAGCTGTGATAAACAGCTGACACCCGGCGATAAACAGCTGACACCCGGCCGCGATCGGCGGCGCTCCCTTTGTGAGCGCCGCCGATCGCGCTGAACGTACTATCCCGTCCGTGGTCATGGGGGCCCACCCCACCTCGACGGGATTGTACGTCCCATGTCAGAAAGGGGTTAAATTAAAAAAAAAAGCCGGATTACGTACCGGTAATGCTCTTTTAATGAGTCCACGACAGCACCCCACATGAGAGAGAGGGATCCGCCCATAGGAACAGGAAACCTACAGAATAAAAGGAGGCGGTCCCCTCTCCTCCTCAGTTTAGTTACAGAGTATAAAAAGGGGAACCGCAAAAGTGTTAGTATTCATTCTTATTCAGTCACATAAATTTCTTAACTCTATACAACCATTATTTGTGACCTTAAAGGAAAGAGCTGTGCATAATTTAGGGAGGGTAATACATGGGTGCTGTCGTGGACTCATTAAAAGAGCATTACCGGTACGTAATCCGGCTTTTTACCCTTCGCCACGACAGCACCCCACATGAGAGATTTTCAGAGAGTCATTATTTGGGTGGGATTACTGTATTAAGAACAGCTCTACCAAAGGTCAGATCAAAAGACGTGGACAGATCAAGTCTATAATGGTTGTAGAAGGTAGAAGGTGTAGACCAAGTTGCAGCCTTACATATTAAATGGATCGGTACATCTGCTTGTTCCGCCCAGGAGGAAGCCATGGCTCGTGTTGAGTGCGCTTTTATACCCACTGGAGGAATCTCGCCTTTTGACGTATAGGCCAAGCAGATAGCCTCTCTGATCCACCGAGATATGGTAGCTCTCGTGACCCCATGTCCTTTCTTGTGGCCCTGAAAGGAGATAAACAGAGCCCTACTCTCCCTCCATGTCTGACACCTTTCTATATAAGTCAGGATGGCTCTTCTGACATCTAAGGTGTGGAACTTATGATGTTCTGGAGTTACAGGTGAATCAAAAAAGGAAGGGAGAAATATTTCTTGTGACCTGTGGTAGGTGGACGCTACCTTAGGGAGGTATGAGGGGTCTGGTTTCAGGACTATCCGATCATGAAATATCAGTAAGAAAGGTGGGTCTACTGATAGGGCCTGGATGTCACTAACCCGTCTAGCTGAGGTTAGGGCTACTAGTAAGGCTACTTTATATGTTAGGATTTTTAAAGGTATTGAATCTAATGGTTCAAATGGAGAGCTTGTTAAGGCCTCTAATACTAGATTTAAATCCCACGGAGGTAGACGGGGAATATGGACCGGTTTACTACGTTCACAAGATTTTATGAATCTGGAGATCCACCTATTAGCTGCTATATTGCATCCATATAGGGCTCCTAATGCCGAGACCTGAACTCTTAAGGTATTTACAGATAGTCCTAACTCTCGGCCTTTTTGCAAGAACTCTAGGATAGGTGTGAGTGGAACTTGCTTAGTGAACGGTACCGTGTAGAAGTCTAAAAATTTATTCCATACCCTACTATATATTAGGGTGGTAGCTCTTTTCCTGCTCAATAAGAGGGTGTTTACTAGTTCTGTTGAGAACCCTCTGGAACTTAATAGTTGCCTCTCAAATTCCACGCCGTCAAGTGAAGACCTTTCACTTGCGGGTGGAAAAAGGGGCCTTGGTACAGCAGCTCCTTGTCTGATGGGAGGATCCAAGGATCGCATAGGCACATGGTCTGGAGACAAGAGAACCATGGTCTTTTCGGCCAGAATGGTGCAATGAGGATTACTCTTGCCTGTTCCCTCCTGATCTTTCTGATCACTAGAGGAATCAGAGACATTGGAGGAAAGGCATATGCCAGTCTGAACCGCCAAGGATGGTGGAGAGAGTCCAACATATCTGGGTGATCCCTGGTGTTCAGGGAAGCGAACCTTTGTACTTGCCGGTTGTCTCTTGTGGCAAATAGGTCGATTTGTGGTATCCCCCATGCTTCTGTTATCCTTCTGAATATGGATTTGTTTAAGGTCCATTCTCCTTGACGCAACTCGTTTCTGCTGAGGTAGTCTGCCCTGATGTTCTCTACACCTTTGATGTGCAGGGCTGTTAAGGATGTTAGATGAGCCTCTGCCAGCTGAAAGATGTTTGCAGCTATGGTCATCAGACTTCCTGACTTTGTACCACCCTGACGGTTCAAGTATGCCACTGCGGTGGAATTGTCTGAGTAAATTCTTACATTTGTTCCATGAATCTGCAGAAGAAAATGATATAAGGCACATTCTATTGCTTTTAACTCCTTCCAGTTGGAGGAACATATTAATTCTGTCTGATCCCAAGTATTTTGGGCCAGATTGTCTTCCATATGTGCTCCCCACCCAATAGGGCTGGCGTCGGTGGTAATTATTTTAGACGGGTCTATTATCCATGGCACACCTCGTGATAGGTGGTCCATGTCTAGCCACCAGGATAGCGATTCTAAGACATTACTGGAAAGAGTTATTCTACTTTCTAGATAACCGTCTTTCCCCTGAGCCGACAATACTTCGTACTGCAATTGACGGGTATGGAATTGTGCCCAAGGTACAGCAGGGATACATGATGATAATGACCCCAGTAAGGACATGGCCTTCCTTAGTGTCATGTAGGGTTTGCGTATTGCGTCTGATACCTTTGATTGTATAGTCAACCTCTTTGACTGAGGAAGAAAGCATTTCTGACTTACGGAGTCTAGCTGGATTCCTAGAAATGTCTGAACGGTTTCTGGATTCAGCCGAGATTTTTCGAAGTTGACGATCCAACCTAACTCCTGTAGGGACGAGATCGTATTAGATAAACGAGTTTTACATTGAAGTGCAGAGCTTCCTACCACTAGAAAGTCATCTAGGTAGGGTATTATCAAGGTATCTCGTTGGCGTAGATGAGCCATCACTTCTAGTATCACCTTAGTGAAGACGCGGGGAGCCATAGAAAGCCCAAATGGCATTGCAACATATTGAAAGTGACGAACCTTTCCCTCCAGGGTGACTGCTACCCTTAGGTACTGCTGATGTTCGGCATGTATGGGAAGATGGTCATGGCCATGACACACCTAGGGAATAAGAGTTTTATGGTAGAACTAATGGATTCCATTTTGAAGGTATGATTACGCAGGAAAGAATTTAATTTTTTAAGATTTATGATGGTTCTAAACGAACCATCTGGTTTATTAATCAGGAATAAAGGGGAGTAGAACCCTTTCCCTTTTTGATCCTGGGGAACTTCAATCAGGACTTTCTTAGATAGAAGAGATAGGATCTCTATTTCTAGAGCCCTCTGTTGGTCCTGACCTTTTGGAGATGTTATTATGAAGGAATCCCAAGGGATTCGATCAAATTCTAATTTAAGGCCGTATTGCACAATGTCCAGAATCCACTGGCTGGATGTTATCTGTTCCCATTGGGGAAGAAAAAATTTTAATCTGCCGCCTACTTCCTGGTTAGCGGTATTTACGTCTCGGATTATGGGACCCGCTAAAAAAGGCACCTTTTTGCTTTGGGTCCTTCGACTCCCATCGCTCTCTTTGTTCAAGCGGCTTGTTCCTAGTAAAGGGGCGTCTCCTGAAGGCTCTCCTGTAGGATGGAAGATACTGGTTAGGGAAGCCTTTCTTCCTTTCACCTGCTTTATTCAGGAGTTCATCCAGCGTCTTCCCAAAAAGGAACTCACCCTGACAGGGAATCGCACAAAGTTTTGCTTTAGCTTGTGCGTCCCCCTTCCAATTCTTTAGCCAGAGTGCACGCCGGGCTGTGTTGACTAGGCCGGCTGACCTGGCTGCAAGACGTAGCGAGTCCACTGAGGCATCAGCTAGGAATGCTACTGCTTCTTTAATTTGAGGCAATTTCAGCAGGATAGATTCCCTCGAAGTTTTGCCTCTAATCTGTTCCTCCAATTGCTCCGTCCATACTAGTAGAGATCTTGCAGTACAGGTACTAGATATGGCGGGCCTGAACGCCCCCGTATTGACTTCCCATGACCTCTTTAGTAAAGCTTCTGCTTTACGGTCCAGCGGGTCTGTCAGGACCCCTGAATCCTCCACTGGTAGGACCGACTGTTTGGTTGTGGAGGCTACCGCAGCATCAACTTTTGGCACCTTTGACCAGGTGTTTAGGTCTTCATCGCTGAAGGGATAGCGCCTTTTAGAGGATGATGGTAAAAACCCTCTATTCTGCTTGTCCCACTCCTTTTTGACAATATCTTTGATGGTTTGTATGACGGGGAAGGACCTACGTTTCTTCTGTCCTAACCCCGCAAACATTATGTCCTGTGCTGATTTCTTTTCTTTCCCATCTGGGCACCCCATCGTGCTCCTGACAGATTTTATTAAATTGTCCACATTACTGTTGGGAAGACAAAGTCCCCCTTCAGTCTCGGATGAGCTCGGCTGAGATCCCTCTTCGTCTGAAGAAATACATACACCCTCTGACTCCGAACTAACCGGAGACCGGGACCTGCTAGGCTGACGGGTACTGGCGCTACTTGTCTGCGCCAAACCCTGCATCTCTTCTCGGATAATAGCTCTGACATCTGAGGGAGTCATGATATTTTCCTGCCGTAGAGTTTGCATGATACACTCTGCACACAGTTTTTTGGCATAATCATCCGGGAGGGGCTGCGTACATAAAGCACACTCTTTATGCTTAGATTTGTGTGTCCTTTTCTTAGTCTAGAGGAAGGATACAGGAGGAACATATATCAGCATATAGGAAGAGACTCTTTCAAAAACTCACCCAGTGAAGCTGACAGGTACCGGTTCTGGAGGCGGAATTCGTTTGGTGGTAGAACTCTTCTCTGGAGGTCGGCCACCACTCTTTGTGCTGCTCCTCGTGCTTCTCTCCCTGCTGGGAGAGCGCTGTTGCACTGCGGGCAGGTGCGCTTCGTCGGCCGGTGAAGCCATTTCACACACACCGGCCCGACGCTAGCGCTGCATTTTTAAACTTGCCGCCCATTCTCCTGCCTCCCCGGACCAACCCGGAAGTGCTCCCGCGACTTCCGGGTTAGACGCGCCGCTCTCACTCACCATGCGGCCGCCAGAGGCTATTAAGCCGGCCGCTGCAGCGCGCGCGTCCTCACAGTGCCGGCCGGACCTACGGTGACCGGACCCGGACCGTGGATGTTTGGCCAGACGAGGGGGGAGGCTGCAAGCAGGGGCTCCCCCGCCGCTGCTTCTGGTACCGCAGCCCCTGCCGTTCCCACAGAAACCGGCGCAGGCGGGTGCATGGCCCAGGGATCCTCTTCATCTGTAGGTAAGCCGGGTCCCTGTAGGAACAGGAAACCTAAACTGAGGAGGAGAGGGGACCGCCTCCTTTTATTCTGTAGGTTTCCTGTTCCTATGGGCGGATCCCTCTCTCTCATGTGGGGTGCTGTCGTGGCGAAGGGTAAAAAAGGGGGGGGATGGTGTGTGTCCCGCGCAATTTTCTGCGCCAGAGGGGGAAAGCCAATGGCTGGGGGCCAATATTTGTAGCCTGGGAAGGGGGTATTACCCATGGCCCCCTCACGGGCTATGAATATCAGCCCGCAGCTGTCTGCATAGCCTTTACTGGCTACTAAAATAGGGGGACCCCCATAAAATATGACATGGGGTCCCCCTACATTTCATAGCCAGAAAGGCTACGCAGACAGCTGTGGGCTGATATTCATAGTCCAGAGAGGGGCCAAGGATATTTCCCCCCCCCAGCTACAAATACCAGCCCCCAGCCGCCACTGAAATGGCGCATCTGTAAGATGCACCAATTCCGACACTTAGCCCCTCTCTTCCCACTCCCCTGTAGCGGTGGGATATGGGGTAATAAGGGGTTAATGTCACCTTGCTTTGTAAGGTGACATTAAGCCGGATTAATAATGGACAGGCGTCAATAAGACGCCTATCCATTATTAATCCTAAACTAGTGAAAAAGTAAAAAAATAAAAGATACAGCCAGAAAAAAGTATTTTAATATTCTTAATTTTACCATATTCTATCGCCTGCAAAAAATTAAAAATAATAAACCAACCGTATACTTCCTTTCCGCCGTAGTTCAATTAATAAAGGGTGTCCTACGAGGATCTCCCCTATAGAACAGTGACATCAGGTGATGTCACTGCTCTATAGGGCCTTCAGTGACACACTGACAGGAGGCAATGGCTCCTGCAGTGCATCACTGAAGAGGTAACCTGAGTTCAGGGTCTCACTTTATGGCAAAGCTGCATGGAAATTTTCCCACACAGCAGTGCCACAAGTGAGAGTAGGGGCTATTTCTCACAGTGGCGGAGGAATACATTGCAGAAGGATACGTTCTGTCATTGTACTCCTGGAGCCCCATGAAGAGCGGTCGCATCAGCTGATGTGGCTGCTCTCCACGGGAGATCATCGTGGGACACTCGTTTTAATTGGATATCGGCGGATCAGGGAGTATATTGTTTGTTTATTATTTTAATATTTTTTTTTACAGGTGACAATGGCTTCGGGGATCAAGGTGATGGCGAGGATGTACTCTATGTACTGTATATATACTGTATGTGGCATGTTGCATGTACAGTTGCAAGTTGCATGTACAGTTGCAAGTTGCATGTACAGTTGCATGTACTATATGTTGCATGTACTATATGTTGCATGTACTATATGTTGTATGTACTATATGTTGTATGTACTATATGTTGTATGTACTATATGTTGTATGTACTGTATGTTGTATGTGTTTTTGTTTTTTTTACATTCAACACATTAGCCGGATGATGGGACTACTTACTGTCCCATCATTGGCTAATGTGTCAGTCAAAAGACTCAAAGACCCCACCCGGACAGCCCCGCACACATTCACATACACCCCAACAGCCCCGCATACACCCACAACAGCCCCGCGCACACCTGGACAGTCCCGCACACAAATGGACAGCACTGCACACATCCGCACACCCTAACAGCCTGCAGACCCCGCCCGCACACATACACGCAGTCACCACCCACACACTTCCCTCCTCCCGAACTGCAGCGTTTCTCGGACCCACATACGCAGCAAAACTGCAGATCTTTTTTACATCTGCAGTTTTGCTGCAGATGTGCCCGACTCAATGCAAGTCTATGGGTGCAGAAACGTTGCAGTTCCGCACAAAAGAAGTGACATGCTGCGGGGAAAAAAAAGCTGCGTTTCGGTGCGGCTTTTCCGCAGCATGCGCACAACAAGTCTGCGGCTCCCATAGACTTACACTGGTTGGGCACTACACTGCAGATTTGATGCAATTCCGTGCGCAAAAAACGCTGCGGATCTGCAATCAAATCCACAACGAGTGCCCACAGCCTAAGGGTTGAGGATCCCTTTCAGAGAATGCACATAGCGAAACGCGTCAGAGGGTTTCATCTGGTTACTCTGTGTACTTATCTCTTTCAGTGTTTATTTACTTGTCGTTAAATGTCTGTTTTTGTCCTTGCTTTCCTAATGGATGTTTGGCTTTAAGGTACCGTCACATTTAGCGACGCTGCAGCGTCGCTGTTTGGTCGCTGGAGAGCTCTCACACAGACAGCTCTCCAGTGACCAACGATGCCGAAGTCCCCGGGTAACCAGGGTAAACATCGGGTTACTAAGCGCAGGGCCGCGCTTAGTAACCCGATGTTTACCCTGGTTACCATTGTAAATGTTAAAAAAAAACACTACATACTTACATTCCGGTGTCTGTCACATCCCTCGCCTTCAGCTTCCGGCACTGACTGTGAGCGCCGGCCGTAAAGCAGAGCGGTGACGTCACCGTTGTGCTCTACTTTACGGCCGGCCGGCGCTCACAGTCAGTACGGGAAGCTGAAGGCGAGGGACGTGACAGACACCGGAATGTAAGTATGTAGTGGTTTTTTTTCTTCACATTTACAATGGTAACCAGGGTAAATATCGGGTTACTAAGCGCGGCCCTGCGCTTAGTAACCCGATGTTTACCCTGGTTACCAGTGAACACATCGCTGGATCGGCGTCACACACGCCGATTTAGCGATGTCAGCGGGTGATCCTGCGACGAAATAAAGTTCTAGACTTTCAGCTCCGACCAGCGATGTCACAGCAGGATCCTGATCGCTGCTGCGTGTCAAACACAACGATATCGCTATCCAGGATGCTGCAACGTCACGGATTGCTATCGTTATCGTTCAAAAGTTGCTGAGTGTGACGGTGCCTTTAGGCACTTGCACTTAATATCTATTACTACCCCAGCTTTTGAATTACCCTCACTCTTGCATTTGACTTAAATAGCTGTATACTTTTCCTACTGTATAATTCATTTTGAAAGCATATATAAAATAAGACTGGGTGGAGACCGCTCATTAATAATTGCTTCATTCATTCATTTATGCTTGCTTTATAAATGCAGGAATGCACCTTCTCCACGTGGGATCATAGTATATTAAAGGGCCACTGTCACCCCCCTGCAGCCGTTATAAACTAAAAGAGCCACCTTGTGCAGCAGTAATGCTGCATTCTAACAAGGTGGCTCTTTTAGTTTTGTGTTCAGGTATTATTAAAATAAAGCGTTTTGAAACTCTGCAGAAATACCTGTCTTTGTCCACGGAGGCGGGTCTGAAGCCTCCTCTGTGAAGCACCCAACAGCCGTCACTCACATCTTCTGGGGCGATGGTCGCCGCCCCCTGCGCGCTGTTTTCTTTTCAAATCCGTCGCCGGCGCTGTGTAAATATTTGTGGGGCAGGCGCAGTAAGCTCTGGCTGTCTGACGTCACAGCCAGGCTTGCAGACTGCGCCTGTGCTGGCAGTGCGGCCACCCAACTCGGGAATCCCTGCCCCGCACTGTGTTATGCATTATGCACAGTGCGGGGCTAGAATTCCTGGGCATGCGCACTGCATGTCTCAGACTCTCACCCACATCCCCCACCCCCCGCCTTCCAGCCAGCTAGCAGGCAAGTTTCGTAGGTTGTTTCTTTCCTGGCGATTGCTATGAGCAGAAGGAGGAGGCGGCAGGATGAGCTCAGCTGAATAGCCAGAGGCTGGAAGGCGGGGGGCGGGGGACGTGGGTGAGAGTCTGAGACATGCAGTGCGCATGCCCAGGAATCCTAGCCCCGCACTGTGCATAATGCATAACACAGTGCGGGGAAGGGATTCCCGAGGTGGGTGGCCGCACTGCCAGCACAGGCGCAGTCTGCAAGCCTGGCTGTGACGTCAGACAGCCAGAGCTTACTGCGCCTGCCCCACAAATATTTACACAGCGCCGGCGCCGGATTTGAAAAGAAAACAGCGCGCAGGGGGCGGCGACCATCACCCCAGAAGATGTGAGTGACGGCTGTTGGGCGCTTCACAGAGGAGGCTTCAGAGCCGCCTCCTTGGACAAAGACAGGTATTTCTGCAGAGTTTCAAAACACTTTATTTTAATAATACCTGAACACAAAACTAAAAGAGCCACCTTGTTAGAATGCAGCATTACTGCTGCACAAGGTGGCTCTTTTAGTTTATAACGGCTGCACGGGGGTGACAGTGGCCCTTTAATATCATTTGTCATCTGAGCTCATTTATTGTTTACACATTAAAACACTTTAAAGAGAAACTGTTTAACCCCTTAGGGACAGAGCCAAACTGGTACTTAATGACCGAGCCAATTTTTACAATTCTGACCACTGTCACTTTATGAGGCTATAACTCTGGAACGCTTTAACGGATCCCGCTGATTCTGAGACTGTTTTTTTGTGACATATTGTACTTCATGTTAGTGGTAACATTTCTTTGATATTACTTACAATTATTTATGAAAAAAAAACCGGAAATATGGCAAAAAATGTTAAAATTTTGCAATTTTCAAACTTTGTATTTTATGCCCTTAAATCAGAGAGATATGTCCCCCGAAAATAGTTAATAAATAACATTTCCCACATGTCTACTTTACATCAGCACAATTTTGGAAAAAAATTTTTTTTTTGTTAGGGATTTATAAGGGTTAAAAGTTGACCAGCAATTTCTCATTTTTACAACACCATTTTTTTTTTTTAGGGACCACATCACATTTGAAGTCATTTTGAGGGGTCTATATGATAGAAAATAACCAAGTGTGACACCATTCTAAAAACTGCACCCCTCATGTTCCTCAAAAGCAAAGTCAAGAAGTTTATTAACCCTTTACGTGCTTCACAGGAACTGAAACAATGTGGAAGGAAAAAATGAACATTTAACTTTTTTTTGCAAACATTTTAATTCCGAACCATTTTTTTTATTTTCACAAGTGTAAAAACAGAAATGTAACCACAAATTTTGTTGTGCAATTTCTCCTGAATACGCAGATACCCCATATGTGGGGGTAAATCACTGTTTGGGTGCACCACGGAGCTTGGAAGTGAAGGAGCGCCGTTTGACTTTTTCAATGCAGAATTGGCTGGAATTGAGATTGGATGCCATGTCACGTTAAGGGTATGTTCACACGTTCAGGATTTCCATCCTTTTTTTTTCCTGACTGTTTTTTAAAAAACTGCAGCTCTTGGCAGAAAACGCAGGTCCTTTTTTTGGTCCTTTTTTGGTCCGTTTTTGATGCGTTTTTTGATGCGTTTTTTGATGCGTTTTTTTGATGCAGTTTTCTAGCCAGAGTCTGTGTGTTTTCTAGGAATTTTTTTAGGGTTAAAATGGCTGAAAATACCCTAACCCTACCCCTACCCCTAACCCTACCCCTAACCCTAACCCTACCCCTAACCCTACCCCTAACCCTACCCCTAACCCTACCCCTACCCCTAACCCTAACCCTACCCCTAACCCTACCCCTAACCCTAACCCTACCCCTAACCCTACCCCTAACCCTAACCCTACCCCTAACCCTACCCCTACCCCTATTCTAACCTTAGTGAAAAAAAAAAAAAAAAAAAATTCTTTATTTTTTTTTATTGTCCCTACCTATGGGGGTGACAAAGTGGGGGGGGGTGTCATTTACTATTTTTTTATTTTGATCACTGAGATAGGTTATATCTCAGTGATCAAAATGCACTTTGGAACGAATCTGCCGGCCGGCAGATTCGGCGGGCGCACTGCGCATGCGCCCGCCATTTTGCAAGATGGCGGCGCCCAGGGAGAAGACGGCCGGACGGACACCGGGACGCCGGGTGAGTATAAGGGGGGGAGATTAGGGCACGGGGGGGGGCATCGGAGCACTGGGGGGGGGCATCGGAGCACGGGGGGGCGGGATCGGAACACGGGGGGGGCAGCCACACTCCGCCCACGCACTTCCGCCCGCTCCCCGCACTTCCTGCTGCAGCGGTTCTGCACATCAAACCGCAGTAAAACCCGCAGATATATTTTTGATCTGCGGGTTTTACTGCGGTTTGGACCTCACAATGGAGGTCTATGGGTGCAGAACCGCTGCGGCTCCGGAAAAAGAATTGACATGCTCCTTCTTTTTTCCGGGAGCTATTCAGCGCGTCTTTTTTTTTACAATTTCCGGACCATGTGCACAGTGTGTCCTGTTTTCCATAGGGTACAGTGTACTGTACCCTGCATGGAAAACAGCTGCGGAACCGCAGCGGCAAAACCGCCGCGGTTCCGCGGTAAAAAACGCACTGTGTGAACATGGCCTTAGAGAGCCCCTGATGTGCTTAAGCAGTGGAAACCCCCCACAAGTGACACCATTTTGGAAACTAGACCCCTTAAGGAATTTATCTAGATGTGTGGTGAGCACTTTGAACCCCCAAGTGCTTCACAGAAGTTTATAACTTAGAGCCGTGAAAATAAAAAAATCGCATTTGTTAACACAAAAATGATGTTTTTGCCCCCAAATTTTTATTTTTACAAGGGTAAGGGTACGTTCACATTTGCGGTTTGCGCCGCAGCCGCAACAAAACGCATGCGTCGTGCGGCCCTATCTTTAACATTGGGGCCGCATGTGCATGCGTTGTGTTGCGTTTTACGCCGCATGCGGCGTTAGGGCGCACCTGCCTGGGCGCGTCAAACGCAACATGTTGCATTTTTCGGGCGGCGCCGACCTTTTCAAAAACGCATGCGTCGTGCGGCCCTATCTTTAAACATTGGCGCCGCATGGGCCGCATGTGCATGCGTTTTGCTGCGTTTTTGTTTGCGTTGTGCGTTGCGGCGACGACGCTGCGGCGCACAACGCAAATGTGAACTTAGACTAACAGGAGAAATTAGACCACAAAAGTTATTGTGCAATTTCTCCTGAGTACGTCAATATCCCATATGTGGGGGTAAACCACTGTTTGGGCGCACCGCAGAGCTTGGAAGAGAAGGAGTGCAGTTTTACTTTTTCAACGTAGAATTGGCTGGAATTGAGAGCGGACGCCATGTCGCGTTTGGAGAGCCCCTGATGTACCTAAAACAGTAGAAACCCCCCACAAGTGACCCCATTTTGGAAACTAGACCCCTCGAGGAACTTATCTAGATATGTGATGAGAACTTTGAATGCCCAAGTGCTTCACAGAAGTTTATAATGCAGAGTCGTGAAAATAAAAAATATTTTTTTTTCCCACAAAAGATTTTTTAGCCCTCAAGTTTTTATTTTTACAAGGGTAACAGGCGAAATTGGACCCCAAAAGTTGTTGTCCAATTTATCCCGAGTACGCTGATGCCCCATATGTGGGGGTAACCCACTGTTTGGGCGCACGGCAGAGCTCAGAAGGGAGGGAGCACCATTTGACTTTTTGAGCGCAAAATTGGCTGTCGTGTTTGGAGACCCCCTGATGTACCTAAACAGTGGAAACCCCCCAATTCTAACTCCAACCCTAACACACCCCTAACCCTAATCCCAACCCAATCAATAATCCTAATCACAACCCTAACGATAATTACAACCCTAACCCCAAAACAACCCTAATCTCAACCCTAATCATAACCCTAATCAAAACCCTAAATCCAACACACCCCTAATCCTAATCTCAACCCTAACCTCAACCCTAACCCTAATCCCAATACACCCCTAACCCTAATCCCAACCCTAACCTTAACCCTAATCCCAAACCTAACCCTAATCCCAAACCCCAATACCAACCCTAATCCCAAATCTAACCCTAACTTTAGCCGCAAAGCTATCCCTAACTTTAGCCCCAACCCTAACCGTAATTTTAGCCCGATGAAGAAGCCGGCGGGCAGGAGGACCCAGGGACACTGGTAAGTAAAAAAGGGTCCCCGAATCCCCCTATTTCTCTGTCTCACGATACCGTTACGTCATCTCTGGTCATTGCCGCAATGCATTCTTGGGACCAGAGAGAATAACATGGAGGACAGTGTGAGGGAAAGAATAACATGGAGGACAGTCTATGAGGTAGAGAATAACATGGAGGACAGTGTGAGGGAGAGAATAACATGGAGGACAGTCTGAGACGGTGAGAACAACATGGAGGACTGTCTGCGAGGGAGAGAATAACAGAGGACAGTCTGTGAGGGAGAGAATAACATGGGGGACAGTGTGTGAGGGAGAGAATAACAAGGACGACAGTGTGTGAGGGAGATAACATGGAGGACAGTGTGTTAGGGAGAGAATAACATGGAGGACAGTCTGAGGGAGAGAATAACATGGAGGAAAGACTGAGGGAAAGAATAACATGGGGGACAGTCTGTGATGGCGAGAATAACATGAAGCACAGTCTGTGAGGGAGAGAATAACATCGAGGACAGTCTGCGAGGGAGAGAATAATATGGGGGACAGTCTGTGAGGGAGAGAATAACATGGAGGACACTGAGGGAGAGAATAACATGAAGGACAGTCTATGAGGGAGAGAATAACAAGAAGGACAGTCTGAGGGAGAGAATAACATGGAGGACAGTGTGAGGGAGAGAATTACATGGAGGACAGTCTGTGAGAGAGATAACATGGAGGACAGTGTGAGGGTGAGAATAACATGGAGGACAGTGTGAGGGAGAGAATAACATGAAGGTCAGTCTGTGAGGAAGAGAATAACATGGAGTACAGTCTGAGTGAGAGAATAACATGGGGGGCAGTCTGTGAGGGAGAGAATAACATGGGGGACAGTCTATGAGGGAGAGAATAACATGGGGGCAGTCTGTGAGAGAGAGAATAACATGGGGGACAGTCTGTGAGGGTGAGAATAACATGGGGGACAGTCTGTGAGGGAGAGAATAACATGGAGGACAGTCTGTGAGAGAGATAACATGGAGGACAGTGTGAGGATGAGAATAACATGGAGGACAGTGTGAGGGAGAGAAAAACATGAAGGTCAGTCTGTGAGGGAGAGTATTACATGGAGGACAATCTGAGGGAGAGTATTACACGGAGGACAGTCTGTGGGAGAGAATAACATGGAGGACACTGAGGGAAAGAATAACATGGGGGACAGTCTGTGAGGGCGAGAATAACATGAAGCACAGTCTGTGAGGGAGAGAATAACATCGAGGACAGTCTGCGAGGGAGAGAATAATATGGGGGACAGTCTGTGAGGGAGAGAATAACATGGAGGACACTGAGGGAGAGAATAACATGAAGGACAGTCTATGAGGGAGAGAATAACAAGAAGGACAGTCTGAGGGAGAGAATAACATGGAGGACAGTGTGAGGGAGAGAATTACATGGAGGACAGTCTGTGAGAGAGATAACATGGAGGACAGTGTGAGGGTGAGAATAACATGGAAGACAGTGTGAGGGAGAGAATAACATGAAGGTCAGTCTGTGAGGAAGAGAATAACATGGAGTACAGTCTGAGTGAGAGAATAACATGGGGGGCAGTCTGTGAGGGAGAGAATAACATGGGGGACAGTCTGTGAGGGAGAGAATAACATGGGGGCAGTCTGTGAGAGAGAGAATAACATGGGGGACAGTCTGTGAGGGTGAGAATAACATGGGGGACAGTCTGTGAGGGAGAGAATAACATGGAGGACAGTCTGAGAGAGAGATAACATGGAGGACAGTGTGAGGATGAGAATAACATGGAGGACAGTGTGAGGGAGAGAAAAACATGAAGGTCAGTCTGTGAGGAAGAGAATAACATGGAGTACAGTCTGAGGGAGAGAATAACATGGGGGCAGTCTGTGAGGGTGAGAATAACATGGGGGACATTCTGAGGGAGAGAATAACATGAGGAACAGTCTGAGGGAGAGAATAACATGAAGGACAGTCTATGAGGGAGAGAATAACATGGAGGACAGTGTGAGGGTGAGAATAACATGGAGGACAGTCTGTGAGGGAGAGAATAACATGAAGGTCAATCTGTGAGGGCGAGAATAACATGAAGGTCAGTCTGTGAGGGAGAGAATAACATGGAGGACAGTGTGAGGGAGAGAATTACATGGAGGACAGTCTGTGAGGGAGAGAATAACATGGAGGACAGTCTGAGGGAGAGAATAACATGGAGGACAGTCTGCGGGAGAAAGTAACATGGAGGACAGTGAGGGAGAGTATTACATGGAGGACAATCTGAGGGAGAGTATTACATGGAGGACAATCTGAGGGAGAGTATTACACGGAGGACAGTCTGTGGGAGAGAATAACATGGAGGACACTGAGGGAGAGAATAACATGAAGGACAGTCTATGAGGGAGAGAACAACAAGAAGGACAGTCTGAGGGAGAGAATAACATGAAGGACAGTCTATGAGGGAGAGAACATGGAGGACAGTGTGAGGGAGAGAATTACATGGAGGACAGTCTGTGAGAGAGATAACATGGAGGACAGTGTGAGGGTGAGAATAACATGGAGGACAGTCTGCGAGGGAGAGAATAACATGAAGGTCAGTCTGCGAGGGAGAGAATAACATGGGGGACAGTCTATGAGGGAGAGAATAACAAGAAGGACAGTCTGAGGGAGAGAATAACATGAAGGACAGTCTATGAGGGAGAGAATAACATGGAGGACAGTGTGAGGGAGAGAATTACATGGAGGACAGTCTGTGAGGGAGAGAATAACATGGAGCACAGTCTGTGAGGGAGAGAATAACAGAGCACAGTCTGAAGAAGAGAATAACATGGAAGACAGTCTGAGGAAGAGTATTACATGGAGGACAGTGAGGGAGAGAATAACATGGAGGACAGTCTGTGAGGGTGAGAATAACATGGAGGACAGTCTGTGAGGGAGAGAATAACATGGAGGACAGTCTGTGAGGGAGAGAACAACATGGAGGACAGTGTGTAAGGGAGAGTATAAAAATATTCACCGTTTTTAAGTTTATCATGTGGTAAAATAAATGGTGTTTTTGAAAACTAAGTCATCCTGTAGAAAACAAGTTGTCATACAGCGATAGATGACTAATAAAGTTTTGACTCTTAGAATAAAGACAGGAGAAAAACAATGGCAGTGTGTCCAATGGGTTAATTGGACACTGCCAATTGGCCGACCGTGACCAATCAGTGATATTGGCGCTTGATTTAAACACCACTTCATTGATAATGTATATGTTTTACCTGGAAAATCCGGTGTATTCATTGCATTATTCTTAAATCTTCATAAATAAACTACATACATATTCTAGAATACCTGATGCGTTAGAATCAGGCCACCATCTAGTAAAGATATATTCTTTTAATGACACTTTTGAATGTAAGCATTTCTATTGGCTTTGTAAAATTTTGAAAAAAAGAAAATAGTTGCCACCATTTGACCCAGTGCTTGACAGAGTGGAAAGCCTCTGTCAACTGTGAATTTTAGTCTCCTTTAGAGTCTTAAACCTGCAATAGTCTAATCACTTATACAATATACCACAATACGACAGAATTACAGTATAAAGTTGAAATCTAAATCTTCTTTGAAGCTCAGCATAAAGCCAAGCTTCATCAGAATACCAAGATGGCGCAATCGACTGCTATTCTAACCCATTGGCACCATGTGGATACGCGAGCAGCGGTGCATGTCCCATTTGACTCCTTCACAAAGTGGCCAATTTCCATTTCTGGCATTTTTCCTCATCTTTTTTCCAGAGCCATAACTTTGTTTTAGTTTTCAGTCCACATAAACATGTGAGGGGCTTGTTTTTTTTAAGATAAGTTGTACCTTTGAATTACGCAATTCATTTTACTACATAGTGCACCTAGAAAACAGGAAACAAATCCAAGTGGGGAGAAATTGCAAAAAAACAATGCAATTCTGACATTGTTTTTATGGTGTACACTATGTGGTAAAAAGAACCTCACAATATGATTCTCCTCATGAGTAAAATTACGGTGATACCAAATATGTTCAGGATTTATTATGATTATTTTAGTTGTGACAAAAACCCTAAATAAAAAAAAAAAATGTTTAGGTTATGTCATTGTCTTAAGCGTCCCGTAATGGTTTCATCTTTCAGTCCATGGAATGGTGTGTGATGACTTAATTTTGCAGGGCAAGATGACAATTTTATTGATAATATTTTGGGATAGATGAAACATTTTGACCACTTATTACAGCAATTTTTGTGGTATTGCAGCGACCCACAAAGATCACAGTAATTTAGCAGTGAATTTTCTAGGCAATCCACGCATCTGTTACAGTTGTCTAACAGCCGCCAAACCATGTAGTTTCAGTGACTCACTCATATTATCCGAGCTTGCCCAAGATACTCAGATAACTCACAATCATGCCCTGATAACCCCTTGTCCGAGCACACTTGCTGATCACTATTGGCAATAAGTGGTCTGGTCATGTTGGGACAGTATTTCTCCCCTGTATGTGGTATTATTTGGACACTGTGGTTACAATATGTGGTCTGGTCAGGGTGTGATGCTATTTTGCACATATTTGACCTGTGGCTGTCGAGGGTAGAGATTATATTTGCTTTAATTATTGTATTATCTTTAACATTGTTACTTATGACTTGTATATGAACTGTTGAATTGTAAAACACTACGGAATATGGTGGCGCTATATAAATAAAGATTATTATTAATACATGTCGCAGACAGTTGAGGTGACCGACAGGTGATCATCTTTTCCAATTGAAGCAGAGTACCTTTAGTACTAAATTTCAAAATGTATAGAAAAACCATTTAGGGTATGGGCACATGATCCAGAACTGGCAGCGCTTTGGTTGCAGCGCATGTTCACTGCGTCCAAAGTGCTGCCGTCTATTGAACGCAGGTGAATCCAAGCGTGTTCACTGACCAGTACAGATTCACTGTGCCCAATACATTCTATTGGTGAAATTTCTCTTGCGGAGACTAGTGTCTCCACAAGAAAAATTGTCATGCTACAGTCTGGAAAGACAAACCATGTCCATCTCTGCGGGTGAGCAGTGGACGTCTCTGGACTCATAGTGGACATGGGATTTCTTGAAATCCCATCCACTATGCTGTAACATCATGACGCTGTGAGTTGGATATCTCATCAGCCTATTCCTGTTTGTTTCTCTACATGGCCATGATCAAGGTCATGTGATCGAAACGTTGGCCCATTATTTCACACAGCCCTGCCTGCAGATGAATTAAAATAAATGCTTACTTTTATTTGAATTTAGAGTGCCTTGGTTCGTTCTCTCTACGCTGATTTGGTTATAATTACCACAAAGCACCCAACATACCCAGCAGTCATGTGCCTACCATAATTTATTACTGCTTTTTATGCGCTGAACTTGAGAAATATATGCACTACCACATTTGGCAATTACGGTACTTCCAGTCACATGACTGACCACACGAACTGAAATGTCCTTCTACTAATTAGGAGCTGCAGCTTCCATGCAAATAGCAGTGATTCATAGGCGTAGCCAGCCCTAGCAATCTGTGACCCTTGCAAGTCCAAAGGGCACCAGCTGGAAGACCCCAGGAGAGAGGGGCGATGGAGGAAGGGGGGAGATAAGGGGATGGCTGCCATTGAACTGGGAAAAATAATGTTCCCCATCAGTTCCTCTTTAAATAGACATGGAGGAGATCGGTTAGTTTCTGTACATTTCATCATTGGCTAAGCAGAATGATGCCAGATGTATAGCGCAATATAGGTGAGGCCCGGAGTATAGATCTGTCAGAACGATAATTCAAAGAAAACGTGGCACTCAACTTCTAGAATGTTTTTGGATTTTTTTAATATAGACGTTTCAGCCTCACTGGCCGTCATCAGTAACGGACTGCAGTATAATGGTTAATCGCTTTCAGTGCGATAATAGGAGTGACACCATAGTCACTTTAAATGTGTCTGAACATGCACCAGGCGCTGGGCATGGAGCCTGTATAAGATAGTACCTGGGTGGGTGGGGGTGCCAGCGTGCAGTCAGCAGTCTGTTATTGATGAAGGCCAGTGAGGTCGAAACGTCTGTATTATTATCTGGCTGCATTAAAAAAAATCCCAAAATATTCTAGAAGTTGAGTGCCAAGTTATTTTATTATACATGTATGGTGTGGGGCCCTACTTGAGCACTTTCTGAGGTTGTGCATACAGTGTTTTTCCTTTAGAACGATGATTCAGTCATACAACATCACATAACTATTTCAATTATGACAACTCCGTACTTTTCTCCCCAGCATTAAGCTGGTTTGCTACGCAGCTACTCTTGTGAGCAGGGAGCCTGTGGCATTCAGTGTGCAGCAGCATTACTCCATGCATCCATGTAAGAGTAATGATCTGCAAAAAGGGTCAGTAAGCAAAAAACAGGGATGATGTTTAGCAGCAGGGTACCTGTGTACAGAAGACAGGAGCAATATTTTGCAGGTATGGAATTGTGTGTAGTGGACAGGAGCAGTGTACTGTTGATCACATCATCACAGGTCTTCTGCACTTCTATGTTGCTGCCTGCTTATGATTGGTCAGCATCATTCAAGAGGCACATGCACGCAGTGAAAGATGTTCTAACACCATCTTGGACTTAAAGGGAATCTGTCATCACATTCGGCTTATCTAATCTATTAATATGGACATAAAGGTTTTAGAATGATGCAAAAAGCCATACCCGTATGCTTCGTATCATCTTTTATCACTATGTAAATGAGCTCTTACATGTATGGGGAAGATGTTGCTAGGAAGATAACTCCACATACAGTGCTTATTTTAAATAAAAGAGGGAGTTAACAGCGTGAGACTAACACAGAACAGGAGAAACTGATCTTCTTGCAAACACATTTTTTTGCTTCTCTCAGATTTGCTGTATTACAATAATATTGCAGACCTGTATGCCCGCGAGTTGAAAGCTGAAGCACTGAGAGGAACATGCAAATGTGTCAGTTATAATCATACACAGCTCCTCAGAGAGATCAGGAGAGCAGAGAGCAGCCATTACACATCACACTGGTAACTCCACCCTTCATATAAAATAAGCTCTGGAGGCAGAGTGATCTTCCAGGCAGCGTGCTCTCAAGAGCCTGAAAAAGATCATTTATATAAAGTGATAAAAGATGATTTATCATCAACAAGGGATCTGATATGAAGCATACAGGTAAGACTTTTTCAGCTGTCTATAACCTGTATGCCCATATTGATAGTTCAGATAGGTCAAATGTGGTGACAGATTTACTTTTACTAAAGTTAACGCATGAGGTGCAAATACAGGTCCTTCTCAAAAAATTAGCATATAGTGTTAAATTTCATTATTTACCATAATGTAATGATTACAATTAAACTTTCATATATTATAGATTCATTATCCACCAACTGAAATTTGTCAGGTCTTTTATTGTTTTAATACTGATGATTTTGGCATACAACTCCTGATAACCCAAAAAACCTGTCTCAATAAATTAGCATATCAAGAAAAGGTTCTCTAAACGACCTATTACCCTAATCTTCTGAATCAACTAATTAACTCTAAACACATGCAAAAGATACCTGAGGCTTTTATAAACTCCCTGCCTGGTTCATTACTCAAAACCCCCATCATGGGTAAGACTAGCGACCTGACAGATGTCAAGAAGGCCATCATTGACACCCTCAAGCAAGAGGGTAAGACCCAGAAAGAAATTTCTCAACAAATAGGCTGTTCCCAGAGTGCTGTATCAAGGCACCTCAATGGTAAGTCTGTTGGAAGGAAACAATGTGGCAGAAAACGCTGTACAACGAGAAGAGGAGACCGGACCCTGAGGAAGATTGTGGAGAAGGACCGATTCCAGACCTTGGGGAACCTGAGGAAGCAGTGGACTGAGTCTGGTGTGGAAACATCCAGAGCCACCGTGCACAGGCGTGTGCAGGAAATGGGCTACAGGTGCCGCATTCCCCAGGTAAAGCCACTTTTGAACCATAAACAGCGGCAGAGGCGCCTGACCTGGGCTACAGAGAAGCAGCACTGGACTGTTGCTAAGTGGTCCCAAGTACTTTTTTCTGATGAAAGCAAATTTTGCATGTCATTCGGAAATCAAGGTGCCAGAGTCTGGAGGAAGACTGGGGAGAAGGAAATGCCAAAATGCCTGAAGTCCAGTGTCAAGTACCCACAGTCAGTGATGGTGTGGGGTGCCATGTCAGCTGCTGGTGTTGGTCCACTGTGTTTCATCAAGGGCAGGGTCAATGCAGCTAGCTATGAGGAGATTTTGGAGCACTTCATGCTTCCATCGGCTGAAATGCTTTATGGAGATGAAGATTTCATTTTTCAGCACGACCTGGCACCTGCTCACAGTGCCAAAACCACTGGTAAATGGTTTACTGACCATGGTATTACTGTGCTCAATTGGCCTGCCAACTCTCCTGACCTGAACCCCATAGAGAATCTGTGGGATATTGTGAAGAGAAAGTTGAGAGACGCAAGACCCAACACTCTGGATGAGCTTAAGGCCGCTATTGAAGCATCCTGGGCCTCCATAACATCTCAGCAGTGTCACAGGCTGATTGCCTCCATGCCATGCCGCATTGAAGCAGTCATTTCTGCCAAAGGATTCCCGACCAAGTATTGAGTGCATAACTGAACATTATTATTTGTTGGTTTTTTTGTTTGTTATTATAAAACACTTTTATTTGATTGGATGGGTGAAATATGCTAATTTATTGAGACAGGTTTTTTGGGTTATCAGGAGTTGTATGCCAAAATCATCAGTATTAAAACAATAAAAGACCTGACAAATTTCAGTTGGTGGATAATGAATCTATAATATATGAAAGTTTAATTGTAATCATTACATTATGGTAAATAATGAAATTTAACACTATATGCTAATTTTTTGAGAAGGACCTGTATTGCCTTAATATGAGAGGTGAAAAAAAGAAACAAACAAACAAAAAAAAACACACACTTTCTTCGTTTCTGCAATCACTGTTACATCATGTGTCCAGTTTAACATGAAAAAAATGTGGTGAAAGGTCTTGTAGCCAGCATTTTTTTTCTTATAAAAATACTCCTTTCAGAATCAACATTTTCTATGGAATGCCATACTACAAAATACTCCTGAAAATGTGGGCTTGATTGCAAACAAGATTTGTTATTTTGCATAGCCAAAAAATGTTCATTCAAGATCAAGTAGCAAACAAAAAAGTACACCATAACGAAAAACTTAGGATAAAAGTGAATACTACATTATTCTAATTAACAATTCAACTAAAAGCAAGTCCAATTCATTAAAGGGAGCCCATCGGATCGGACCGCCCGCGTGAGCATAATCTAACCTCTTTTTCTCATCTTACAGAATGCTGTAGATAAGCCCCTGATGCCGGTGGGCTTAGCTCGCCTTCGCTTTTGGGGGTGATAGGATCCCTTTAAACAAATGTCTAGCAGACACTTGACTTAAAAAAGCACAGTACTTAACCCCTTTACCCCCAAGGGTGGTTTGCACGTTAATGACCGGGCCAATTTTTACAATTCTGACCACTGTCCCTTTATGAGGTTATAACTCTGGAATGCTTCAATGGATCCTGGTGATTCTGACATTGTTTTCTCGTGACATATTGTACTTCATGACAATGGTAAAAATTCTTTGATAGTACCTGCATTTATTTGTGAAAAAAATGGAAATTTGGCGAAAATTATGAAAATTTCGCAATTTTCCAACTTTGAATTTTTATGCAATTAAATCACAGAGATATGTCACACAAAATACTTAATAAGTAACATTTCCCACATGTCTACTTTACATCAGCACAATTTTGGAACCAAAATTTTTTTTTGTTAGGGAGTTATAAGGGTTAAAAGTTGACCAGCAATTTCTCATTTCTACAACACCATTTTATTTTAGGGACCACATCTCATTTGAAGTCATTTTGAGGGGTCTATATGATAGAAAATACCCAAGTGTGACACCATTCTAAAAACTACACCCCTCAAGGTGCTCAAAACCATATTCAAGAAGTTTATTAACCCTTCTGGTGCTTCACAGGAATTTTTTGAATGTTTAAATAAAAATGAACATTTAACTTTTTTTCACAAAAAATTTAATTCAGCTCCAATTTGTTTTATTTTACCAAGGGTAACAGGAGAAAATGGACCCCAAACATTGTTGTACATTTTGTCCTGAGTATGCCAATACCCCACATGTGGGGGTAAACCACTGTTTGGGCGCATGGCAGAGCTCGGAAGCGAAGGAGTGCCATTTGACTTTTCAATGCAAAATTGACTGGAATTGACATGGGACGCCATGTTTCGTTTGGAGAGCCCCTGATGTGGCTAAACATTGAAACCCCCCACAAGTGACACCATTTTGGAAAGTAGACCCCCTAAGGAACTTATCTAGAGGTGTGGTGAGCACTTTGACCCACCAAGTGCTTCACAGAAGTTTATAATGTAGAACCGTAAAAATAAAAAATCATATTTTTTCGCAAAAATTATCTTTTTGCCCCCAATATTTTATTTTCCCAAGGGTAAGAGAAGAAATTGGACCCCAAAAGTTGTTGTACAATTTGTCCTGAGTACGCTGATACCCCATATGTGGGGGTAAACCACTGTTTGGGCGGATGGGAGAGCTCGGAAGGGAAGGAGCGCCGTTTGACTTTTCAAAGCAAAATTGACAGGAATTGAGATGGGACGCCATGTTGCGTTTGAAGAGCCACTGATGTGCCTAAACATTGAAACCCCCCACAAATGACAACATTTTGGAAAGTAGACCCCCTAAGGAACTTATCTAGAGGTGTGGTGAGCACTTTGACCCACCAAGTGCTTCACAGAAGTTTATAATGCAGAGCCGTAAAAATAAAACAAAATTTATTTCCCACAAAAATTATTTTTTTAGCCCCCAGTTTTGTATTTTCCTGAGGGTAACAGGAGAAATTGGACCCCAAAATTTGTTGCCCAATTTGTCCTGAGTGCGATGATACACCATATGTGGGGGGAACCACTGTTTGGGCACATGGGAGGGCTCAGAAGGGAAGGAGTGCCATTTGAATGCAGACTTAGATGGAATGGTCTGCAGGTGTCACATTGCATTTGCAGAGCCCCTAATGTACCTAAACAGTAGAAACCTCCCACAAGTGACACCATATTGGAAACTAGACCCCCCAGGGAACTAATCTAGATGTGTTGTGAGAACTTTGAACCCCCAAGTGTTTCACTACAGTTTATAACGCAGAGCCGTGAAAATAAAAAATCTTTTTTTTTCCCACAAAAAATATGTTTTAGCCCCGAGTTTTGTATTTTCCCAAGGGTAACAGGAGAAATTGGACCCCAAAAGTTGTTGTCCTATTTGTCCTGAGTACGCTGATACCCCATATGTTGGGGTAAACCCCTGTTTGGGCACACGGGAGAGCTCGGAAGGGAAGAAGCACTGTTTTACTTTTTCAACGCAGAATTGGCTGGAATTGAGATCGGACGCCATGTCGCGTTTGGAGAGCCCCTGATGTGCCTAAACAGTGGAAACCCCACAATTATAACTGAAACCCTAATCCAAACACATCCCTAACCCTAATCCCAACAGTAACCCTAACCACACCTCTAACCCTAATCCCAACCCTATTCCCAACCGTAAATGTAATCTAAACCCTAATTGTAACTTTAGCCCCAACCCAAACTGTAGCCCTAGCCCTAACCCTAGCCCTAGCCCTAACCCTAGCCCTAGCCCTAACCCTAGCCCTAGCCCTAGCCCTAGCCCTAACTCTAACCCTAGCCCTAATGGGAAAATGGAAATAAATACATTTTTTTAATTTTTCCCTAACTAAGGGGGTGATGAAGGGGGGTTTGATTTACTTTTATAGCGGGTTTTTTAGCGGATTTTTATGATTGGCAGCCGTCACACACTGAAAGACGCTTTTTATTGCAAAAAGTATTTTTTGCGTTACCACATTTTGAGAGCTATAATTTTTCTATATTTTGGTCCACAGAGTCATGTGAGGTCTTGTTTTTTGCGGGACGAGTTGACGTTTTTATTGGTATCATTTTCGGGCACGTGACATTTTTTGATCGCTTTTTATTCTGATTTTTGTGAGGCAGAATGACCAAAAACCAGCTATTCATGAATTTCGTTTGGGGGAGGCGTTTATACCGTTCCGCGTTTGGTAAAATTGATAAAGCAGTTTTATTCTTCGGGTCAGTACGATTACAGCGACACCTCATTTATATCTTTTTTTATGTTTTGGCGCTTTTATACGATAAAAACTATTTTATAGAAAAAATAATTATTTTGGCATCACTTTATTCTCAGGACTATAACTTTTTATTTTTTTGCTGATGATGCTGTATGGTGGCTCGTTTTTTGCGGGACAAGATGACGTTTTCAGCGGTACCATGGTTATTTATATCTATCTTTTTGATCGCGTGTTATTCCACTTTTTGTTCGGCGGTATGATAATAAAGCGTTGTTTTTTGCCTCTTTTGTTTTTTTTCTTACGGTGTTTACTGAAGGGGTTAACTAGTGGGCCAGTTTTATAGGTCGGGCCGTTACAGACGCGGCGATACTAAATATGTGTACTTTTATTGTTTTTTTTTTTTTTTATTTAGATAAGGAAATGTATTTATGGGAATAATATTTTTATTTTTTTTTCATTATTTTGGAATATTTTTTTTTATTTTTTTTTACACATTTGAAATTTTTTTTTTTTACTTTTTTACTTTGTCCCAGGGGGGGACATCACAGATCAGTGATCTGACAGTTTGCACAGCACTCTGTCAGATCACTGATCTGACATGCAGCGCTGCAGCCTTCACAGTGCCTGCTCTGAGCAGGCTCTGTGAAGCCACCTCCCTCCCTGCAGGACCCGGATCCGCGGCCATCTTGGATCCGGGGCTGGAGGGAGCAGGGAGGGAGGTGAGACCCTCGCAGCAACGCGATCACATCGCGTTGCTGCGGGGGGCTCAGGGAAGCCCGCAGGGAGCCCCCTCCCTGCGGGAAGCTTCCCTGTACCGCCGGCACATCGCGATCATCTTTGATCGCGGTGTGCCGGGGGTTAATGTGCCGGGGGCGGTCCGTGACCGCTCCTGGCACATAGTGCCGGATGTCAGCTGCGATAGGCAGCTGACACCCGGCCGCGATCGGCGGCGCTCCCCCCGTGAGCGCCGCCGATCGCGCTGGACGTACTATCCCGTCCATGGTCATAGGGGCCCACCCCACATGGACGGGATAGTACGTCCGATGTCAGAAAGGGGTTAAACAAAATCCTTTTCATGATGTCAGCAATGGCACGACATGGAAGGAAAATGTCACAAGACCTGAGAAATAAAATAATTTCTTTACCCAAGAAAGGTGTACCCTACATAAAGATCAGGAAAGCTTTACTTATTAATCAAAATGCTGTAACAAAAATTTAACAAACGTGGAACTGCTATCAGCTGACAGATATGCAGGCGAACCATGGATGTGAACACCTAAACAAGAGCATTTTAGGATTAGAAGGGTTCAAGGCAAATCACCATGCATGTTCACTGCAGCTAGATAAAGAAGTAGAAATCTGAACTGGAATGAGTGCTTTCTATGACACAATACAGTGTACACTGCAAAGGAATGGCATGCATGGGTGTTGAACACAAAGGAAGACACTAAAGCCTATGCACAATAAGGGTACGGTGCACACGTATTTTTGAGGGCTGCGGATTCTTCCACAGCGGATTTGAGAAATCCGCAGGTAAAAGGCACTGCGTTTTACCTGCGGATTAACCGCGGATTTGCTGCGGAATTTGTGCGTTCCACCTGCGGATTCCTATAATGGAGCAGGTGTAAACCGCTGCAGAAAGAATTCACATGCTGCGGAATTTAAAACGCTGCGTTTCCGCGCGTTTTTTTTCCCTGCAGTATGGGCACAGCGGTGTCTGTTTTCCATAGGTTTACATGGTACTGTAAACTCATGGTAAACTGCTGCGGATACGCAGCAAAATCCGCCACGTTTGCTCATAGCCTAAAGGCCACATACAATATGTCAGGACCCATGCTGAAATATATGAAGAGAACTGGAACTCTAGAGGGATGAGACCAAGATAAATGTTTTTAGAACAGATTGTTTCAAAACTGTATGATGTTGCAAAGGTGAGGAACTACAAAGAAAAATGCATGGTACCTACAAGTGAAAAATGGTGGTAGCAGTGTCCTTATATGGGGCTGCATTATCGATGATCTTCCTAATGACATAACCATGAATGTGGTGAATAGCGTGCCATTCACGGTTATGCCATTAGGAAGATACCATTTTGTTTTATTGATGAGCACCAGGACAGATTACCTTGAAATAGGCCCAAAAGGCCAAAACGTTGGTATATGAATCTGTCTCACAGGCAGACTCAAAAAAAATATTATACCTTATCTTCTGAAGGTTTACTTACTTACTAGTAAGTACAACTACTACTTGGTAGAAGGCAGAATTACAGTTTTGTGGCCAATGCATATAACCAATAGCATCTCCATTTATTGACAGCAAACAAATTTAAAAAAATATATAATGATGAATGACAAAAAGGAGTACTAGGGGACTGTATATTTATATATAGATTATTCATTAACCTAAAATTGAAAAACTTATTTAATGTACAATTCAAACATACATGCACAACATTTATCCATATTTTAGCAAGTTTATTTGGTCGCTTGAAAGAGAAACAATTTTTGAGACTTTCAGTTATCAGATTGAGACACTTTCTTTTATTCAGTTTGAACTTAACATTCCTTAACAAATTCCGAGATATTGTTACCAGGGAATAAGTATACGATTAGTGACTCAAACATAAGTTCAGCATCCAATAGGTTCATTCATTAAGCTAATTTTGGACACCACTATGAAATAGATTGATAGGCATTGGCTTTTAATGCTTTTATCGTATTTTTCTGACTATAAGGCTAAGTTCACACTTTGCGGATTCCACTGCGGATTTTTCCGCAGCAGAATTCCAAAATCCGCAGTGAAAACCCATCGCGGTTTTTACTGCGGATTTAACGCGTTTTATTACTGCGGTTTCTTCTGCGGATTTTCATCTGCAGTTTCTTATTGGAGCAGGTGAAAATCCGCAGAAAAGAAGTGACATGCTGCGGAATGTAATCCGCTGCGTTTCCGCGCGTTTTTTTCCACAGCATGTGCACAGCGTTTTTAGTTTCCCATAGGTTTGCATTGTACTGTAAACTCATGGGAAACTGCTGCAGATCCCCAGCGGTCAAATCCGCTGCGGATCCGCAGCAAAATCCGCAAAGTGTGAACATAGACTCGCCGGACCATAAAACGCACCTAGGTTTAAGAGACGGAAATTAGGAAAAAAAAAAAATTGAAGCAAAAAAAGTGTTCAATTCTGTATTTAATATCCCCATTCTGATACACATGCCCCCCTCATCCCTATCCTGGAATGCATGCCCCCCCATCCCCGTCCTGGTATACATGGCTCCCTCATGCCTAATATCCTAGTATGCATGGCCCCATCCCTATCCTGGTATGTAGGGCCCTATTTTTATCCTGGTATGATTGGCCCCCACTCTCATACTGGTATGAATGGCCCCATCAGAAAACCTTTAAAAAGAAACACGGGTATTACATACCTGGTAATGTGTTTTTTCATGAGACAGGAAACGATCAAGATAAAAGGGGCGGCTCCTCTCTCTGCTTCAGTTGTTTTACAGAGCACGAGAGGAACGCCGCAGATTAGTGTACACATAAATAATACATCCTTTATAATGCTAATCACCAACACGGGAGTGTATAAAGCATATATTATAAATCCACCCAACTAATGACGTGATTAACAGGGTGGGAATATAAGGGTGCCGCCATGGCTCATGAAAAAATACATTACCAGGTATGTAATACCCGTGTTATTCCATCATACATGACGGCACCACGAGAGAGTTACAGAGATTTGTATTCTCTTTAGGGAGGGATCACTGCTTGTAACACTCTTCTCCCAAATGTGAGATCAGAGGTAGCAGATAGGTCTAACCTATAATGTTTAAAAAAATGTAGACGGAGAGGACCAAGTGGCCGCCTTACAGATTTGGTCGATGGTAGCATCTGCTCTCTCCGCCCAAGACATCGCCATGGCCCTCGTGGAGTGGGCTTTTAGACCCTGTGGAA
This sequence comes from Ranitomeya imitator, assembly GCF_032444005.1. Lineage (NCBI taxonomy): Eukaryota > Metazoa > Chordata > Amphibia > Anura > Dendrobatidae > Ranitomeya > Ranitomeya imitator. The sequence continues at coordinate 115,598,742 of NC_091285.1, read as the reverse complement.
CAGCCCTGCCTGCACTACTATACACTAGTATAATGGCCTCTCTCATCTATCTAGCGATAGTTTGTTTTGAGGCTTTAAGACCCTTTCTTGATCCCTGGAATGAAACAAATAAAGCCCTCTGTCTCCTCCAGGATTTTGTCGCCTCTAAATACTGCAAGATGTATCTCTTAACATCTAGGCAATGGAGCCTCTCCTCTTTTTTGTTGCTAGGGTTAGGACAAAAAGAGGGTAGGATTATATCCTGAGCCCTATGGAATCTTGACACCACCTTGGGGAGATATGATGGATCTAACTTTAATACCACCCTATTGTCCATAATTTGTGTGTAGGGAGGATCTGCCCATAACGCGTGGAAATCCCCAACCCTACGGGCCGAGGTAAGTGCCACTAACAAGGCTGTTTTTAATGTTAGTACTTTATCTGATGTTGTATTTAATGGCTCAAAGTGGCTTTCTGTCAAGCCTGTCAATACTAAATTTAGATCCCATGGTGGAGGAGTAGAGGATGGAATGGAGTCAGCTCTACTATAGGCTCGGATAAACCTCATCACCCTCTTAATGCTTGCCAGGTCACAGTTAAATAGGGCTGATAAAGCTGAAATGTGCACTTTGAGGGTATTAACAACCAATCCCAGATCTAAACCCTTTTGCAGGAACTCCAGAATTGCCACTATCGTGACCTCCCCTTCCCGTATTGGCCTTGAGTGGTCGTTACTGGTTTTCTGCTATTAAGTAAGGTGGATATTAAACCAGCTGAAAACCCTTCTTTTTCTAATAACGACCTTTCAAATGCCAGGCTGTCAAATGCAGCACGGAATTCTGTGGGTGGCTGAAGGGACCCTGTGTTAGAAGGTCCTGGTCCTCTGGGAGTACCCATGGGTCCGTCACTGACATCACTCTCAGCCAGTAAAACCATGGTATTTTCGGCCAAAATTACAATCACCCTGGCCTTGTCCTCCCTGATCTTCTTCAGAACTGCTGGGATTAGACATATTGGTGGGAAGGCATATAAGAGTCCTGACGTCCATTCTAGGCTGAAGGCTTCTACTGCTAACGACCTGTCTGCTGGGTTTAGGGAGCAGAATTTCTGAACCTTTTTGTTGGTTTTTGAGGCAAAGAGGTCTACACTGGGTCTTCCCCACATGTGCACTATCTGTTGAAAAATAGACTTTTTAGGGACCATTCTCCTTGCCTTAAGCAGTTCCTGCTTAGAAAGCCTGCTCTCAGGTCGTCTACACCTCGGATATGCTAGGAGTTCTCACTCGTTTGAGGATAGATTTTTTTTCCACCTGAGCCCAGGGGTCTTGGACCCATAGTGTGTCTGAGTGAGCTCCCCACCTCCAAGGACTGAAGTATCTTGTGATTATTTTGGAGGCTGTGTATGTCTAGGGGACTCCTCTTGGAGATGACTATCTGTAACCACCATCTGAGTGATTGGAGTACAGAGACCGGGAGAATGAGCTTCTGCACTAGTTGCCCCTGAAGTTCCAGGTCGTTTTGCAGCACACACCATTGCAGTTCTCTTGCATGGAACTGGGCCCATTTTACTGCTGGTATACAGGAATTAGGGACCCTAACACCGACATGGCTCTTAAAATAATTTCTGTATTTTTCATTGTTGTTATAATTATTTGTTTGATCTTTTTCTCTTTCTCCTCTGGGAGGTGACACTCCTGCGCCACCGAGTCCACTGTTATCCCCAAGAAATTCTGGACCATCGCTGGCTCCAGTTTGGATTTTTTGAGGTTCTGTTGCCATCCTAGTGTCTGTAGTGTGTAAATCACTATTCTGACTGGCTCCTGACCGTGAGAATTTTTTCCCCACTATCAGGAAGTCGTCTAAATAAGGTATTATCAGAGTATCTTTCTCTCTGAGATGTGCTGTGACCTCTGCAATCAATTTTGTAAATACTCGTGGGGCTATTGCTATCCCAAAGGACAGAGCCCTGTAATGAAAGTGACGTAACTAATTGTTGTCTGATTGGGACATGGTAATAAGCGTCCTTTAGGTCTAGGACTGACATGCATGTAACACTGAGGATATAAGAGTTTCACTGCTGATTTTATCATCTCCATTTTGAATGACAGGATTATTAGATACCTGTTGAGGCCTTTCAAATTGATGATTGTTCTCCACGAATTGTCCGTTTTTTTTTTTTTATAAGAAAAAGGGGGGAATAAAAACCTTCCATTCTTTCCTCTATTGGAACCTCTTCCAGAACATGTTGGTCTAGGAGTGATGTTACCTCCCCTTCCAGACTCCTTTGTTTTTCTTGTGGGGACTGTACTGGAGTCTGCATGTATTTTCTTGGAGGCCAATGGTGGAATTTTAATTTGAGGCCTGAACCCACAATTTGTCTGATACACGCACTGGATGAGATTCTTTCCCAGAATGGAAGGAAGTGAGAGAGCCTCTCTCCCACCTGAAAGGGACCATCACTGGGAGAGTTGATTGTTATTTTTGAAGGGCTTGTCAAAATAGAAACCTTTCCCTCCTCTAGACCGCTTGTCAAAGTTGTTTCTGTCTCGGTCTTTATACTGCTGTCTTCTGAATTTTAGGCCTCTCTCAAAGGAGCGCCGAAAGGGCTGGAATGGCTGTTTCGGGAAATTCTTTTTCTTGTCGCCGGCTTTTTCCAATACCTCATCCAAACAGGAAATTCCCTTCACATGGTAGAGAGCAAAGTTTCATCTTTGCCTGTGTGTATCCCGGCCAGCATTTAAGCCATATCACATGGCATCCTGTATTGGCTAATGCTGCTGACTTTGCTGCCAGTCTAGCTGAGTCTGCTGAAGCCTCAGCTAGAAATACTGCCGCTGCTCTTATGGCCGGTATTGCCTCTAGGACAGTCTCTCTGGGAACCTTTTGTTCTACCTGATCCTCCAGGTTGTCTATCCATATTTTTAGGGATCTGGCTACACAAGTGGCTGCGATAGCTGGCCTTAGTGCCCCTGCCGAGGCCTCCCATGCTTTTTTCAGGCAACTGTCTGTTTTCCTGTCCAGAGGTTCTTTCAGAGAACCTAAATTCTCGAAGGGCAGGGAGGATTTTCTGGCAACTTTTGAAATCACCACATCAATCTTTGGAGCACTATCCCAAGATGAGGATGCCTCTTGCTCAAAAGGATATCTCCTCTTTAGGGAGGTCATTATCTGGGACTTCTCCGGTTTTTGCCATTCCCTCTTAACAAGTTCCTGTAGCTGTTCATTAATAGGGAATGACCTTCATTTTTTCTTTTGCAGACCACTGAACATAAGTTCTTGGGCTGTCTTTTTTGCTTTCTCGTCTACCAGCCACATGGTAGAGCGAACAGCTTTTATAAGCTTATCCGTAGCCTACGCTGGAAATGTATCTTCCTCCTATGAGCTACTATCTAAGCAACGAGCTGTTTCTGAGTCTTCCTCTGACTCCGAAGAATCCCTTTGGGATGCTACTGAGGGGCTGGATCTGTCCCTAGATCTGGTATCTGTGTCGGCTGTCTGTAACGCTTTCACAGACCTCTGACTGGATTACAGATCTTAGGCTCTCCGTAAAGGAGGGTGTTTCCTCCACCACTGTCTTGTTAATACACAACACAGTTTTTTACTCCAGGATGTTTTTAAAGGCTTTTTGCACAAGGGACAATCCTTATTCTTAGTTTTTGCCTTATATTTTTTGGGAACGTCCTATACTCCACCCCCCCAATGAATGTAAGAAAAGAGGGGAGAGATGGAGACAAGAGAGGAGAAAAGAACAGACATTAGCGTGCTGGACTTTCTCAAAGTTCACTCACCACTCGGACGCTAAACAGTAAGGAGACCGGATCCGGAGGTTGACTGGTTTTCCCATAGTCTCCCAGTGAGACCAAGGACCTCCTTGGTATGGTGATCCGTCCGTACGCTGTCCGAGTGGCTTCTACTGCTGCCATGGGGAATCTGGCTCTTCTCACTTGAGCGAGACCGCCTCTCCTGCACCTCTTGCTGTGGCAGTAAATGCTCCGGTGAAAAACTCTCCATCTTACAAACTACCACGTAACAAGAGCTGTCACAATCAACCTGGACTGGTTAGTGACACAGGGCAGCATTTCTGATTCCGTTAAAATAGCCTCATTTCCCCTTTTTTTTTAAATTAATAGATCACCTGGTTGATCCTGCCTTTACTGGCTGCTTAGAACTCCTGTGCCTGCGCGCAACCACTTCCGGTGCGCACAGATGCCATTAACCGATCACCTGGTTGATCCTGCCTCTGTTGGTCGCCCGCATCTAAACGCGCACTCGGCAATCACCTCCAATGCACGCAGATCTGATCGATCGCTCACCTGGTTGATCCTGCCTCCGCTGGCTACCGCATCTGCGCTGGTCACCGCATCTAAGATCGCCCCCGGCGGCTACTTCCGATGTGCGCTGATGCTTTCTGTCCCCCCTCGCGCACACTACCCGTGTGCCGCCAGGTGCTGTGTGCACGCTTCCTTCTTCCAGCCGCATCTTTTGGTCCCCCCTCCATGGAGAACGGGGGATGTGACTGCGGAACCGGACCGCAGGCGTGCCTCAGCACAAGTACTCACCAGCGCCATGACACCCCGCAATGCTGCCGCCTCCATACGCCATTTCCCGGGAAGGAACCACCACGCTGCTTGCAGGTACTCCACACATCGTTCAGGCCGTGGAGGGGAAAAGGAGGTGAGGGGGGGGGGGGGGGGGACGGCGCCGTGTGCTCAACAGGGAGACCATCAGTACCTCCAAGGAGCTTTACCATTCCCGGGCACCGATGTGCCTCACAGGCTGCATGGCCACTAAGGGTCAACAGGGAGGGCACAATGACTGTGACCTTCAAGGACTTTAACAAACAGCAGGTTCTCTGGTATCAGAAGGAACACCAAACGTGGCATCTGACTCTTCACCCGGGCGTTGCCTCACGGGCTGTGGTCATGCTTCGCTCGGGGGGCATGGATATACATGGCCCCCGAGGCGACTACCGGTACCTGGTGATGGAAGCAGCAGACAAGTGCCTGCCCAAATCCTTCCGACCCAGGCATCCTCTTCTGTCTCCAGAAGTCTTCTATCTTGAGGGTTCCCCATCAAGGACAGGAAACCAACGGATGCAGAGAGAGGAGCTGCTCCTTTTATCTTGAAGGTTTCCTGTCATTGAAGGGCGGATCCCCTCTCTCGTGGTGTCCTCATGAATGATGAAAAAAAAACATTACACTTACCATCTCAGCGCTCCCTCACAGCATCTTGTTCCGATGTCAGCCGCAGCCTTATGCTTGTAAGCAGCACATGACAGGGTCAGCATGGGATGCTTGCAAGCCGAAGGGCAGCTTCCGGAATACTCAATGCTCTGCATGCCGGGACTGTATGTGTGAAGAGCAGTGAGTATTCATTGCTCTTTAACAGTGAGCACAGTGTCAGCCAGAGCCTTCCTGCAGCTGCTGGCGGTCACATGTCGCTACTTAAGTGAAATGAGTATTTATTGCATTCCACTCCCATGGGCATGGAATGCAGTGAATACTCATTCACTTTAGTAGCGGCACATGTGAACGCCGGAAGCTGCAGGAAGGCTCTGGCCGACACTGTGCTTTCTATTAAAAAGCAATGAATACTCACCGCTCTCCATGCATGCAGTCCCAATATGCAGAGTAGTGAGTATTCCGGCAGATGCCCTTTGACTTGCAAGCAGCGCATGACATATCTGCCATGCACTGCTTACAAGCATAAAGCAGCTGCTTTCATTGGAACAAGATGCTGCAACAAGAAGGTAAGTATAATGTTTTTTTTTAATTTTTTTAATGTTTTCAGATAGGGCCATGCATACCAAGATGCGGATGGGGGCCAAGCATACCAGGAGGGGGATGGGGGGCCAATAATATCAGGATACTAATAAAGAGAAATTAATATTCATTGCTCTCCACGCCTATGAGCGTGGAATGCAGTGAATATTCATTTCTTTTTAGCAGAGGGCACAGGAGTTAGCCTCAGCAGCTGACTACTGCGTCTGTGACTCGCTGCCTCACTGCTTCTGCTCCCCTGCCTCCCCACCAAAGCCAGAGTCGGTATGCCTAAATTATAAGATGTGCACCCCTCATTTTCCTCCACAGTTTTGGGGGGGAAAAGTGCGTCTTATAGTCCGAAAAATACGGCAACAATTTAATGTAATAAAGTCTTCTTAAAATGGTTTCTCTTAATTGTCCAAGACTCCAGTTTTGTGAAGGTACATAATTATAAAATTTAGAAAACAAAGTAGTAAACCTCTCAGCATTGATAATTTAATTTCTTAGAGGGAAAATGGGACATACAAACACAAAGTTAGCGTATTGAATAAGTGATTCTTACTAGGCATTAAAAGCAAAAACAGCTATTACTGATACTGAAATGTCAGTGCTGAATTAACAGTTTTCTGGTAATATTAAATTACAAATCACATTTAAAAAAAAAAAATTAAACTCCAACAGTTTTTTCCTAAAAAAAGATGCACCAATTAATTTTTTTTGAAAGGGCTTAACATTTTAAACTGAGGAAGCCGAAAATTAGGAAAAAGATACCATGCAAAGTTTAAGAAAAACAGAAAGAGTCGAAGAGCATAGTTCACAAAGCGACAGATAAAAGACCTATGTCCTTCTTGAATGCTGCGTTCATGAACTGGAGGCAACACTGACCTGGGGGATGTAGATGTTATGTCTTTGTTACTTAATGTATGGGGGTCATTTAGCTCTTCTGCTATTCTTACTCTCTTACGCTCCTTCATAGGTTGGGCATTGCTTGGAATATCTGGACTCTTGGGTACATGAGGATCAGCAGAAGATGCAAATTCCTCTTCAGGAGACTTGGTATTAACTTCCGACACAATTATATTTTGTTTCTCATTTTGATTGCTGTCAGAGACTGACTTAAAACCACTGACAGACAGAGATTTGCTATTAGCTTCATTTTCAGCTGAACAGTCAAGTGGAAGTTCTTCTCGTCTTCGTATCTGAGTTTGCACTCTCACAATTTCTGAAATTGAATAAATATAAATGCGAGTATTACACAGAGATACAAAGCCAAACAGCTAATTCTAATACAGAATGCATACAACATTTATAAAACTGCATCACATGATTTCCATTCTGTAAGTACTGTCTCCAAGACCCTAATCGCAGGTCAGTCATTCATCAGTATTTGCAAGCCAAAACCAGGAGGGAACTTTAGTAAAACCATTTACAACTCCTCCGTATTTTGGACCCACTCCTGATTTTGTCTTACAAAAACGAATGCAAACTACTGATGTTAAAAAAACAAAAGAAAATAACTTGTACATGCAGGGCCGTATTTGCCACTAGGCACTTGAGGGCACGTTCCTAGGGCGGCGGGATGCGGGGGGGCACACTTGAGCTAGGTTTTTTCTTATCTTTTTTTTTTTTTATAAAACTCCGGGGTCAAGTGCCCGCTCCCACCCCCCTCCCTCCCTGAAGACGTAATACTCACCTTCCTCCAGCGGTGGCTGCAACTGCGTCTCAGCGCCGGCAGCGCGTCCTGTCTTCAGCGGTCACATGGTACCGCTTATTAAGGGTGATGAATATGCGCATATTCATCTCACCTTAATGAGCGCTACCATGTGACCGCTGAAGACAGGAAGACACTGCAGAGATGACAGGAAGTTCTGAGCTGAGGGGTGAGAGCCTGAGGTGAGTATGACAGGGAAAAAAGGTGGGGAGCCATGCACACAGGGGAGAAGGATGGAGGAGCCATGCACGCAGGGTAGAAGGATGGGGGAGCCATGCACACAGGGGAGAAGGATGGGGAGCCATGCACGCAGGGGAGAAGGATGGGGAGCCATGCACGCAGGGGAGAAGGATGGGGGAGCCATGCACGCAGGGGAGAAGAATGGGGGAGCCATGCACGCAGGGGAGAAGAATGGGGGAGCCATGAACGCAGGGGAGAAGAATGGGGGAGCCATGAACGCAGGGGAGAAGAATGGGGGAGCCATGAACGCAGGGGAGAAGGATGGTGAGCCATGAACGCAGGGGAGAAGAATGGGGGAGCCATGAACACAGGGGAGAAGGATGGGGGAGCCATGAACGCAGGGGAGAAGGATGGGGGAGCCATGAACGCAGGGTGGGAGGATGGGGAGCCATGCACGCAGGGGAGAAGGATGGGGGAGCCATGCACGCAGGGGAGAAGGATGGGGAGCCATGCACGCAGGGGAGAAGGATGGGGAGCCATGCACGCAGGGGAGAAGGATGGGGAGCCATGCACGCAGGGGAGAAGGATGGGGAGCCATGCACGCAGGGGAGAAGGATGGGGAGCCATGCACGCAGGGGAGAAGGATGGGGGAGCCATGCACGCAGGGTAGAAGGATGGGGAGCCATGCACGCAGGGGAGAAGGATGGGGAGCCATGCACGCAGGGGAGAAGGATGGGGAGCCATGCACGCAGGGGAGAAGGATGGGGAGCCATGCACGCAGGGGAGAAGGATGGGGGAGCCATGAACGCAGGGTGGGAGGATGGGGGAGCCATGAACGCAGGGTGGGAGGATGGGGGAGCCATGCACGCAGGGTGCGAGGATGGAGTATAAATATGGAGTATAAATATTGGGCCCTATAGGGGGGACACAGTGTGAGAGGACAGTGTGAAGAGGGGGCCGGTATGGAAAGGAGAGGTCAGTGTGAAGAGTATGTACCATAAGAGAGACAGTGTGGGGGTCATATTTTGTGCAGACAATATAGTGAGGGGCAATGTTTTAATCAGGAGCATTATAATGACACTTGTATCTTTAAGGGCGTCATGTGGAGACTTTCTGCAAAAGAGCGGAGAAGATGGAAGTCTGCAGAGACGGCTGTGGATGAGAAAACTCATCATGGGATCTGGACAAGATGAAGAAAAGGAGAACGACTCCAGAGGCGACGTCATCTATCAGGTACCTGGATGTAAATGTTATTTGTGATGCTAACTCTCATGTTTTTATTTATGTTAGGAGATTTAAAGGGGATGTCCAGGTTTGTGAGGAGTCTGCAGTCATTCTTTGTGACTGCAGACTTCTGAATTCTTACAGTGCGCAATGCACACTGTCAGGATTCTCTCATGCTGGGGATTTACATTAATGCGGTCACGTGCTGACTAGACATGTGTGGCCTCCGTCAATGAAAATGAACTAAGCGAGGCCGGGCACATCTAGTCGGAATGTGGTCAGAAGTATACAAATCGCATACTTGTGCTGACATGACCGTCCACCGGCAAGGGAGAATCCTAAAAGTGTGCAGTGCATGCGTTGTGAGAATTCAGAAGCTGCGATGTCAGGATTCAGCTCTGCAAGTTCCAGTAGTCGTCACATGGACACGTCACTCATATGCGATTTTCAGACTTAGGGTATGTGTCCACGTTCAGGATTGCATTAGTATTTGGTCAGGATTTTTCATCAGTATTTGTAAACCAAAACCAGGAGTGGGTGATAAATGCAAAAGTGGAGCATATGTTTCTATTATACTTTTCCTCTAATTGTTCCACTCCTGGTTTTGGCTTACAAATACTGATGAAAGATCCTGACCAAATCCTGATGCAATCCTGAACGTGAACACATACCCTTATGATCCTGCGACAACGAGCTTCTCTTCTGCTTCTCTCAGTTTTTCACTGAACATTGAGAGCATTAGGGAGAGGAGCTCGTGGGCACATGACTGAGTGTGCAAATCACATATGTCCTTGGCGGAGGGAGGGCACCAAAATGAATTCTTTCCCCGGGTGCCAGAAACCCTAGATACACCTCTGCTGGTATGCTACTGCGAGCGGTGATTACCGAGTCCGGTGGAGGGAGGTCTGTGCACAGGCAGTGAGGCAGGGACTGAGGGTGTGCACAGAGAGAATGGAGACCCGGAGACTGCCCGTCCCAGTCTACGCCGTAGCCTAGATCCCTCATTATATGTCAATGGAATATGGCAGTTAATTGTTTTTCTAAAGCTTTATAGTGTAGTTATAGGTCAGGGAGGGTTGGATAGGGATGAGCTAGCAAGGTGCAGGGACAGGTAGTGATGGCTACTTGCGAACATGTGCGGCAATTGCGGTTTTGCACTTACGGTGATACATAAAACACTGCTAGCAATGTTTTTTCCCATTGCTGCAAGTTCCGCATTTGCCGGATGGCGGCAAAACCGCAAGTGCCGCACATGTCTGCAAGTCCCATAGGGAATGAATGAGGTCGAACGCAGTGTTGCCGTAACTGATCCGTTACGCGGCAGATGCGGAAAAACTGCCGGATCTGCTGCAAAAGGTGACTTTCACATCAGCGATTTTTGCCAAAGTCACTGCCGATAGTGTCAAACTCACCAATGGGGGAGGCAGCACTAAAAGTGCCTAGGCCACAGAAACTCTAAATATGGCCCTGTGTACATGCAAAAAATGTTTTATTTTCCCCCATGAAAAATATCTAATAGGAAAAAATTGAACAAAAAGTTGTATTCACAACAAAATGGTCTAAGTGAAAATGTCAATATATCCTGAGGAAAAAAAAATTCAAGCTCCTCACATAGCACTGTAGGAAAAAAAAGTTTTATTACACAGAAGTAATGTGTGCAAAATGTGTTATACTGTAGCATAAAATTACCATGTCATTTATACTAAATGGTGCAAAAAACTAAAGTAAAATAAATGCAAATGAGACCATTGCTTGTTGTGTTCTTTCTCTAAAAAGTCATAAATCAAAGTCTTATTGATCCCAAAATATGAGTAGTACTATTAAAGGAAACCTGTCACCAGGTCAAGAAAGGCCAATATTTGCTTTTCTGTTACTTCCACTGCTCCCTCAAGTATTTTTTTTATTCATAAAAATTGTTTCACAGATATGAGTTTTTTTTTTTTTTTTTAAAGTTTTTACCATGAGGGTATTACTCAAAGGATTCTAAAGGAGCTTGTCTTCACACTGCTCGGCATTATTAGCATGCGAGCAACGCCCCCTTGAAATCTAATATATAAAGCTGAATGTGTGTGTATGTCTGGGATTGGCATCTGCACCGTCGCAGCTACAGCCACAAAATTTTGCACAGTCACACGTCTGGACATCAAGAGCGTCATAGGCTATGTTGTGAGGCGAAATTTTAACCCCCCATGTTCCAATTCACAAAACAATTTTGCCCCATATCTACATAATGGGGGAAAAGTGAAAGGAAAAGTGTTGGAGGCAAATTGACAGCTGCCAGATGTGAACAAGGGGAACTTAAAGAATGAGAGCAATGGCGCCAAATAGTATATACCATACAGTTGCTAAGGTGGGGCCCCGACATGGGATACTCACCACACACGGGGATATGAGCACACACTACCACGTGCTTGAACACATATCACCCTCAGCACCCTCACATGCAACTCGACACACAAAAAGTTGCTACACGCATGTCGCCACACAAAACTCATCTCACAAAAGCCACATGCAACTCAACACACAACTTGACACATGAAACTTGCCCTAAAACACACACAAGTCTGGTATCATCCTTCAAAAATAAAAATCTGATTAATAAGCAAACTACAAGAGCAACAAATGTACCATATAGGAAATACGGCAGCTGTCAGTCATATGACCTGTCTATTATGTGTATGTGTGAGCCAATATATACTGCCAGGGGGGAGGGCATCCTGTTGGCTGGGGATTTATCAGGCTGCCAATAGCAACCAATCACAGCTCAGCTTCTATTTTGCTACAGTTAATTAATCTGAGCTCTGATTGGTTAATTTAGGCAACAAAGGACATTCTCAGTATAACAAAGATTGTGTGAGGTAATAGCATGTCAGTTAGGGTGTGTTGGTGGAAAGGCTGATGTCATTCACATTACCTCTATGTGACAGGATATAGAAACTTCCAGTTACAGACTATTTTTACCACAATAATGCCTCATAAGAAAATGAATTCCATGTCACGAATGAAAAATGTGAAGACCGAGAAACAAGGCGGACACACATGAGAACAGCAGCTGCTTCCTCAAGAGCCAATTAACTTTCTGAGCAGAGGGAAGTGAGGCTTGCAGACAAGAGAACAAGAGCTGCTTCTTCAAGGGCCAATGAACTTTCTGAGGAGAGGGAAGTGAGGCTTGCAGACATGAAAACAAGAGCTGCTTCCTCAAGGCTCAATGAACTTTCTGAGGAGAGAGAAGCGAGTCTTGCAGACAAGAGAACAAGAGCTGCTTCCTCAAGGGCCAATGAGTCATCTCAGCAGAGAGAAGGCAGACTTGCCACTAACAGAATTGCTATTTCTTCCACCAGGGCACTGGAAATGGTTGGAGATTTGAAACATGCTGCCTTTTGTTACCAGTCAGACATAAACTATCAGGATAATCCTAAAGTTCAGAAAGGAAAAATGGATGTGGTCTGCATGTGCTGCAGTGCCCTGAAATGGAAAGATGAACCGCCAGGTTTATGCTGTGCAAATGGCAAGATAAAACTTCCACCTCTCCTGTCACCACTAGTGTTGAGCGATACCGTCCGATATTTGAAAGTATCGGTATCGGATGGTATCGGCTGATATCCGAAAAATATCGGATATCGCCGATACCGATATCCGATACCAATACAAGTCAATGGGACACAAATATCGGAAGGTATCCTCTATGGTTCCCAGGGTCTGAAGGAGAGGAAACTCTCCTTCAGGCCCTGGGATCCATATTCATGTGTAAAATAAAGAATAAAAATAAAAAATATTGATATACTCACCCTCGGACGCGCCCTGGTTGTCACCGCTGCAACCGCCATGATTCCCTTCCTAAGAATGAGCGCGTTAAGGACCTTCGATGACGTCGCGGCTTGTGATTGGTCGCGTGAGCGGTCATTCTTAGCATGGCGGTTGCAGCGGTGACAACCAGGGCGCGTCCGAGGGTGAGTATATCAATATTTTTTATTTTTATTCTTTATTTTACACATGAATCTTAATCCCGATACCGATTCCTGATATCACAAAAATATCGGAACTCGGTATCAGAATTCTGATACCGCAAATATCGGCCGATACCCGATTTTGCGGTATCGGAATGATCAACACTAGTCACCACCAGATCCCCTAAAGTCTCTGATGAAAGGTATCAGTACAATATCAAAGCATTTCTTGGACAACATCCGGCAGTACAACTCCTGCTTCCAAATGACATCATATCGGCCGATATTTGCGGTATCGGAATTCCGATACCGAGTTCCGATATTTTTGCGATATCGGGAATCGGTATCGGGATTCATATTCATGTGTAAAATAAAGAATAAAAATAAAAAATATTGATATACTCACCCTCGGACGCGCCCTGGTTGTAACTGGCAGCCTCCCTTCCTAAGAATGAGCGAGTGAAGGACCTGCGATGACGTCGCGGCTTATGATTGGTCACGTTAGCGGTCACATGAGCGGTCACGCGACCAATCACAAGCCGCAACGTCATCGAAGGTCCTTCACCCTGCATTCTTAGGAACAGAGGCTGCCGTTACACCGCATATAGCCAGGGGCCGTGGGAGGGGTGAGTATATCCATATTTTTTATTTTTATTCTTTATTTTTTACATTAATATGGATCCCAGGGCCTGAAGGAGAGTTTCCTCTCCTTCAGACCCTGGGAACCATTACAGGATACATTCCGATATTTGTGTCCCATTGACTTGTGTTGGTATCGGATATCGGTATCGGCGATATCCGATATTTTTCGGATATCGGCCGATACAATCCGATACCGATACTTTCAAATATCGGAAGGTATCGCTCAACACTACATATAGTGCAACAAAAGAAATGTTTACAACGGGATTTATGCCGACATTTAAAGTTCAAGGACAAGTTTACCACTCAATTGGCTCACTGCTTCCATTACAAGGAGAAGAACCTCAATTTCTTCAACTCTTCTTCATGGGAAATGCAGAAGCAGGAGATGCTCTTTAATGCCTAACACTCGTATTGATATTGTCACTATTTTGCTGCGGTTCCTTCACTCCAACAATCCATATGTTCAACTTTTCAAGACTGCACTTGAATGCATGCCAAATAACGACTACAAGGTTGTCATTCGAGCTGACAAAACCCCACAAGGTAAACAGCTAGTACATTATAAAAAGCTAGCAATAAATAAAAAAAAAACTTGTTTCTCTGGAACTGTATTTCAGAAAAAAAGAAAAGAATAAAAAATTAAACAATCAGGGGAGCAGAACGTTATTTTATTTTTTAGGCTTTAGGGCCCTGTTCCCATTACAAGAATTTTGTGAGTTTTTGATGCTGCAGATTTTCTGCACCTACTAGGTAAATTAGGTTTCTTGTAATATTTTCATTGCATCTTGTTTACTTAGGTTTTTATTAGGCTTATGATGCGGCTTTTGTTTTATTTGGTGTGTCATGTTCCCTTAATGACAGCCAATACGTCTTTTAACTGACCTGAGATATAAGAGAATAGCATCCCCATACAGGTAACAACTCCAGCAGCTGTCAACTGGACACTATAGCTGACAACTTGCTGCATCAGCCACGATCAGTGTTTTCACCGTCCAAATCTGTTTAACCCCTTAGATGCTGTTGCCAATAGTAACTACATCATTTAAATGGTTAACAGAGTGTGGGGGCTTCCTCTTTATTCCAACTGGTGCCCTCAGATCATGATTGTGTGGTCCTGATGTTCGCCATGACAATTCATGACCAAATAGCGGCCTTAGAGTCTGACGGCTGTTGTAACCTGTTCAGAAACTAGCGACATTTAGGTGGTAAAATACACATTTTCATTTCTGTCATTCCACTTTGCATTAACTCCTGAAAATCATCTGAAGGGTTAATAAACTACTCAAAAGCAGTTTTCAGTATAAATTTTGTTAATTTCCTTGAAAAAATGACTGCTACATTTTTAAACCTCCTAAAATGCTAAGAAAATAAAATAACATTTTATAAATGGTGCTAATGTAAAGCAGACATGTGGGAAATGTTATTTATTAAGTTTTTTCTGTGGTATGACTATCTGGATTAACCCCTTTACCCCCAATGGTGGTTTGCACGTTAATGACCGTGCCAATTTTTACAATTACATAGTAACATAGTAACATAGTTAGTAAGGCCGAAAAAAGACATTTGTCCATCCAGTTCAGCCTATATTCCATCATAATAAATCCCCAGATCTACGTCCTTCTACAGAACCAAATAATTGTATGATACAATATTGTTCTGCTCCAGGAAGACATCCAGGCCTCTCTTGAACCCCTCGACTGAGTTCGCCATCACCACCTCCTCAGGCAAGCAATTCCAGATTCTCACTGCCCTAACAGTAAAGAATCCTCTTCTATGTTGGTGGAAAAACCTTCTCTCCTCCAGACGCAAAGAATGCCCCCTTGTGCCCGTCACCTTCCTTGGTATAAACAGATCCTCAGCGAGATATTTGTATTGTCCCCTTATATACTTATACATGGTTATTAGATCGCCCCTCAGTCGTCTTTTTTCTAGACTAAATAATCCTAATTTCGCTAATCTATCTGGGTATTGTAGTTCTCCCATCCCCTTTATTAATTTTGTTGCCCTCCTTTGTACTCTCTCTAGTTCCATTATATCCTTCCTGAGCACCGGTGCCCAAAACTGGACACAGTACTCCATGTGCGGTCTAACTAGGGATTTGTACAGAGGCAGTATAATGCTCTCATCATGTGTATCCAGACCTCTTTTAATGCACCCCATGATCCTGTTTGCCTTGGCAGCTGCTGCCTGGCACTGGCTGCTCCAGGTAAGTTTATCATTAACTAGGATCCCCAAGTCCTTCTCCCTGTCAGATTTACCCAGTGGTTTCCCGTTCAGTGTGTAATGGTGATATTGATTCCCTCTTCCCATGTGTATAACCTTACATTTATCATTGTTAAACCTCATCTGCCACCTTTCAGCCCAAGTTTCCAACTTATCCAGATCCATCTGTAGCAGAATACTATCTTCTCTTGTATTAACTGCTTTACATAGTTTTGTATCATCTGCAAATATCGATATTTTACTGTGTAAACCTTCTACCAGATCATTAATGAATATGTTGAAGAGAACAGGTCCCAATACTGACCCCTGCGGTACCCCACTGGTCACAGCGACCCAGTTAGAGACTATACCATTTATAACCACCCTCTGCTTTCTATCACTAAGCCAGTTACTAACCCATTTACACACATTTTCCCCCAGACCAAGCATTCTCATTTTGTGTACCAACCTCTTGTGCGGCACGGTATCAAACGCTTTGGAAAAATCGAGATATACCACGTCCAATGACTCACCGTGGTCCAGTCTATAGCTTACCTCTTCATAAAAACTGATTAGATTGGTTTGACAGGAGCGATTTCTCATAAACCCATGCTGATATGGAGTTAAACAGTTATTCTCATTGAGATAATCCAGAATAACATCCCTCAGAAACCCTTCAAATATTTTACCAACAATAGAGGTTAGACTTACTGGCCTATAATTTTCTGACCACTGTCCCTTTATGAGGTTATAACTCTGGAACGCTTCAACGGATCCCAGTGATTCTGACATTGTTTTCTCGAGACATATCAAACTTCATGATAGTGGTAAAATTTCTTTGATATTACCTGCGTTTATTTGTGAAAAAAACGGTACTTTGGCGAAAATTTCGCAATTTTCCAACTTTGAATTTTTATGCAATTAAATCACAGAGATATGTCACACAAAATACTTAATAAGTAACATTTCCCACATGTCTACTTTACATCAGCACAATTTTGGAACCAAAATATTTTTTTGTTAGGGAGTTATAAGGGTTAAAAGTTGACCAGCAATTTCTCATTTTTACAACACCATTTTTTTTAGGGACCACATCTCATTTGAAGTCATTTTGAGGGATCTACATGATAGAAAATACCCAAGTGTGACACCATTCTAAAAACTGCACTCAAGGTGTTCAAAACCATATTCAAGAAGTTTATGAACCCTTCTGGTGCTTCACAGGAATTTTTGGAATGTTTAAATAAAAATGAACATTTAACTTTTTTTCACAAAAAATTTAATTCAGCTCCAATTTGTTTTATTTTAACAAGGGTAACAGGAGAAAACGGACCCCAAAAGTTGTTGTACAGTTTGTCCTGAGTACACCGATACCCCATATGTGGGGGTAAACCACTGTTTGGGCGCACAACGGAGCTCGGAAGCGAAGGAGCGCCATTTGACTTTTCAATGCAAAATTGACATGAATCAAGATGGGACACCATGTTGCGTTTGGAGAGCCCCTGATGTGCCTAAACATTGAAACCCCCCACAAGTGACACCATTTTGGAAAGTAGACCCCCTAAGGAACTTATCTAGAGGTGTGGTGAGCGCTTTGACCCACCAAGTGCTTTACAGATGTTTCTAATGCAAAAACGTAAAAATAAAAAATCATATTTTTTCACAAAAATTATCTCTTAGCCCCCAATTTTTTATTTTCCCAAGAGTAAGAGAAGAAATTGGACCCCAAAAGTTGTTGTACAATTTGTCCCGAGTACGCTGATACCTTATATGTGGGAGTAAACCACTGTTTGGGCGCATGGGAGAGCTTGGAAGGGAAGGAGCGCCGTTTGACTTTTCAATGCAAAATTGACAGGAATTGAGATGGGACGCCATGTTGCGTTTGGAGAGCCACTGATGTGCCTAAACATTGAAACCCCTCACAAGTGACACCATTTTGGAAAGTAGACCCCCTAAGGAACTTATCTAGATGTGTGGTGAGCGCTTTGACCCACCAACGGCTTCACAGAAGTTTATAATGCAGAGCCGTAAAAATAGAACAAAAATTTTTTCCCACATAAATTATTTTTTAGCCCCCAGTTTTGTATTTTCCCGAGGTTAACAGGAGAAATTGGACCCCAAAATTTGTTGTCCTATTTGTCCTGAGTACGCTGATACCCCATATGTTGGGGTAAACCCTTGTTTGGGCACACGGGAGAGCTCGGAAGGGAAGGAGCACGGTTTTACTTTTTCAACGCATAATTGGCTGGAATTGAGATCGGACGCCATGTTGCGTTTGGAGAGCCCCTGATGTGCCTAAACAGTGGAAACCCCCCAAATTATAACTGAAACCCTAATCCAAACACACCCCTAACCCTAATCCCAACAGTAACCCTAACCATACCTCTAATCCTGACACACCCCTAACCCTATTCCCAACTTTTTTGCCCCAACTCTGGTAACCCAACTTGGTAAGTCACCTCCCTCCCTGCAGGACCCGGATGCTGCGGCCATTTTGGATCCGGGCCTGCTACAGGGAGGGAGGTAGGGAGACCCTCGCAGCAACGCGATCACATTGCATTGCTGTGGGGGTCTCAGGGAAGCCCGCAGGGAGCCCCCTCCCTGCGAGATGCTTCCCTATAACGCCGGCACACCGCGATCATGTTTGATCGCGGTGTGCCGGGGGTTAATGTGCCGGGGGCGGTCCGTGACCGCTCCTGGCACATAGTGCCGGATGTCAGCTGTGATAGGCAGCTGACACCTGGCCGTGATCCCCCCGTGAGCGCTGCCGATCACATATGACGTACTATCCAGTCGGTGGGCATACGGGCCCACCCCACCTCGACGGGATAGTACGTCTAATGTCAGAAAGGGGTTAAAGAGATAATCATTTAAAGTTTGAAAAGTGCTAATTTTTTCACATTTTTCTCAAATTTCTGATATTTTTTATGATGTACAATAACAAATTGTATTGTGGTACCGTGTTAGCCAGAAAAATCGATGTGAATATTTTTCTGCCCAATGATGACAGAAGTATTCTAGGAGTGATACCTTTATTGGCTAACCAGAAAATAATATGTTTGCAAGCTTTCAGAGCACAGTGGCTCCTTCTTCAGGCAAGATTACAAATAGATTAATAAGAAACAAGCACATTTTAAGAATACTACAGGAGGACATTTGTTAGGGGGTGGGAAGTGTGAGGAGTCCATAGATAAGGCAAGGTAATCAAATTAGGCATTTTCTTACAAATGGAGAGGCAGTGGGAATAATGTTCATAGTTATCTGGAGTCTGTCTGGTGGAGGTGTGAATTGTATCCATGTAGTGACTCATAAATCCAGGTGTTAAAGAAGTTGTCCACTACAATAATTTTTTTTTCCCATAAATCTTGCTATTATGTGCCACTGAAAACATCCACTGTCTTTATTTTAGCAATATTACCTTTTATCATGCTGTAGCAGCACATCTTCAGTGCTGGATCCAGCTCTCATGGGGTTAATCGACAACTTCCTTTCTCCTGAGTTATTGTGCTCTAATACTACAAGTTCCATGATGCTTTGCACTGCCACTAAGCCCAAACCTACCACACCCACTTCAAAACACACTCAAACCCCTCCTTGCTCTAGCTTCAAAAAGATTTGTGATGTCATTTCTATCCAACCTCCTCTTTTACATTTGCACAACCCACACTCCATTACACACAGAGATAGATAGAGAGATAGATAGATCTATATATCTATATCTATTTCCATATATGTCCATATCCATGTTTCTAAACCCCTTCACCCCTGGAGCTTTTTTTGTTTATCGCTCCCCTTCTTTCCAGAGCCATAATTTTTCCGTCAATATGGCCATGTGAGGGCTAATCTTCTGCAGGACAAGTTCTACTTTTGAACGACACCCTTGGTTTTACCATGTTGTGTAACAGAAAATGTGAAAAATTCAAAGTGGATGAAATTGCAAAAAAAGTGCAATCCGACACTTGTTTTTTGCTTGGCTTTTTTGCTAGGTTCACTAAATGCTAAGGCTGTGTGCACACGTTGCGGATTTGATTGCAGATCCGCACCGTTTTTTGCTGCGCAGAATTGCATCAAATCCGCAGTGTAGTGCACAACCAATGTACCGTATATACTCGAGTATAAGCCAAGATTTTCAGCCCAAATTTTTGGGCTGAAAGTGCCCCTCTCGTCTTATACTTGAGTCACGGTCTGTGGCAGGGTCGGCGGGTGAGGGGGAGAGAGGTCTGAGGCATACTTACCTAGTCCCGGCGGTCCTGACGCTCCCCCAGCCTGTCACACTGTCTTCGGGTGCCGCAGCTCTTCACATGTACAGCGGTCACGTGGGACCGCTCATTAAACTTATGAATATGGACTCCACTCCCATAGGGGTGGAGCCGCATATTCATTTCTCTAATCAGCGGTAACGGTGACCGCTGATGGAGGAAGAAGCTGCGGCACCCGAAGACAGTGTGACGGGCAGGGGGAGCGTCAGGATCGCCAGGAGGAGGTAAGTATGTCATATTTACCTGTCCCCGTTCAACACGCCGGGCGCCGCTCCATCTTCCCGGCGTCTCTCTGCTCTGACTGTGCAGGTCAGAGGGCGCGATGACGCATATAGTTGTGCGCGCCGCCCTCTGCCTGATCAGTCAGTGCGGAGAGACGCCGGGGAGCTGCAAGCAAGAAAGGTGAGTATGTGTTTTTATTTTTTTTTATTGCAGCAGCAGCAGCGTTATATATGGCACAGATTTATAATGAGCATCTATGGGGCCAAACTGAACGGTGCAGAGCACATATGGCACAGCTTTATGAGCATCTATGGGGCCAAACTGAACGGTGCAGAGCATATAGGGCACAGCTTTATGAGCATCTATGGGGCCAAACTGAACAGAGCAGAGCATTATATATGGGGCAGCTTTATAATGAGCATCTATGGGGCCATAATGAATGGTGCAGAGCATATAGGGCACAGCTTTATAAGGAGCATCTATGGGGCCATAATGAACAGTGCAGAGCATATATGGCACAGCTTTATAAGGAGCATCTATGGGGCCATAATGAACGGTGCAGAGCATTCTATATGGCACAGCTTTATGTGAAGCATCTATGGGGCCATACTGAACGGTGCAGAGCATATATAGCACAGCTTTATGTGGAGCATCTATGGGGCCATACTGAACGTTGCAGAGCATATAGGGCACAGCTTTATAATGAGCATCTATGGGGCCAAACTGAACGGTGCAGAGCACAT
The DNA here is from genome assembly GCF_032444005.1 of Ranitomeya imitator. Lineage (NCBI taxonomy): Eukaryota > Metazoa > Chordata > Amphibia > Anura > Dendrobatidae > Ranitomeya > Ranitomeya imitator. The sequence continues at coordinate 115,577,869 of NC_091285.1, read as the reverse complement.
ATGGCACAGCTTTAAAAGGAGCATCTATGGGGCCAAACTGAACGGTGCAGAGCATATAGGGCACAGCTTTATGAGCATCTATGGGGCCAAACTGAACAGTGCAGAGCATTATATATGGGGCAGCTTTATAATGAGCATCTATGGGGCCATAATGAATGGTGCAGATCATTATATATGGCACAGCTTTATAAGGAGCATCTATGGGGCCATACTGAACGGTGCAGAGCATTCTATATGGCACAGCTTTATGTGGAGCATCTATGGGGCCATACTGAACGTTGCAGAGCATATAGGGCACAGCTTTATAATGAGCATCTATGGGGCCAAACTGAACGGTGCAGAGCATATAGGGCACAGATTTATAATGAGCATCTATGGGGCCATAATGAACAGTGCAGAGCATATATGGCACAGCTTTATGTGAAGCATCTATGGGGCCATACTGAACGGTGCAGAGCATATATGGCACAGCTTTATGTGGAGCATCTATGGGGCCATACTGAACGTTGCAGAGCATATAGGGCACAGCTTTATAAGGAGCATCTATGGGGCCAAACTGAACGGTGCAGAGCATATATGGCACAGCTTTATAAGGAGCATCTATGGGGCCAAACTGAATGGTGCAGAGCATATAGGGCACAGATTTCTAATGAGCATCTATGGGGCCAAACTGAACGGTGCAGAGCATATAGGGCACAGCTTTATAATGAGCATCTATGGGGCCAAACTGAACGGTGCAGAGCATATATGGCACAGCTTTATAAGAAGCCATAATGAACGGTGCAGAGCATATATGGCACAGCTTTATAAGGAGCATCTATAGGGCCATAATGAACGGTGCAGAGCATATATGGCACAGCTTTATAAGGAGCATCTATAGGGCCATAATGAACGGTGCAGAGCATTGCATATGGGGCACAGCTTTATATGGAACATCTATGGGGCCATAATGAACGGTATGGAGCATCTATTTTTATTTTTGAAATTCACCGGTAGCTGCTGCTTTTTCCACCCTAGGCTTATACTCGAGTCAATAAGTTTTCCCAGTTTTTTTGTGGCAAAATTAGGGGGGTCAGCTTATACTCGAGTATATACGGTAAGTCTATGGGAGCCGCAGACTTGTTGTGCATATGCTGCGGAAAAGGCCGCACCAAAACGCAGCTTTTTTTTCCACAGCATGTCACTTCTTTTGTGCCGAACTGCAGCATTTCTGCACCCATAGACTTTCATTGAGTCGGGCACATCCGCAGCAAAACCGCAGATGTAAAAAAGATCTGCATTTTAGATGCGGATGTGGGTCCGGGAAACGCTGCAGTTTGGGAGGAGGGAAGTGTGTGGGCGGTGACTGTGTGCGTGTATGTGTGTGCGGATGGGGTCTGCGGGCTGTTCGGATGTGTGCAGCGCTGTGCGGGACTGTTCAGGTGTGTGCGGGGTCTGCGGGCTGTTTGGGTGTGTGCGGGACTGTTTGGGTGTGTGTGGGACTGTTCGGGTGTGTGCGGGGATCATCCAAAGGGACTACAAGTACGCAGCATCCAATCTGCAGCTAATTCGGATGTAATCTGGATAATGGACACACACCCTACACTATCTGTTATGAACAGGTGATTCAGAACCACAATGGACCTAGTGGTTAAGAGCACACAAAGTGACCTGATAGTTACTAACATAGGACGAGCTCTGAGACGTGGGAACTCTGCTGACCGCAATCCCTAATCCTATCATACCACACTAGAGGTAGCCGTGGATTGTGCCTAACGCTCCCTATGCAACTCGGCACAGCTTGAGAAACTAGCTAACCCTGAAGATAGAAAAATAAGCCTACCTTGCCTCAGAGAAATTCCCAAAGGAAAAGGCAGCCCCCCACATATAATGACTGTGAGTTAAGATGAAAATACAAACACAGAGATGAAATAGATTTTAGCAAAGTGAGGCCCGACTTACTGAATAGACCGAGGATAGGAAAGATAGCTTTGCGGTCAGCACAAAAACCTACAAACAACCACGCAGAGTGGGCAAAAAGACCCTCCGCACCGACTAACGGTACGGAGGTGCTCCCTCTGCGTCTCAGAGCTTCCAGCAAGCAAGAAAAACCAATATAGCAAGCTGGACAGAAAATGTAGCAAACAAAAGTAACACAAGCAAAACTTAGCTTATGCAGGGCAGACAGGCCACAAGAATGATCCAGGAGAAAGCAAGACCAATACTGGAACATTGACTGGAGGCCAGGAACAAAGAACTAGGTGGAGTTAAATAGAGCAGCACCTAACGACTTAACCTCGTCACCTGAGGAAGGAAACTCAGAAGCCGCAGCCCCACTCACATCCACCAGAGGAAGCTCATAGACAGAACCAGCCGAAGTACCACTCATGACCACAGGAGGGAGCCCGACCACAGAATTCACAACAGTACCCCCCACTTGAGGAGGGGTCACCGAACCCTCACCAGAGCCCCCAGGCCGACCAGGATGAGCCAAATGAAAGGCACGAACCAGATCGGCAGCATGAACATCAGAGGCAAAGACCCAGGAATTATCTTCCTGACCATAACCCTTCCACTTAACCAGGTACTGGAGTTTCCGTCTCGAAATACGAGAATCCAAAATCTTCTCCACTATATACTCCAACTCCCCCTCAACCAAAACCGGGGCAGGAGGATCAACGGATGGAACCACAGGTGCCACGTATCTCCACAACAATGACCTATGGAATACGTTATGGATGGAAAAAGAAGCTGGAAGGGTCAAACGAAAAGACACAGGATTAAGAACCTCAGAAATCCTATACAGACCAATTAAACGAGGCTTAAACTTAGGAGAGGAAACTTTCATGGGAATATAACGAGATGACAACCAAACCAAATCCCCAACACGAAGTCGGGGACCCACACAGCGCCTGCGGTTAGCGAAACGTTGAGCCTTTTCCTGAGACAATGTCAAATTGTCCACCACATGAGTCCAAATCTGCTGCAACCTATCCACCACAGTATCCACACCAGGACAGTCAGAAGACTCAACCTGCCCTGAAGAGAAACGAGGATGGAAACCAGAATTGCAGAAAAACGGCGAAACCAAAGTAGCCGAGCTGGCCCGATTATTAAGGGCGAACTCAGCCAAAGGCAAAAAGGACACCCAATCATCCTGATCGGCAGAAACAAAACATCTCAGATATGTTTCCAAGGTCTGATTGGTTCGTTCAGTCTGGCCATTTGTCTGAGGATGGAAAGCCGAGGAAAAAGACAAATCAATGCCCATCCTAGCACAAAAGGCTCGCCAAAACCTCGAAACAAACTGGGAACCTCTGTCAGAAACGATGTTCTCCGGAATGCCATGTAAACGAACCACATGCTGGAAGAACAATGGCACCAAATCAGAGGAGGAAGGCAATTTAGACAAGGGTACCAAATGGACCATCTTAGAGAAGCGATCACAAACAACCCAAATGACCGACATTTTTTGAGAGACGGGGAGATCTGAAATAAAATCCATAGAGATATGTGTCCAGGGCCTTTTCGGGACTGGCAAGGGCAAAAGCAACCCACTGGCACGAGAACAGCAGGGCTTAGCCCAAGCACAAATCCCACAGGACTGCACAAACGAACGCACATCCCGCGACAGAGATGGCCACCAAAAGGATCTAGCCACCAAATCTCTGGTACCAAAGATTCCTGGATGACCAGCCAACACCGAACAATGAACCTCAGGGATAACTCTACTCGTCCATTTATCAGGGACAAACAGTTTCTCCGCTGGGCAAAGGTCAGGTCTATTAGCCTGAAATTTTTGCAGCACCCGCCGCAAATCAGGGGAGATGGCAGACAAAATTACCCCCTCTTTGAGAATACCCGCCGGCTCAGACAAACCCGGAGAGTCGGGCACAAAACTCCTAGACAGCGCATCCGCCTTAACATTTTTAGAGCCCGGAAGGTACGAAACCACAAAGTCAAAACGGGCAAAAAACAGCGGCCAACGAGCCTGTCTAGGATTCAACCGTTTGGCAGACTCGAGATAAGTCAAGTTCTTATGATCAGTCAAGACCACCACGCGATGCTTAGCTCCTTCAAGCCAATGACGCCACTCCTCGAATGCCCACTTCATGGCCAGCAACTCTCGATTGCCAACATCATAATTACGCTCAGCAGGCGAAAACTTCCTGGAAAAGAAGGCGCATGGTTTCATCACCGAGCCATCAGAACTTCTTTGCGACAAAACAGCCCCTGCTCCAATCTCAGAAGCATCAACCTCGACCTGGAACGGGAGCGAAACATCTGGTTGGCACAATACAGGGGCAGAAGAAAAACGACGCTTCAACTCTTGAAAAGCTTCCACAGCAGCAGAAGACCAGTTGACCACATCAGCACCCTTCTTGATTAACTCAGTCAACGGTTTAGCAATACTAGAAAAATTATTGATGAAGCGACGATAAAAATTAGCAAAGCCCAGGAACTTTTGCAGACTCTTCAGAGATGTCGGCTGAGTCCAATCATAAATGGCCTGAACTTTAACAGGGTCCATCTCGATAGTAGAAGGGGACAAAATGAACCCCAAAAATGAAACCTTCTGAACACCAAAGAGACACTTTGACCCCTTCACAAACAAAGAATTCGCACGCAGAACCTGGAACACCATTCTGACCTGCTTCACGTGAGACTCCCAATCATCCGAGAAGACCAAAATATCATCCAAGTATACAATCAGGAATTTATCCAGGTACTCTCGGAAGATGTCATGCATAAAGGACTGAAACACTGATGGAGCATTAGAAAGCCCGAATGGCATAACCAGGTACTCAAAATGGCCCTCGGGCGTATTAAATGCTGTTTTCCATTCATCGCCCTGTTTAATACGCACAAGATTATACGCACCACGAAGATCTATCTTGGTGAACCAACTAGCCCCCTTAATCCGAGCAAACAAATCAGATAACAATGGCAAGGGGTACTGAAATTTAACAGTGATCTTATTAAGAAGGCGATAATCTATACACGGTCTCAGCGAACCATCCTTCTTGGCTACAAAAAAAAACCCTGCTCCTAATGGCGACGATGACGGGCGAATATGCCCCTTCTCCAGGGATTCCTTTACGTAACTCCGCATAGCGGCGTGCTCAGGCACAGATAAATTAAACAGTCGACCTTTAGGAAACTTACTACCAGGAATCAAATCGATAGCACAATCACAATCCCTATGCGGAGGTAGGGCACTGGACTTGGGCTCATCAAATACATCCCGGTAATCCGACAAGAACTCTGGGACCTCAGAAGGGGTGGATGATGAAATAGACAGAAAAGGAACATCACCATGTACCCCCTGACAACCCCAGCTGGACACAGACATTGATTTCCAATCCAATACTGGGTTATGGACTTGTAGCCATGGCAACCCCAACACGACCACATCATGCAGATTATGCAACACCAAAAAGCGAATATCCTCCTGATGCGCAGGAGCCATGCACATGGTCAGCTGGGTCCAGTACTGAGGCTTATTCTTGGCCAAAGGCGTAGCATCAATTCCTCTCAATGGAATAGGATACTGCAAGGGCTCCAAGAAAAACCCACAGCGCCTAGCATACTCCAAGTCCATCAAATTCAGGGCAGCGCCTGAATCCACAAATGCCATGACAGAATAGGATGACAAAGAGCAGATCAAAGTAACGGACAAAAGAAATTTCGACTGTACCGTACCAATGGTGGCAGACCTAGCGAACCGCTTAGTGCGTTTAGGACAATCGGAGATAGCATGAGTGGAATCACCACAGTAAAAACACAGCCCATTCTGACGTCTGTGTTCTTGCCGTTCAGCTCTGGTCAAAGTCCTATCGCACTGCATAGGCTCAGGTCCATGCTCAGATAATACCACCAAATGGTGCACAGTTTTACGCTCATGCAAGCGTCGACCTATCTGAATGGCCAAAGACATAAGACTCATTCAGACCAGCAGGCATAGGAAATCCCACCATGACATCCTTAAGGGCTTCAGAGAGACCTTTTCTGAAAATTGCTGCCAGCGCACATTCATTCCATTGAGTGAGCACAGACCACTTCCTAAACTTCTGACAATATATCTCTACCTCATCCTGACCCTGAGTGTTGTGAATTCTGTGGCAGAGTTCACTCCTGTGGTCACAAGTGGTACTTCGGCTGATTCTCTCTGGGAGCTTCCGTTTGTGGAGGGAAGTGGTACTGCAGCTTCTGAGTTTCCTCCCTCAGGTGATCTGGTGAGCTCGTTAGCTGCTACTCTACTTAACTCCACCTAATGCTTTGATCCATGCTTCCTGTCAATGTTCCAGTGTTGGACTTGTGTATCTCTGGATCATTCCTGTGGCCTGCTGCTCTGCATAGCTAAGTGCTTCTTTGCTATTTGTTGCTATTTTTTCTGTCCAGCTTGTCTATTTGTTTTGCTGGAAGCTCTGGGACGCAAGGGGTGTACCTCCGTGCCGTTAGTTCGGTACGGAGGGTCTTTTTGCCCCCTTTGCGTGGTTTTCTTTAGGGTTTTGTGTAGACCGCAAAGTTATCTTTCCTATCCTCGTTCTGTCTAGAATATCGGGCCTCACTTTGCTGAATCTATTTCATCCCTACGTTTGTCTTTTCATCTTACTCACAGTCATTATATGTGGGGGGCTGCCTTTTCCTTTGGGGTATTTCTCTGAGGCAAGGTAGGCTTATTTTTCTATCTTCAGGCTAGTTAGTTTCTCAGGCTGTGCCGAGTTGCATAGGTAGCGTTAGGCGCAATCCACAGCTGCCTCTAGTTGTGTTTGGAGAGGATCAGGGATTGCGGTCTGCAGAGTTCCCACGTTTCAGAGCTCGTTCGATTATTTTGGCTTATTGTCAGATCACTGTATGTGCTCTGATCGCTATGCACATTGTGTTCCTGAATTGCCTATCACAACACCTGAGACAGCCAGCAAATTTTTCTCTGCCTGATCCACTGAATTAGGTTCATCATACAGCAATCCGAGCGCCAGAAAAAATGCATCAATATTACATAATGCAGGATCTCCTGGCGCAAGGGAAAATGCCCAGTCTTGAGGGTCGCCACGTAACAAAGAAATAATGATCTTAACTTGTTGAACTGGGTCACCAGAGGAGCGGGGTTTCAAAGCCAGAAACAGTTTACAATTATTCTTAAAACTCAGAAACTTATCTCTATCTCCAGAAAACAAATCAGGAATAGGAATTCTTGGCTCTAACATAGAATTCTGAACCACAAAGTCTTGAATATTTTGTACTCTTGCAGTGAGATGATCCACACAAGAAGACAGATCTTTAATGTCCATCACTACACCTGTGTCCTGAACCACCCAAATGTCTAGGGGAAAAGAAAGACAAAACACAGTACAAAGAAAAAAAAAATGGTCTCAGAACTTCTCTTTTCCCTCTATGGAGAAGCATTAGTACTTTGTGCCTCCAGTACTGTTATGAACAGGTGATTCAGAACCACAATGGACCTAGTGGTTAAGAGCACACAAAGTGACCTGATAGTTACTAACATAGGACGAGCTCTGAGACATGGGAACTCTGCTGACCTCAATCCCTAATCCTATCATACCACACTAGAGGTAGCCGTGGATTGCGCCTAACGCTCCCTATGCAACTCGGCACAGCCTGAGAAACTAGCTAACCCTGAAGATAGAAAAATAAGCCTACCTTGCCTCAGAGAAATTCCCCAAAGGAAAAGGCAGCCCCCCACATATGACTGTGAGTAAGATGAAAATACAAACACAGAGATGAAATAGATTTTAGCAAAGTGAGGCCCGACTTACTGAATAGACCGAGGATAGGAAAGATAGCTTTGCGGTCAGCACAAAAACCTACAAACCACGCAGAGTGGGCAAAAAGACACTCCGCACCGACTGACGGTACGAAGGTGCTCCCTCTGCGTCTCCGAGCTTCCAGCAAGCAAGAAAAACCAATATAGCAAGCTGGACAGAAAATATAGCAAACAAAAGTAACACAAGTAAAACTTAGCTTATGCAGGGCAGACAGGCCACAAGAACAATCCAGGAGAGAGCAAGACCAATACTGGAACATTGACTGGAGGCCAGGAACAAAGAACTAGGCGGAGTTAAATAGAGCAGCACCTAACGACTTAACCTCGTCACCTGAGGAAGGAAACTCCGAAGCCGCAGCCCCACTCACATCCACCAGAGGAAGCTCATAGACAGAACCAGCCGAAGTACCACTCATGACCACAGGAGGGAGCCCGACCACAGAATTCACAACAACTATCCATACAACCATCAATAGATATATCTATCCAGATATATCTATAGATAGATATGGGAATAGATGTATGCATCTATAGATCTATCTATATGTAGCTCTGTCTATCCATTTCATCTAACATCTATATGTCTATCTATCTGTGTGTAATTGAGTGTGGGTTGGACAAATGTAAAAGAGGAGGTTGGACAGAAATGACATCACAAATCTATATTTTTTGTTCAATAATACATCTTTATTTAGCTTTCAAAAATGCATACAAAAACGCACAAAAATTGCACCAAAAAAATTAAAAACTGCATCAAAAGCGTGCAAAAACTGCACCAAAAACTGCATCATAACCGCACCAAAAACTGCATCATAACCGCACCAAAAACTGCATCAAAACCGCACCAAATACTGCATCAAAACTGCATCAAATCTTCACCAAAAACTGCATAAAAAAACATCAAAAACCTGAATGAAAACCACGCAAAAAAAACGCACCAAATACTGCAGCAAAAACTGAATCAAAGCCGCACAAAAACTACAAAAATCACACCAAGAACAGCATCAAAACCACACAAAAAACCTGCATTAAAACCGCGCAAAAACATTAAAAAAACATGAAAAAAATGCATCCAAAACGTAACTGCGTTTTCTGCAAGGAGATGCAGATTTTGTGCAGACAATTCTGCACCCAAATCTGCAACCTGTGCACACAGCATAAAACTGACCTGCCATTATGATTCTCCAGGTCATTACGAGTTCATAGACACCAAACACGTCTAAGTTATTTTTTTTATCTAAGGCTAGGTTCCCATTGCATTAGGGCAATCCGTTAAGCACATAGTGCTAGCGGATTGCGCTAACGCAATGTTTATTTTGGGGCCGCGTTCGCCGTCTCCGCTAGCGCAGATCCCCGATCTGCGCTAGCGAGGGACGGACCTCGGACGCTGCAAGCAGCGTCCGAGGTCCGTCACAAAAGAACGGCACATCGCTACAGGCAGAAATATCATTGCTGTCAATGGGTGCGCTAACGGACCCGTTGCACGGCGTTAATTGCGAAATTTTTGTCGTGCAACGCTGTCCGTTAGCGCTAACCCATTAACGCAATGGGAACCTAGGCTAAGGGGTAAAAAAAATGTCAAAACTTTGTTAGAAATAAAATAATTGCTCCATTTTCCGATACCCGTAGCGTCTATATGTTCTGAGATATCGGGTCGGGTGAGGGCTAATTTTTTGCGTGCCAAGCTGACGGTTTTAGTGATCCCACTTTTGTGCAGATACGTTGTTTTGATCGCCTATTATTGCATTTTAATGCAATGTCACGGCGACAAAAAAACCCATAATTTTGGCTTGATTTTTTTTTCTCGCTATGCCGTTTAGCGATCAAGTAATTTTTTTTTGTTGTACTGAAAACAGCTGACATGTTGCGGCTTTGAAGTGGGCTCACCGCTGAAGCCCACCTCAAAGCGTGGGGATACTGCCAGCTGACTTACTATTCCGTCAGCTGGCAGAAAGGGTTAATGAACAATATGTTTCAGTAAAAAAAAAAATATCGTGGGCTCCCGTGAAATTTTCTGCGCCAGAGTAAGGTGACATTAAGCCGGGTTATTAACGGAGAGGTGTCAATAAGACACCTATCCGTTAATAATCCAATAGTAATAAAGGGTTAATAAAACACACATTAGGAAAAAAGTATTTTAATATTCTTCATTTAACCATACTTACCATACTTCAGCGCCTGCAAAAAACATAAAATAATAAACCGTATACTACCTGTCCGCCGTAGTCCAATTAATAACGAGTGTCCCACGACGATCTCCCCTATAGAACAGTGACATCGGGTGATGTCACTGCTCTATAGGATCCTCAGTGACACACTGACAGGAGACAATGGCTCCTGCAGTGCATCACAGAGTTTACTAAAGTTCACTGGTCTCACTTTATGGCAAAAAGCTGCGTGGGAACTTTCTCACACAGCAATGCCAAAAGTGAGACTAGGGACTATTTTCTCACAAGGGCGTAGGAATACATTGTGAGGAATACACTGTGGAAGGATACCTTCCATTATTGTAGTCCTGGAGCCCCAGGAGAGCAGTCGCATCAGCTGATGCTCCTGCTCTCCACGGGAGATCGTTGTGGGACACTCGTTTTAATTGGATTTCTGCGGATGAGGGAGTATATTCTTTGTTTATTTTTTACAGATGACACTGGCTTCGGGGAACAAAGTGACAAGTGATGGTGAGTATGTAATCTATGTTATATGTACTGTATGTCTATATGTCTGTTGTATGTATGTACTGTATGTATGTACTGTATGTGGCATGTCACATGATGTCACATGTTGCATGCTGCATGTCATCGCATGGTGCATGTCGTCGCATGCTGTATGTCGCATGCTGCATGTCTTCGCATGGTACATGTCGCATGCTGTCACATGTTGCATGTCGCATGGTGCATGTCGTCGCATGCTACATGTCGCATGGTGCATGTAGTCACATGTCGCATGTCGTCGCATGGTACATGTTGCATGCTGTCGCATGTTGCATTCTGCATGTCGCATGGTGCATGTCATCACATGCTGCATGTCACATGGTGCATGTCGTTGCATGGCGCATGGTACATGTTGCATGTCGCATGGTGGATTTCACATGTCGCATGTCATCGAATGGCGCATGTTGTCACATGTTGCATGCTGCAGGTCGTCGCATGGTACATGTAGCATGCTGTCGCATGCTGCATGTTGTCACATGACAAATGTTCCTCTGAGGTAAGAGGTATTATTCTCAAGTATTGGGACATTTTAAAGGCTGACAAAGATTTGCGATTTTTTTGCCCGACACTCCGGCCATCACTTTTAGAAGGGGCAGGTCTTTTGGTGACCAGTTGGTTCATAGCCTTTATACACCAATACCTAAGGAAAACACATGGTTGGAAAGACGAGAACTGGGTACCTTTAGATGTGGTAAATGTTCCTTCTGCAGATATGTGTGTGTCTGTAGGCAGTTCAGCAGTGTCTCAACTGGCCAGGTGTACCAGAGCAGGCACTTTTGATAGCTGCAAAACATCAGGCGTCGCATATCTGTTTAAGTGCTCATGCCCCCTGAATTATGTGGGCAAAACCAAAAGAAAGCTCAGGAGACGTATCGAGGATCACCTTGGCGACATTCGACATGCAAGGGATACCCCAGTATCAAGACACATTAGAAAAACGCATGGTGGGAGTCGACTTTTTTACTTTTAGTGTTATAGAGGTCATTGCCCCATCAATTAGAGGGGGAGATTGGAACAAGACTATTCTGCACAAGGAACAAAAATGGATATACAGGCTAAAATCCATGTCTCCGGACGGTCTAAACGAACAATTACAATTTAACATTTTTTTGTGATAATATTAAATGGACTAATATAACACAAGGTCTTTCCTTTATACTCGTGGTGTGTAAAACGGGTATACATGCTGGCATCCATGCCCCCAGATGCTATGAACAAATAGACCATAGCTCATCCTCCTCTTGCCACACCATCAAATGAGTCATTATACTATAAGTTTTTCCCTTACATTCTTATTCATAGAATCCCCTCTTGGTCTGCAAAAGTAATAAAACCTGGTCACATTCATCAGCCCTGAATGGTTTATGTGACATCCTTCATCTTTTCCTAATATGGTATTCTGTATCTGTATAGCTCCCTTATTATTGGGGGCATTATAATATGTTTTAAATACCCCCCTTCCCCTTTTTAGTTTGTAGCACATATAGTCTATCATAAGCTTTTTGCCACTATAAGAAATTATTCCAGCTATTATACAGTATGGTACATGTATTATGAACTAATCATGTGTATGATATATGGCATGCGCCGCTATGCATCCCTTGGTCCGGACATGCGCAGCGTTCAGGCATTTACTCTCGGAGGAACTCTTGTATATGCGCAATGAGAGGCGGCACTGGCACATCTGGTTATGCGCAGTGTTATAACATCGCCCTAGACCGTAGTGGAGTCATCATTTCTAGGCAGGCGCAAACGAGCTATGCTTCTATGCGGCAGCAGACGTACATCCGGCCATACGCAGAGCTTTCACATAGTTATCACTTCCGGTTATGCGCAAACGAGCTTTGTCTCAGCGCATTAGTTTATCTACTTCCGGCCATGAGCAGTAGCTTCTACACTGTGCTCTATAACACAGGCCATCACATCCGGCCATGCGCAGAGCTTTAACATGGACCGCAGTATAGTTGTCACTTCCAGTTATGCGCAAACGAGGTTTGCCTCGGCTCATTAGTTTATCTACATCCGGCCATGCGCAGTAGTTTCAACACTGTGCTCTATAACGCAGGCCATCATTTCCGGTCATGCGCAAATGAGTTGCATCTCGGCGCAATAATGAAACTAACAAACGTGAAGTGCGTACATCACCAGGTGAATGCGATTATATGATCGGAATGTGTATATAAACAACAGGGGTGGGGTCTTAACACCATCCATCACAAAGCAAGGGAGGATTGTCTCCGGTAGTCTGGCCATCAAGCCTGCTTCATGAGTATTGCAACAAAGCTAAGTATTGCTGGCTACAAATTATCCATTTAATCCTGATGAACCTCAGTGGAGGAGAAACGCGTTGAGTGTTTTTTGTACTGTAGTATGCAGCGTGCATTGATATTGGAGTTTACTGCACTATTATAAGTGTATGGAGATTGGAATATGTTGTACTATTGTGTACCAAACTATCTGAGTTACTGAGGCGGCCTGATATTTATAAGTGTATTCGTCTCTGGTATGCTGATATTGGGGGTTGCAGTGGTTATTACTACTATCAAGCAGTTGAATATGTGCATTTATGTTATTAAACCGATATGACTAATTTTCCTTGTCTGAAACCATTTTGTATACTGGATCCATATCAGTGTTATTAACAAGGGCCAGATCTATATCCTTGGGTCACAAAGGTGGTCAATTCAGACTATTGTACAGTGATAACAGCATACAATATAGAGTATATTGGGTTAAGTTGATCCCTATTGGTTAATATATATATATATATATATATATATAAATATATATATATATATGTGTGTGTGTGTTCAATACACATGGGGACCATATGCCATCAGTAGGATTAAGATAAGACATCTTTTCTATTTTTCTGCTCTGTTTCGTCTACCTATAGACACATAGTAAATAATAGGCTCGCTGTTGTGAATTCTGCTCTTGGGTTCCCTCCAGTGGTTGTAGGTGGGAATGCAGTTGTCTTTGAGTCGCAGTCCTGGCCAGGTGTATCTGATGATTACAATTCTGACTGGGATATTTAGGTGTGCAGGATCCTTTAGCCCTTGCCAGTTCTCAATGTTCCTTGTGAAGTGTTGGATCACTTTCTGGCTTCTCCTGCTTGCTGCCAAATTCAGCAATGATAAGTGTTTGGTTTTTTGTATCTGTGGCACACTGCTGTGTGCTTGTTTCAGTTTTATTCCTGCTCTGATTGTAGGATTCACTGGAGTGGCAGATTTACGCTCCTACATCTTTAGTTAGATGTAGGAAGTTTTTGTATTTTCTGCTGTGGATGTTTTTGAAGGGTTTAAATACTGACCGCACAGAACTCTGTCCTATCCTGTCCTATATAGCTAGAGTGGCCTCCTGTGCTAAATCCTGTTTTTCTACCTGTGTATGTTTTTTCCTCTCCGACTCACCGCCAATATTTGTGGGGGGCTGTCTATCCTTTGGGGATTTTCTCTGAGGCAAGATAGTATTCCTATTTCCATCTTTAGGGGTATTTAGTCCTGCGGCTGTGACGAGGTGTCTAGGTGTGTTAGGTACACTCCACGGCTACTTCTAGTTGCAGTGTTAAGTTCAGGATTGCGGTCAGTATAGTGGCCACTTTCTCCAGTGAAAGTTCTCATGCAGCTCCAAGGTCACCGGATCATAACAGTACAACTGGCCTACAATGAGTTAAATGCATCTCAGAAGAAGGAAAGGAAGCTCTTGAGCCATTTTTTTTCTCCAGTCTGTTTTGTGTTCTCTTCCCTCTTAAAGGGAACCTGTCACCTGAATTTGGCGGGACTGGTTTTGGGTCATATGGGCGGAGTTTTGGGGTGTTTGATTCACCCTTTCCTTACCCGCTGGCTGCATGCTGGCTGCAATATTGGATTGAAGTTCATTCTCTGTCCTCCGTACTACACGCCTGCGCAAGGCAATCTTGCCTTGCGCAGGCGTGTACTACGAAGGACAGAGAATGAACTTCAATTCAATATTTCAGCCAGCATGCAGCCAGCGGGTAAGGAAAGGGTGAATCAAACACCTGAAAACTCCGCCCATATGACCCAAAACCAGTCCCACCAAATTCAGGTGACAGGTTCCCTTTAATATCTGGGTGGCTGAGGAGCCTGGTGCAAGCATGAATATTCAGGATTTAGCTTCTCATGTAGACCAGCTTGATGCTAGGGTGCAAGGTATTTCTGATTATATTGTTCAGACTCCTGCTTTAGAACCGAAGATTCCTATTCCTGATTTGTTTTCTGGTGACAGGTCTAAATTTTTGAGTTTCAAAAACAACTGTAAACTGTTTTTTGCCCTGAGACCTCAATCCTCTGGTGATTCCATTCAGCAGGTAAAAATCGTTATCTCCCGGCTGCGTGGCGACCCGCAGGATTGGGCGTTTTCCCTGGAATCTGGGAATCCGGCTTTGCTTAATATTGACTCCTTTTTTCAGGCTTTAGGATTATTGTATGATGAACCTAATTCTGTGGATCAAGCTGAGAAGACCTTGTTGGCCCTGTCTCAGGGTCAAGAGGCGGCAGAATTGTATTGTCAGAAATTCAGAAAATGGTCTGTGTTGATTAAATGGA
Source organism: Ranitomeya imitator (assembly GCF_032444005.1). NCBI lineage: Eukaryota > Metazoa > Chordata > Amphibia > Anura > Dendrobatidae > Ranitomeya > Ranitomeya imitator. The sequence continues at coordinate 115,562,822 of NC_091285.1, read as the reverse complement.
ATAATGATGCTTTGGCGGCAATTTTCAGAAGGGGGCTTTCTGAATCCGTTAAAGATGCTATGGTGGGGTTTCCCACGCCTTCCAGTCTGAGTGATTCTATGTCTCTGGCCATTCAGATTGACCGACGCCTGCGGGAGCGCAGAACTGTGCGCGCTGTGGCGTTATCCTCAGAGCAAATTCCTGAGCCTATGCAATGTGATAGAATTCTCTCTAGAACGGAACAACAAGGTTTCAGACGTCAAAATAGGTTGTGTTATTATTGTGGCGACACTTCTCATGTCATTTCTGTCTGCCCTAAGCGGACAAAGAGGATCGCCAGTTCAATTACCATCAGTACTGTACAACCTAAATTTTTGTTATCTGTGTCCTTGATCTGCTCATTGTCATCATTTTCTGTCATGGCGTTTGTGGATTCAGGCGCCGCCTTGAATTTAATGGATTTTGAGTTTGCCATGCGTTGTGGTTTTCGCTTGCAGCCTTTGCAGAACCCTATTCCTTTAAGGGGCATTGATGCTACACCCTTGGCTAAAAATAAGCCCCAGTTTTGGACAGAGGTAACCATGCGCATGGCGCCAGCCCATCAGGAAGATTGTCGATTTCTGGTGTTGCATAACTTGCATGATGTTGTCGTGCTGGGTTTTCAGTGGTTGCAGGTACATAATCCTGTGTTGGACTGGAAGTCCATGTCTGTGACTAGTTGGGGTTGTCAGGGGGTTCATAATGATGTTCCTTTGATGTCAATCTCCTCTTCTTCCTCTTCTGAAATTCCAGAGTTTTTGTCTGATTTTCAGGATGTATTCGATGAGCCCAAGTCCAGTTTCCTTCCACCGCACAGGGACTGCAATTGTGCTATTGACTTGATTCCAGGCTGTAAGTTTCCTAAGGGTCGACTTTTCAACCTATCTGTGCCTGAACATACCGCCATGCGGAGCTATATTAAGGAGTCTTTGGAGAAAGGGCATATTCGACCATCTTCTTCACCGTTACGAGCGGGGTTCTTTTTTGTTGCTAAAAAAGATGGTTCCTTGAGACCCTGTATAGATTATCGCCTCTTGAATAAAATCACGGTCAAGTTTCAATACCCTTTACCTTTGCTTTCCGATTTGTTTGCTAGGATTAAGGGAGCTAGTTGGTTTACGAAGATTGACCTTCGAGGGGCATATAATCTTGTTCGTATTAAGCAGGGTGATGAATGGAAAACTACGTTTAACACGCCCGAAGGCCATTTTGAATACCTTGTGATGCCATTCAGACTTTCTAATGCTCCATCTGTTTTTCAGTCCTTCATGCATGATATCTTCCGGACTTATCTTGATAAATTCTTGATTGTATATTTGGACGATATTTTGATTTTTTCAGATGATTGGGAGTCTCATGTGGAACAGGTCAGGATGGTATTTCAGATCCTTCGTGACAATGCCGTTTGTGAAAGGGTCTAAGTGTCTCTTTGGGGTGCAGAAAGTCTCTTTTTTGGGCTTCATTTTTTCTCCGTCTATAGAGATGGATCCGGTTAAGGTTCAGGCCATTCATGATTGGATTCAGCCCACATCCGTGAAGAGCCTTCAGAAATTTTTGGGTTTTGCAAATTTTTATCGCCGTTTCATTGCTAATTTTTCCAGCGTGGTTAAACCCTTGACCGATTTGATGAAGAAAGGCGCTAATGTGGCGAATTGGTCCTCTGCGGCTGTCTCTGCCTTTCAGGAGCTTAAACGTCGATTTACTTCTGCTCCGGTGTTGCGCCAACCGGAAGTTTCTCTTCCGTTTCAAGTTGAGGTTGATGCTTCTGAGATTGGGGCAGGGGCCCTTTTGTCTCAGAGGGATCCTGTTGGTTCCTTAATGAAACCGTGTGCCTTCTTTTCCCGTAAGTTTTCGCCTGCTGAACGCAATTATGATGTCAGCAATTGGGAGTTGTTGGCTATGAAGTGGGCGTTTGAGGAGTGGCGACATTGGCTTGAAGGAGCCAAGCACCGTATTGTGGTCTTGACCGATCATAAGAATTTGATTTACCTCGAGTCTGCTAGACGGCTGAATCCTAGACAGGCTCGATGGTCCTTGTTTTTTTCCCGTTTTGATTTCATGGTCTCGTACCTTCCGGGTTCTAAGAATATTAAGGCTGATGCCCTCTCTAGGAGTTTTTTGCCCGATTCTCCTGAGGTCTTAGAACCGGTCAGTATTTTGAAAGAAGGGGTGGTCCTTTCTGCCATTTCCCCTGATTTACGACGGGCTCTTCAGGAATTTCAGGCTGACAGACCTGACCGCTGTCCTGTGGGGAAATTGTTTGTTCCTGACAGATGGACTAGTAGAGTGATTTCTGAGGTTCACTGTTCCGTGTTGGCTTGTCATCCTGGCATTTTTGGTACCAGAGATTTGGTTGGTAGGTCCTTTTGGTGGCCTTCATTGTCACGTGATGTGCGTTTTTTTGTGCAGTCCTGTGGGACTTGTGCGCAGGCCAAGCCTTGTTGTTCCCGTGCTAGTGGGTTGCTTTTGCCATTGCCAATCCCTGAGAGGCCCTGGACGCATATTTCGATGGATTTTATTTCTGATCTTCCGGTTTCCCAGAAGATGTCTGTTATCTGGGTTGTTTGTGACCGGTTCTCTAAGATGGTTCATTTGGTGCCCTTGCCTAAATTGCCTTCCTCTTCAGATTTGGTTACGTTGTTTTTTCAGTATGTGGTTCGTTTGCATGGTATTCCGGAGAATATTGTTTCCGACAGAGGTTTCCAGTTTGTTTCTAGGTTTTGGCGGGCATTTTGTGCTAGGCTGGGCATTGATTTGTCTTTTTCTTCTGCATTTCATCCTCAGACAAATGGCCAGACCGAGCGAACTAATCAGACCTTGGAGACTTATTTGAGATGCTTTGTGCCTGCTGATCAGGATGACTGGGTGGCCTTCTTGCCTTTGGCCGAGTTTGCCCTTAATAATCGGGCTAGTTCTGCTACCTTGGTTTCGCCTTTCTTTTGTAATTTTGGTTTTCATCCTCGTTTTTCTTCTGGGCAGGTCGAGCCTTCTGACTGTCCTGGTGTGGATTCTGTGGTAGTGTGCAGCATATTTGGGCTCATGTGGTGGACAAGTTGGTGTTGTCTCAAGAGGAGGCTTAACGTTTTGCTAATCGTCGTTGGTGTGTTGGTTCCCGGCTTCGGGTTGGAGATCTGGTCTGGTTGTCTTCCCTTCATGTTCCTATGAAGGTTTCTTCTCCTAAGTTTAAGCCTCGGTTTATTGGTCCTTATAGGATTTCTGAGATTATTAATCCGGTGTCTTTTCGACTGGCGCTTCCGGCCTGTGCTAAATCCTGTTTTTCTACCTGTGTATGTTTTTTCCTCTCCGACTCACCGCCAATATTTGTGGGGGGCTGTCTATCCTTTGGGGATTTTCTCTGAGGCAAGATAGTATTCCTATTTCCATCTTTAGGGGTATTTAGTCCTGCGGCTGTGACGAGGTGTCTAGGTGTGTTAGGTACACTCCACGGCTACTTCTAGTTGTGGTGTTAAGTTGAGGATTGCGGTCAGTATAGTGGCCACTTTCTCCAGTGAAAGTTCTCATGCGGCTCCAAGGTCACCGGATCATTACAGCTCGCAATCTTGAATAGTATTTGTTTTGAACCAATAAGGATTCTGAATCTAGTTATTAGGTATCCATATAAGAAGATATCCATCTAACAACCTACATTTAGCTGAGCCAACTCTGAAGCCAGTGATTAGGTGTCTACACAAGAAGATATTTATTTAGCTGAGCCAGAAAACAAGTTATATCTAGTTCTAGTTTTAAAGAGATAATAACCAAGAGACAAATTCCATATCTCCTTTACTACCTTCTCACCCTTTTAGGCATCCTTTTTCACTCCCCTGCCATTTTTAGGATCAACTAGGGCAGACAGGGAGAGCCGCCGACGAGCGGGGGCACCAAAGCGCAGGTTATAGGGTGCCAACCTCCGCTGTCAGGCAGGGTGAGATAGGTTAATCTAGGGACAGGCACCTCCCCCAGGTGCTTCGGTATTTTAGTTTATTGGTGTTGGTGTTTATTCACTTTTTCGTTTTTTATTATTTTAGATATTAATAAAATTTAAGTTTTATTCACACATTAGAGTTTAGCGGTGACTACAAAATTAACCTCTAATTAGCTAATTCTGTACCATGTGTATATAATTCCACATGTGTTAATTCATAGTTTTGATGCCTTCAGTGTGAATGTACAATTTTCATAGTCATGGAAATACAGTAAAATCTTTAAATGAGGTGTGTCCAAACTTTTGGTCTGTACTGTATATTTTTGAGTAAAATATAAATGTTTTTTTTATTCTATAAACTACTGACAACGTCTCCGAAGTTCCAAGCATTAAATTTTGTATTTATTTTCTGAAAATGATAAATGGACAGAATAAATAATATTTCCCTCTCCGTGGGTGGCACCATAATAACACTCCGGCAGCAGGCACGCTGTCTGGGTGTTATGTTTGACTCCGATCTCTCCTTCACCTCCCATATACAATCTCTTGCCCGCTCGTGCCGCTTACACCTAAAGAACAACTCTAGAATCCGCCCTTTTCTCACCATGGAGACAACTAAAACCCTCACTGTTGCCCTGATCCACTCCCGCCTGGACTACTGTAACGCTCTATTAATTGGCCTCCCCCTCACTCGACTTTCCACTCTCCAGTCCATCCTTAATGCAGCAGCCAGGGTCGTCCATCTGGCTAATCGTTACTCGGACGCGTCCGCTCTTCGCCAGTCGTTACACTGGCTACCCATTCATTACAGGATACAATTCAAAGTACTTGCTCTCACCCACAAAGCTCTCCACAGTGCAGCACCCCCATACATCTCCTCCCTCATTTCTGTCTATCGGCCTAACCGACCGCTACGCTCTGCAAATGACTTTCGATTAACCTCTGCACTAATCCGTACCTCCCACTCCCGACTCCAAGACTTCTCCCGTGCTGCGCCAATCCTCTGGAATGCTCTACCCCAAGATATTAGGGCCATCCATAATTTGCATAGTTTTAGGCGCTCGCTCAAAACACATTTGTTCAGAGCGGCCTATCACGTTCACTAATCAAAGTCATGTTATGTTTGTGTGTGCGTGTAGCCAATTCACTATCTCCATCTATCCCCCACCCCCTGAAGATGGCTGGACCATGATTGTAAATACATCATTGTAAACACACACCTGTGCTTTGCATCTACCCCACCTCATTGTAGATTGTAAGCTCTCACGAGCAGGGTCATCTTATTTTGCTTTAATTATTGTATTGTTAACGTTGTTACTTATGACTTTTGTGTTTGAAACTGTTAAACTGTAAAGCGCTGCGGAATATGTTGGCGCTATATAAAGATTATTATTATTATTAATAAAAAAAATGAATTGCTTGCAGACCTCAAATGCAAAAAAAAAAAAAAAAAAAAACAAGTTCGTAATCATTTAGAAATAACAATACTAATGTTTTAACTTAGGAAGAGTTCAGAAATCAATATTTTGTGTAATAACCATGATTTTTAATCGCAGTTTTCATACGTATTAGCATGCTTTCCACCGGTCTTTCACACAGCTCTTGGGTGACCTTATGCCACTCCTGGTACAAAAATTTAAGCAGTTTCTCTTGGTTTGATGGCTTGTGACTATCGATCTTCCTCTTGATTACATTCCAGAGGTTTTCAATGGGGATCAGGTCTGGATATTGGGCAGGCCATGAAAGGGATTTGATGTTGTGGTCCTTCATCCACACCTTGATTGACCTGTGTGGCATGGCGCATTGTCCTGCTGGAAAAAACAGTCCTCAGAGTTGGGGAACATTGCCTGAGCAGAAGGAATCAACTGTTTTTCCAGGATAACACTGTATGCGGCTTGATTCATACATCCTTTACAAAGATTAACCTGACAAGTTCCAGCCTTGCTGAAGCCTCCCCAGATCATCACCGATCCTCCACCAAATTTCACAATGGGTGCAAGGCACTGTGGTTTGTATGCCTCTCCCGGTCTCAGTCTAACCATTAGATGACCAGGTGTTGGGCAAAGCTGAAAATTAGACTCATCAGATAAGATAACCTTACTCCAGTCCTCTATGGTCCAATCCTTATGGCAGTGGTGTCAAACTGCATTCCTAGAGGGCTGCAAACAGGTCATGTTTTCAGGATTTCCTTGTATTGCACAGGTGTGCAAGTCTGTAGCTTTGTTGTCCCCAATGTCTGCTGCTTGACCTTGTTGTAATGGAATGTCATCTTAAAAATTTTAAGGAGTGAGGCAACATGACGTCCCTCTGCTAGAAAAGCCAGAATTGAGCACTTCTTTTCTTCACTGAAGTCTCCTTTGGCATTGTTAAAACTTAGTTTACATTCCTATGACTTTTTGGGATATTACTAGCACTTGTTTTGGCATCCAGCTTGTCCTATTCAAGAGGATTGTGAAGACGACAGTAGTGTTTTTTAGGGTATACGCAGACGCTGCAGATTTGCCTGTGGAATTTTCTGTGCAGATTCTTCCCTCTCTTGCCAGAAAATGCAGGTGCGGATTTGATGCGTTTTTTTCAGGTGTATTTGTGTGCGTTTTTGAAAGCTAATATAATATTGAAAATAATGCTTACACATACAGACAGTAAGATAGATCTATAGAAAGATAGATAATACCAAGCCCAATGTTTAGTAATAAACATTTAAATGGTACATAAGGAGTTACATAAAGGCGCACACACAATCTGCATTGGCTGGGGTCACACTAGTAAGAAACTCGCACCTCAATACCCGGCACTTCCGCCGGCACTGGGACCAGAGCGTTCAGTTGCATAGAAATACAGACAGCCGCGCGCTCCGGTCCCAAGTGCCGGTGGCAGTGTCGGGTATTGAAGTGCGAGACTCCTGCGAGTTTCTCACATGTGTGACCACAGCCTTAAATTCAATGTTTAATTTTTAAAAATGGAAAAAACAATTGCGTGGGCTCCCGCGCATTTTTCAAGTCCAGAGTGGGAAAGCCAGCGACTTAGGGCTGTTATTCATGGCCTGGGAAGCTCCATGGGTATTAACCCCTTCCCAGGCTATAAACATCACGCCCAGCTGTATATTTAGCATTTACTGGCTATTAAAATAGGGGCACCTCCCCCCCTCCCAAAAAAAAAAAAAAAATGGCATGGGGTCCCCCTATAATTTATAGCCAGAAAGGCTATGCAGACAGCTGCGGGCTGAGGCATCAATAAGATGCCTATCAATTACTAATCCTGTAGTAGTGAAAGAGTTAAACAAAAACACACAGCCAGAAAAAAGTATTTTAATCTTAATTTCACCATACTTACAACCACCATTGATCACCTGCAAAAAATAAAAAAATAAATAATAAACCAACAGTATACTCCCTGTACGACGCAGTCCAATTAACAAGTGTCCCACGACGATCTCCCCTATTGAACAGTGACATCGGGTGATGTGACTGCTCTATTATGCCTAGAGTGGCACTGACAGGAGACAATGGCTCCTGCAGTATTATCACTGAGGTTTCAATGAGTTTATGGCTCTCACTTTACAGCACTGCTGCGTGAGAATTTCTTCACGCAGCTGTGCAGCAAGTGACAGTATGAACTATACTGTACTCACAGCGGCGGGTGTGGGTGCAGAAACACTGCAGATCCGCAAAAAGAATTTACATGCTCCTTTTTTGAATCTGCTGCACTTTCCGTGTGGATTTTTCCTGACCATTAGCACAGCATTTTTCTTTCCTCATTGATTATATTGTACTGTAAATCATCTGTAGCATTTCTGCGCGGAAAAAAAATGCTGCGGATTCGCAGCAAATCTTCAACATGTGCACATACCCTTATACGTATATACTCGAGTATAAGCCGAGATTTTCAGCCCATTTTTTTGGGCTGAAAGTCCCCCTCTCGGCTTATACTCGAGTCATACCCGGGGGTCGGCAGGTGAGGGGGAGCGGGGGCTGTCTAGTTATACTTACCTACTCCCGGCGCGGTCCCTGCTTCTTCCAGCGCTGCATCTTCTTCCTGTATTGAGCGGTCACATGGTACCGCTCATTACAGTCATGTATATGCGGCTCCACCTCCCATAGAGGTGGAGCTGCATATTCATGACTGAAAATGAGCGGTAACTGTGACTGCTCAATACAGGAAGAAGATGCAGCGCTGGGGGAAGCAGGGACCGTGCCAGGAGCAGGTAAGTATACGGGAAGGGGGAGTGCAGCGCTGCGCGATATTTACCTGCTCCTCGCTCCGGTGCGGCTCCTTCTCCAGCGTCCTCTGGCAGTGACGCTCAGGTTAGAGGGCACGGTGATGTAGTCAGTGCGCGCCCTCTGCTGAGCGTCAGTGCTGGAGCCGGACGAGGAGCAGGTAAATATTGAAAGCGCCGGCGTCCTGATCAAGAGAGGTATGTGATTTTTTTTTTATTGCAGCAGCATTATATATTAGACAGCTTTATATGGAGCATCTATGGGGCAATAATCAACGGTGCAGAGCATTCTATATGGCACAGATTTCTATGGAGCATCTATGGGGCCATAATGAACGATGCAGAGCATTATATATGGCACAGCTTTCTATGGAGCATCTAAGGGGCCATAATGAACAGTGCAGAGTAGGGTTGAGCGACCTTGACTTTTTTAGAGTCGAATCGGGTTTCGCAAAACCCGACTATCTCAATTGTCGGGTCGAGTGAAATCGGCCGATTATGACGTAAAGTCGGGATCGACCGAAACACGAAACCCAATGGAAGTCAATGGGGCAGCATAGTCGGCAGTGAGTGGGGGCCAGGAAAACACCTAGAGTGCCCATTTTAATGCCAAAACCATGCATTCTTCTTAATTAAGCTTGTCAATCTTAATTTCCCTTATAATAATAGTTAAGGTAAGGTAAGTATTTAAACTTTGCAAGTGCTGTGATCCTGAGCAAGCAGGGGGGGCCCACTCGTTGGCACTGGCACTGGCACAGGACCCCTCAAAGTACGGCGGTGTGTTTGCACGGCGGGGGCGCCTCCCACCGGCAGCGACACTTTTGCGTACTATGAGGGGCCCTGTGCCAGTGACGTCGCCAACGAGTATTCCTCCCCCCACGTGATGAAGGAACCTGCACTTTCATCTGCACCTTCCTCTTTGTCCCCGTGTAAGGTGGTATGGTATGCGGGAAGAGGAACCTGACTTTCAGCAGGGTCACAATCTTGCTGTGTAGCGTGCACGGGGAATGTTGCGTTATGGGTCAATGTACCAGCAGACTCATCTATCACTGGCTGGGCAATGGGCAGGATGAGGAGGAAACACAGATATAGGCCCAAAGAATAAAGTGGTTTAAATGCAGTTCAAAATTGGTAAGAGGACTAACCAGGGGGCATTGCTTTGTTCAGTGGAGGACAACTGTAATGAGAGGCTGACACAGAGAGTAGGCCCAAATCAGTAATTAGTCTAAATGCAGTTCGAAATTGGCAACAGTAGTAAACAGGCGGCACAGCTTTGTTCAGTGGAGGACAACAGCAAGGAGCGGCAGACATCAATAGTAGGCCCCAACTCAACTAGTAGGCCAAATGCAGTCTAACATTAACAACTACTTAACGAGAGCCTGAAAATGGAATTTCAGGACAGGAAACCAGGAGAACAGCAAGGAGCGGCAGACACTGTTAGTAGGCCCCAACCCAACTAGTAGGCCAAATGCAGTTGTTCCATTTAACAACTATTTAACAAGAGCCTGAAGATAGAAGCTCAGGAAAGGCAACCTGGAGAACACCTTGGAGCGGAAGACACCGTCTCTACAACCCAGACCCAACTTGTAGGCCGAATGCAGTGTTGTTTTCAACAACTACTTAAGAAGAGCCTCAAGATTGAAGAAATGGAGAGGCAACCTGGAGAACACCTTGGAGCGGAAGACACCGTCTCTACACCCCTGACCCAACTTGTAGGCCGCATGCAGTGTTGTTTTCAACAACTACTAAACGAGAGCCAGAAGATTGAAGCAATGGAGAGGCAACCTGGAGAACACCTTGGAGCGGCAGACACTGGTAGTAGGCCCCAACCCAAGTACTAGCCTCACTGCAGTTAGATTTACAAAAAAATACTAAACGAGAGCCTGAAGATCAAAGCTCAGAAAAGGCAACCCGGAGAACACCTTGGAGCGGCAGACACTGGTAGTAGGCCCCAACCCAAGTACTAGCCCCACTGCAGTTAGATTTAAAAAAACTACTAAACGAGAGCCTGAAGATCAAAGCTCAGAAAAGGCAACCCGGAGAACACCTTGGAGCGGCAGACACTGGTAGTAGGCCCCAGCCCAAGTACTAGCCCCACTGCAGTTAGATTTAAAAAAACTACTAAACGAGAGCCTGAAGATCAAAGCTCAGAAAAGGCAACCCGGAGAACACCTTGGAGCGGCAGACACTGGTAGTAGGCCCCAACCCAAGTACTAGCCCCACTGCAGTTAGATTTAAAAAAAAATACTAAACGAGAGCCTGAAGATCAAAGCTCAGAAAAGGCAACCCGGAGAACACCTTGGAGCGGCAGACACTGGTAGTAGGCCCAAACCCAAGTACTAGCCCCACTGCAGTTAGATTTAAAAAAACTACTAAACGAGAGCCTGAAGATCAAAGCTCAGAAAAGGCAACCCGGAGAACACCTTGGAGCGGCAGACACTGGTAGTAGGCCCCAACCCAAGTACTAGCCCCACTGCAGTTAGATTTAAAAAAAACTACTAAACGAGAGCCTGAAGATCAAAGCTCAGAAAAGGCAACCCGGAGAACACCTTGGAGCGGCAGACACTGGTAGTAGGCCCCAACCCAAGTACTAGCCCCACTGCAGTTAGATTTAAAAAAAAATACTAAACGAGAGCCTGAAGATCAAAGCTCAGAAAAGGCAACCCGGAGAACACCTTGGAGCGGCAGACACTGGTAGTAGGCCCAAACCCAAGTACTAGCCCCACTGCAGTTAGATTTAAAAAAACTACTAAACGAGAGCCTGAAGATCAAAGCTTGGGAAGAGGGAATCAATGGGAAGAGGGAATCAATATCACACATGGGAAGAGGGAATCAATATCACCATTACACACTGAACGGGAAACCACTGGGTAAATCTGACAGGGAGAAGGACTTGGGGATCCTAGTTAATGATAAACTTACCTGGAGCAGCCAGTGCCAGGCAGCAGCTGCCAAGGCAAACAGGATCATGGGGTGCATTAAAAGAGGTCTGGATACACATGATGAGAGCATTATACTGCCTCTGTACAAATCCCTAGTTAGACCGCACATGGAGTACTGTGTCCAGTTTTGGGCACCGGTGCTCAGGAAGGATATAATGGAACTAGAGAGAGTACAAAGGAGGGCAACAAAATTAATAAAGGGGATTGGAGAACTACAATACCCAGATAGATTAGCGAAATTAGGATTATTTAGTCTAGAAAAAAGACGACTGAGGGGTGATCTAATAACCATGTATAAGTATATAAGGGGACAATACAAATATCTCGCTGAGGATCTGTTTATACCAAGGAAGGTGACGGGCACAAGGGGGCATTCTTTGCGTCTGGAGGAGAGAAGGTTTTTCCACCAACATAGAAGAGGATTCTTTACTGTTAGGGCAGTGAGAATCTGGAATTGCTTGCCTGAGGAGGTGGTGATGGCGAACTCAGTCGAGGGGTTCAAGAGAGGCCTGGATGTCTTCCTGGAGCAGAACAATATTGTATCATACAATTATTAGGTTCTGTAGAAGGACGTAGATCTGGGGATTTATTATGATGGAATATAGGCTGAACTGGATGGACAAATGTCTTTTTTCGGCCTTACTAACTATGTTACTATGTTACTATGTTAAAGCTCAGAAAAGGCAACCCGGAGAACACCTTGGAGCGGCAGACACTGGTAGTAGGCTTTAAACCCAAAATTTTGGTCAATGGAGTTTATAAAATGTTCCAGGGGTACACAGGCAGCATTGGTGTGGTAAGCGGAGGACAATTTCTATTTGGGACTGCAGACAGACTTAGTAGGCTGTCCCCTGTGGACCATGCATCCACAACATTAACCCAGTGCGCCGTAATGGACATGTAACCTTTCGTGGACATGCCTACTGGTCCATGCATCTGTTGTCAGGAGCACCTTTCTACTATTAGATAGCCTGAGAGCATGGACAATGCGGATTTTTATATGATGGTGGAGGGCTGGGATGGCTTTTCTCGCAAAAGAAGTGACGACTGGGTAGCTCTTACCGTGGTACAGCGTAGTCCATCTGGGCTTTATAATTATAAATTAAAGAAAAAAAGTAGGCTGTATGCACTTTGAAATAGGTTCCAGGGGTACACGGTCGGCAGTGGACTGGTCACTGGAGGACTAGTGGAAGGAGGGACCGCAGACAGGCTTCGAAGGCCTAACATAATAAAATTGGGCTGTAGGCACTTTATAATTGGTTCCAGGGGTACACGGGCAGCAGTAGACAGGTCAGTGGAGGCCTAGTGGAAGGAGGGACCGCAGACAGGCTTCGAAGGCCTAACATAAAAAAAATTGGGCTGTAGGCACTTTAAAATAGGTTCCAGGGGTACACGGGCAGCATTGGTCTGGTCAGTGGAGGAGTAGTAGAAAGAACGGACCGCAGACAGGCTTCGAAGGCCTAACATAATAAAATTGGGCTGTAGGCACTTTATAATTGGTTCCAGGG